>NC_091433.1:196149001-196457586 GCF_964237555.1 Oryctolagus cuniculus
GTAGTGTATGTACACACTACTGACATGCGTCATGTAGTGTGTCATAATATTTAAATGTATGCATGTGCGTTATATACATGATTATGTATTTTATATAAAAGCAACATCTAATCATCTGATCTCTCTTTCAGTTCAGCTCCTCACTCTATCTCTGTAGCTGACAGTGCATGATGGCTAACCATCTTTGTGAAGGGGAAGGAGACACACTGTGCATTTTGCAGTGCATTTTGAATGCTGAAGCAGATCATAGGGTCTCATGGTCAAACAAAATCAGAGTAAAAATAGAACGTGATGTGGGGCAGCTGGTCTGGGTAGGCTTCCTGCTTGGATCAGATTCAAAAAAAGACCTTCAATGGGGGGAAGGAAGGGTGGTAGTTGGGGTTGGGCGGTTGCTTGTATGTCTGTGCACACACGTGCACGGGTGCAGAGTGGAAACAATTGCGGGTAGAAGCAAAGGGAGTCCAGCAACAATTCAGGGGGAAGCTCAGTGGAAGGGGAAGTGGGGGAAGGAGGAAGAGTCAGGTTATTTTTTCTCCCACATTGGCTTGGAGGCTGCTTGCAAGGTGCACTTTCTGCAGTGGTTCCTTACAGGGGAGTAGACCTGTGGACCTTCCCTGAGAGGGGAGTGTTACCGCATCAAGGAAGGGGCCTGGTCTCCTGGAAAGTTTTTGGCTACCAGAGGGCATGGAAGTGCACTTTTATGAGAAAGAGGTGACTTCTTCCCAGGTCATTACATTTTATACTTGCAGGTAACTTGCTGTAGGGGAAGAATATGTAACTTGTTACACAACCTGGATTCTCAGGTTAGCATGGATGACTCTGTGACCTTAGGCATACAATGGCTTTCCCACAATTTCTGCACCTGTCTAGTGGCCAAAAACCTAACAGCCAGGCTTGTTCTGCAGGGATACCTGCAGGAACAAAGAAAACAATTGAAAAAGTGTTCTGAGAGCTGCCAGCAAGCCTGCAGAGTGTTCTCCATATGTGTTTCTCTCTGTACTTCTGTCCCTCTACTTGCAGATTTGTAGTGACTTAGGATCCGCCCCGTTCATCTTGCATCTCCTGAGCAAGTATACTTGCTGTGAACAGAAGGTGTGTACATCAGCTGGCCAAGAGACAGCTGGGGAGACTGGCTCACCTCCCTGGCTGTGGGTGAGTCTGATCCTCTACAGCCCTCAGCCCCTCCGATGGCGCACTTCTACTGCACGTGCTCCTGTGAGGCACTGGAGGCCAGGGTTGCTCCTGAAGGGACTTTCACAAGGTGATGAGCATGGCAGGTCTCAGACCTCTTCTGTTCTGGGATTTGTGCTTCCAAAACCCCTTGACTAAGTGTGTTCCAGTCCCACAGAGTGGATGTCCATGCCGCGGTTTGGCAGGTGCCCGCCCATACCCGGGAAGTGGGGGCTTTGTCCCAACACCCAAGCTGGTTCCTGCCTCCCCAGGAAGCTGGGGGTCTGCAGTCAGCAGCTCGCCCTGTTTCCTGTGGGTCTCAGCCTGCTTCTACCTGCCCTGTTGCAGGCAGGCAGAGACAGAGGCTCTTTCTGGGCCTACTCTGGGGCTCGGGGAGGTCCTGCAGAGGGGCTTTTAAAAGGCAGCTTTTAGGGACTGGACGTCTCTGACCTCTGTGGTAGCTGCAGAGCCTTGAAGCTGTTGGAGGGGAGAATCAGTGTTTTCAGAGCGGCTCCTCTCTCCTGAAAAGCATGGACCCACTCCCAGCCTCAGGCTGGAGTTTTTGTTTCCGTTGTTGGGATTGAAATGCCATTGCTTTGCGACACTTGCTGCTCTGTCGCTGACTCCACTGTGTCAGCCTCTGCAGGCTGGAGGTACACACATGGAGCCCCCTTTCCCTCTGTTCCTTTCTCATTGTCTTTGTCTCTTTCTCTGATTTGTTTTATAACTTTACTCTAATAACTGTTATACAATATTGCGCAGTAAACATTATTTTAAATGTCATTAACTATACACACAGCTAGTTATAAAATAGTCTCACATACTTCGTAGCTTTAAGCTACTGCAAGAACTCATTGTTCGGCACATACATGAATGTGAAGACTGGCCTCATGCCCTGGCTGGGACGCCCTTCCTTCTCAGGTGGTTTATACAATCAATGCAGACACTTCCAAGGCATCCACTGTACTTAGTGTGGTTGACACTGACGGACAGTGAAGGTAGAGCCAGTTGCTGCTGCCATCACGTCATCAGCAGAGCTCTGGCTGCCTGTATTCTCGATGTCTATTCTTTCACTTACGGTCCTCAAAGTGTTCACCACTTTCAGTTGAAGAAATACGGCCACAGTCTGCATGGCAGTTGACATTTTTGTCATGCGAGCCAGGAGCATGTTAGCATCCACCACTTCCAGGTCAGCTCCACAGCTGGGATTTACAGCGGGCGCCTTGGTAATGAAGCGTGGGCAGTTTAGGGAACCCCATGCTGGACGTGGTCCCAGCCCCCAAGGCCGAAGATGCCTGGTCACTGTTTACCGACTTTAGAAACTCAGTCACAGAGTTGCAGTCTGAGAAGAACATCACAGCTGGTCTCCATGATCTCTGAATAGTTTGTCCTTAGCCAAGTGAGCGTGGGCTTCGTGTCACCATCACAGAGGGCGTTTATCCAATACGACCTAGACACAGAGGGCGACTTACGACAAGTGACCAAACCACGGGTAGTAGGATGAAGAGAAGGATGTTTAGCAATGCATGAGTGCCTTCACGGGGTGGGGGGTGTTCGGTCACCTTGCAGCTCCTAAGAGCAGGAAGGGAGGCCCTCACCCAAACCCCAAGGCAAGCCGTGCTCCCCATCCTTGCTAGCTCCTGTTGGCTGAGCACTTAGGCATCACCCTTTCCCCTTGTGCCACTTTATCTACCCTCTTTGAACTGCCCGCTCTGGTAGTAACCATAGAGTATTTAAGAAGTGAAGGCAACATCGTGTTCACTTGGTCTGATTTCCTTGATTCCATGAAAACTGAGGTCTGAGAAATCAAGTGCCTTTCAGGGTTGACAAAGTGAAGCCAGTGAGCCCTTGGTGATCCTTCTTTCATTAATTACTGTTGTGTCCTAATCAATACTGTCTCTATTGTGTACCTTTTCCCTCGGGTCTCTGTCCAAAAGAAAGCTTCTGAGTTAACAAATGGCTCTCCTAGATTCTAAAATGTAAACCAGCAGGGTGGTAGAGGGCTAGATTTGAAAAAAAAAGGACACGTTTTTGTTTTTTACACAGAATCCTTTTGTCATTCTAGTAATATACACATTTCAACTCATTTCAGGAGACAAAACTCTCCAATTTTGTGATTCAACCCAGAGACATGATGATGAGATTTCAAATGTGGTCATGGAAGTGTGTGTGTGTGTGTATGTGTGTGTCTGTGAGTGTGTGTGTGGTGTAGTATATTTATGTGCACCTGTGTGTGTAAATGTGGGTACAGCCTGTGGCTGCTCTTGCAAGGAGAAAGTGGAGGTAAGCACAGACCCCAGTGATGGTGGGAATCTTCTGTGCGGTGGAGCAAGCCCACACCCAGCAGCAGGTGCAGGGACTCCTGTGCAGCCGTCTCCTTGGCTTGTGGTTGGAGCTGTTCTCTGTCCATCCCAGTGGAGCAGGACTGCAGCCCCTACATTGCACACACCTGTGGGGTGGAGGACAGGAGGAAAGCTGATGCCATTGGTGTGAGATCAAAGGCCTGCTTAGCAGCAAGCAGGGGACCCAACTCATCAACATTCCTTCCAGCTCCAGGGCGACCAGCTCTGCGGCAGTGGATCAAAAGGGCCGTGCTTGGCTCAGGCAGCAGGGCTCCCACCGCACCCTGTGGACAGGAGAGCTGGGAGGCTTCCCGGGCCACTGCTGTAGCTCAGGATCAGGATTCTTCAGGCTACCCTGTGTGCCAGCATTCAACATCTCAGAGTCTTAAGATTCTTCCTGCCGAGCCTGGCATTGTGTGGAAATAATCCCAATTCCCTCAGCGATGAATGAATGAACGCTGCCGTTATCACAGCCATGGCTGCGGCGGAGCTCCAGGCTGCCGGGGTCACGGTGCCTGCGTCTGAGGGGCCTCTTGGTTAGTGAGTGACACGGGTCGCATGTGCTGAAGAGAGTCCTTCTTCTGCTTTATAACTGTATCATCTCTGATTTGTGAGTTCTTGTCGTATTTTACACTGTATCAGTATTTTAGAGTGTATTTTATGATTATATTATGATTATTATGTTGTGTTATCTTTTGCCCTATCATTGTATTATTTCAGTAACCCAAAGAATGAGGAAATGCCAGAGAAATAGCTCCAAGAGCCTTTCAGTTGGAGCTGCCACTGGTCTCAGAGTCAGCCTGGTCCTTCCCCTGGGCGTGCTTGTCTACCCACTGGCCAGAGTGAGGCCTGGCCTGCATGTATCCTGGCATGCGAGGGACTGCTGGGGCCCCTGAGTGGTGGCTGGGGAGCACATCCTGACCTAAGTGTGAGCTGCGGCTGGCTCACTTTTTCAGCCAGGACGTATGGGAAGTTGGGGCAGAGCCGCTCCTGTGACTGAATGCTCGGTGTGGGCACCAGACACCATGTCCTCAAGGGGCAGCCTCTGCACGCTGTCCTCCTCCTTCCCGGTCTCACGTGCCTGCTGCCACCTGTGCCTGTTCCCTCTTGGTCCTGCCAGGACCGGTCCCAGGCCTCACTGTTCTACATGTGCACGTGTGCAGCTCTTCAGGATCTGAGGGAATCCCTTTGAGCAGGGTCCACTTCAGTTCAGGAGAGCTCAGCCTTCGAGTCTCTGGATTCCCTGTGTGCAGTGCTTTACAATGGCCAAGTCTTCTGCGAGAGACGACTCTGCTTTCACCAGACCATTTCTACACTGTCTTGTGTGCATGATGGTGAGAGAGAGCGAGAGAGAGGGAGAGAGAGAGAGGGAGAGAGAGGGAGGGAGAGAGGGAGAGAGAGAGAGAGAGAGAGAGAGCAAGAGCGAGTGAGCAGGTGCTTTAGCAAGCAAGTTTCTGTTCACCCC
The DNA here is from genome assembly GCF_964237555.1 of Oryctolagus cuniculus. NCBI lineage: Eukaryota > Metazoa > Chordata > Mammalia > Lagomorpha > Leporidae > Oryctolagus > Oryctolagus cuniculus. The sequence continues at coordinate 196,153,979 of NC_091433.1, forward strand.
TCATTGAAATTCAGAGACAGGGGGCAAGGTCACTCCCACACTGTAGCACTGTAGGCTGAAACTCCACAAGCAGCGATCCCCTTCCCATGTCCTTGCAGTGTAGCATGGGAGGCTGTGTCTTTCCTGTGATGGGTTGGACTTTGATGACATGCCCTTCCTCCTGGACTGGGAAGTAGGAGAGACTTTTCGACCATGTTATAAACAAGGCATCCTCTATGCTGCCTTTCCAATCGGAAAGTACGGATGGTTCATCTTCCCCAAGTAGCTTCCACGTGAGCAGGTGGGTTTCTCTGACTGGGTTCGAGTTCTTGCCTTCTCACTCAGGTCGGGGGCAGCAGTGACAGCTCTGCCTTCAGATCCCTTTCAGGTAGGGTCTTCAGTGCCGTAGGAAGTATAGGGCACATGTTCAGACTTGGCAGGGCTGCTCAGACCGGCTCCTTCATTTTCCTCCTGTTTGTCATTCCACTTTCATTCTATTCCTTCACAAAATGTGCCCAAACAATACTGTGAAATAATCCACATAGGTAATTTTCTCAACACTATTTCTTTAGTGATGCCTCCTTTCAGAGAACGGCACCTTCTTCTTCGATGGCCCATTCTTTCCACTGGGATCTCACTCACAGAGATCTTTCATTTAGGTCTTTTCTTTTTGCCACAGTTTCTTGGCTTTCCAAGCCTGAAATACTCCTGTGGGCTGTTTAGCCAGATCCGAATGCCTTAAGGGCTGATCCTGAGGCCAGAGTGCTGTTAAGGACATCTGCCATTCTATGAGTATGCTGTGTATCCCACTTCCCATGTTGGATCGTTCTCTCATTTTAAATTCTATCAGTATTAGCAGACACAAATCTTGTTTATGTGATCCCTTTGACATTTAATCCTATCATTAGGATCAATTGTGAACCGAAACTGATCACTTTGACTAGTGAGATGGCATTGTCATATGCCACCTTGATGGGATTGAATTGGAATCCCCTGGCATGTTTCTAGCTCTACCATTAGAGGTAAGTCTGATTGAGCATGTGCCGAACTGTACATCTCCTACCTCTCTCATTCTCACTCTTATATTTAACAGGGATCGTTTTTCCGTTAAATTTAAACACCTAAGAATAATTGTGTGTTAATTAAAGAGTTCAACCAATGGTATTTAGTAGAACAAAAAATACTAATAGTAATAAAGTAGTAAGTTGTTCCTCGACAGTCAGGACAAGGGGTGACCAAGTCATTTTTTCTCATAGTGTCCATTTCACTTCAACAGGTTTCCTTTTAGGTGCGCAGTTAGTTCTCACAGATCAGGGAGAACATAAGATATTTGTCCCTTTGGGACTGGCTTCTTTCACTCAGCATGATGTTTTCCAGATTCCTCCATTTTGTTCCAAATGTTTGGATTTCATTTTTTCTTAATACTGCTGTGCTCTCACACTTTTAACAAAAGAGTATTACTGATACTTTCAATCAAGGGATATAGTAAAACTATAGTTTTATAGATTTATAAGTTCTTAAATGTATTAGTTCAATTAAGTCCTGTCTATTGATTCGCAAATTCAGTTGTTATCTAAAGAGAATATAGCATTGTATTTTCAGGATTATCTATCTGTATCTATCCACTAATCTACCCACAATCTACCTATCAATCATCTATCATCTGTCTACCTAGCTTGCTGTCTTCTATCTTTACCTCTCTTTTGTGTGTGTGTGTGGTTTGACGTATGGAATGCAGACTCTAACAGCCAAGTTTATGACTTTCCTTACCATTAACTTCTTTTGTTCCTTCTTTCTTTACTTTTGCTCTTAGAGTGAGATCAAACCTGTCCAACCCTTAGCAGAAGCAAAGCAAACTAACCTGGGAACCCATTTCATGCTAAGGGCTGTTAGGGGCCTTGCCCTCACTCAAATCCTAGCCGCAGGCTTTCTTAGAACTAGGAGGGGTCTGCACATTCCTCCTCAAACTTGTGGACTCCACCTTTTAATCTCTTCTCAAAATGGCACAAGTTACAAACACCTGCATTCACCTGAGAGCAAGCTCCCTCTTGTCTCAGGCAAATGGCTACCAAGACCTGGGGGCACAGTGACCTTCGGTTTTCACGGGAGATTTCAGCGTCCAAGTATAGCCAGAGTTTGCTGGGAAACCTCATGCCTCACACTCAGGTTTGGGAGAGGCAGAGATTTGTGGGGAGAAAAAGATCCTCTCACTCCCTGATTTTATTTCAGTGGGTCTGCTTATCTTCTTGGCTGAAAGTTGTGAAGTCAAGGCAGATTTTTTTTTTCTTTCTCTGTTGCAGAGATAGTGGATCCCATGGCATTCTCCAGAGATAAATGAAATATGAGGGTTGTAGATTCTCAAAGAAATTTGTGGAGTTTTTCTCTTTGTTTTGTTGTTTTTAAGAGTAATATCAGGGTAGAATCAACAGGGACCCCGTCATCATGCTACCATCTCAGGAGCCCTGAGTTCTTTTCTCAAGCTCTCCCTCCCTGTGTGGCCTTTCTGGGCCTTGGTTAATCAGCTATAGACTGGACTAGACAAGGGAAAATACGAGTTTCTAAATTCTGGGACAGTTGGCCAGTGGAGTTCATCTTTGAACAAACGTTGGCCCTGGGACACCAGCACAGGAGTGACCTGTGGGTGAGCTCAGGTGGGAGGAGCCCACAGGGACCGCTTGTTTCTGTAGCTGACAGTAATCTCGCCTCATCTTCCACAAAATGTACTGGCTGTTCACACCACTGTGCCCGAACTTATACTCAATCAAACACCAATGGATAGCTTTCATTTTTGAGACCCACTATTTCAGGTTTAGGAGACTTTCTATCTGGCCCCTGCATATAATTCCTGTCTACAAAATACATATAAAAAGGCAGATCTGTTAAAGATGTCTGCTGAGCACAGGGTGGGGCAAAGCGTCCTCCTGCTGCTTACTCTACTGCAGGTCGCCAGCACTCACAAGTGCCCTCACAAATCCACCAGGGGGCGCTAACCCCCACTGAAAGGGGAGGGCGGTGCAGCTCCCTGTCACTTGACTGATAACAGCCCAATGGAAGGTGTCTGCCTTAACCAGAAATATCACATCTTTAAGATGTCGTCATCTCAGTTATGTCAAGAGAAATGACATTTTTAAAAAATATAATTCCAGCATTTTGATTTGGAGATGGTTGCCAATGGAGGCATGATTTTTCATAACTGTAATATTAGCAACAGATTCAAATACATACTATCATTCATGCTTACATATATAAAGCTTCGTTAAGAAGGAAGTCTATAATAGAGAACACTGTGGCTAAATTAAGTTATCCATATTGAGCAGGTTTTGTTAGCTCTTTTCCAAGGGTTACTCATGCTGGTGGACAGCACACAGTGATGCTGGCATTTTGAGTCTTGTTAGTGATGACATTTGGTCAGGGCTGTGAAAGAGAATGAAAGTGAACTCAGTCAAATTTGACGACATTCTCCAGCCTGCAGGTTCTGTGTTTGAAATCACAAACATATAGCATTTTCCCAGAAATTTCATTTATGATAAAATATTTCTATGATGTAAACAGCAATTAACCTGCATGATTACCCCAGCCTATTTTGATCTGAAACAGTTAGCAGGGAGCATTTTCAAAAGCACATTAATATTATTGAACTCATAAAATTGCCCTGACCTCAAAAACACAATGCAAGGCGGAGTCTCCTTTTTGGTGAGTATCATAAAGAGTTAAAGTACTTAAGTACTAATGGAAGAGGGCTCGTTGCTTGTCATTTTTTTAAACACCCTTTCTCCTACACACCGCTTCCTATTGCTAGCAAAGTTCAAGAAAATTTGATAGAATTCTGAACCTTGATTTGCAGAATTTACTCTAGAAAATTTGGACATATATGTACTTTTATTTGTAATTTTAATGTCCTACTAATATGAAATCAAAAGCACTTTTCTTAAAAGCTATTATAAGGAGCATAAATATTTTTAGATGGATTTTTAAATTTTATATTGTTTCCTAACTTCAGTGATCCAGTTGTATTGGATTTGGAACACTGTACGCTTGCCTGGAACATCTTTATTCCTGGATTTTTAAATCGACTGATCAATTTGAACGGGAGACAGAGACAGACAGGCAGACTGAGATAGACCTTCCATCCTCTGGTTTACTCCCCAAATGCCCACAAAAGCTGGAGCTTGTCCAGGTTGAAGCCAAGAGCCTTTAACTCAATTTGAGGGATCTCTCTCTCGAGCCATCACTGTTGCCTGCAGAGGTCATCACTGTCAGGAAGCCAGAATAGGCAACAGAGGAAGGACTCCAATCAGGCACACCAACATTTGGGATGCCGGCATCCTGAGATCCATCTGCATCACCGTGCCTAACACCCAGTCCTTTCCCCACCTTTGAGCCAGTGTGTGCTTCAGTTTGTGGGCACCTAGGAGGAAGGAGCACAAGGGATTGATGGCATCATGCAGAAAAAGGAGCACCAGAACTATTTCCGGCATTGACTTTAAACTTTTGGGTCTTTTCAATAATGGAGGGGTTGGACCAGATATTGTGGAATATTCCTCCCTAACCTAAAGTTCCTTGGTTCTGTGAAATGTTACCTTGTTCTGTCATTGTATGACCTCTCTCTAGCACCCCAGAGTTAAGAGTCCTGTGTCTATAGTATCTGCAGCAGTTGAGTTCTGGTGCAGGAAAGTTGCCCAGTGAATAGCTGTTTGTCGAGTGAATGTATGAACCGCCAAATTTGTGTCTGTAAGCACAGGTTTTATCATTGCACAAGGCTGCGCTGTATCTGCCCATCTATCTTCCTTCTGCTCTTCCATACATATTCGATCATTTTTGAAAGTAGCAATGCTTTCCATTTGGGCCATATGTTTCATGGGAGCTGTGAAACTTTGGTGCTGAGCCGGCTCCCTTTGGTGTGTCCAGATGCAAGCCTAGCGCTGCTGGCTGGGCCCTACCACACCACCTGGACCTGTGAGTGGACACTCAGCCTCTCAGTTCCAGTGGGTGCTGGGTCAGCAGGCCCTGTTTTGGGGCATTTGTTCCTGATCATTTTTTGTATTTGCCTATAAATGTGTCTTTTTAGCAGAACAAATAAGCGTGATCTTATAGATGAGGAAGACCTTTCTGTATCCCTTGACCAGAACCAGATAATGTAAATGCAGACACTAAATGTCCTGATTTTCTCATTCCTTGCTACATCATCAGTAGAAATCCCACCTACAGAGCATGTACTGCACCAGGATGGCATAGGTAGGTGCTTAACCTGCATTCAGGACCATTCTTGCCTTTTCCATTAAACAGCAACAATGACAGAGGAAGAGGCATCATAATTCTGTCTGTTGTGAGAAGGACACAGTGTATTTGTATACAGGCAGAATAGGATCAGAGCCAGGCCCAGCCTTAGAGCTTGTAGTCCTCCTTCTCTCATGAATTCTCACTTTGTCCTGAGAACCAAGCAAGCAAGCAAGCAAGAAAAAAATTTTTTTTGGTGGGGAGAACATGGGAATTATACTAAACTCAAGAATTATTCATAAGCATGAAATCCAAGGGCAAATGTCTGAGACCACAGTCACAAGGCTGGTTAACTTGCGATATGACTAAGCAGAAAGAAAAGAGTGCTTGCTGAGACTGGTCGTTTCCTGTTTAGCATTGTCTTTTCGGGGGCCATGGTCTTCTCCCTGTCTCTTTCTGACTCATCTAACTAGAAAGAGTTGGCTCTGAATTTTATCACTTCACAGCTGACAGCAGGAACACTGTCAGCCTGGTTGATGTGCAGACTCTAAAGTTTGAAGACCTCAGGGCAATTCAGAGGGTCTGGAGATGCGGTCAGTGTGACAGAGAAAGGACGCGGCAGGAATAAGGGAAGCAGTTCTGAATCCGGCTATGACATGAGGCTGTCCCCCAGAATTCATGTGATGGAAACGGAATCCCCAAGTTCATGTGTTGATGGTGAAAGTATTTGGAAGCAGGAACCTTGGGAGATAATGAGGTTTATACGAGGTCAGGGGAGAGGGGCTGTGCAATGGCCTCAGCAACCAATGAGCTGATGCGAAGTTTGTGTCTGGTGAAGGATACAGGCGGTGACACTGGGGTCTACTGGAGGAACAACTTGTGTTTATATCCCGGCTACACCTGACACATGGCGGTGTCTCGGGGTAACATGCCAGCCCCTGCTCCGGCTCAGGCTTCATTCATGATTGCCCACTTCAAAGGCACCCGCAGACACCTGCACTGTCACTGCAGCTCCATCATGCATTGCTCAGCTACTTGGAGCCCAGAACCCCTTGAATGTGGTTGAGGACAGTAAAGGGTTTGATTCATGTGGCCACACCCTGCTGACATGTACTGCGCTGGTAATTAAACTGAGAAATTTCAGGTCCTATTTACTATTTTCTCCACAAATAACAAACTCCATGCCATGTTGACACAACTTCTTATGCAGGCTGAGCAAGAAGAGTGGAATTTAGTTTGTAATTCTCTCCAATAGGAGGCTGTGCAGAAGGCAGCTGCACCCTCAATTCTCCTGTATCAGTTGTGCCAATAACTGTCAGCTGAAGCAGGTTCAGGTATCCATGAGGAATATTTTAATAGCCTGTTCCGAGAAGTGTGTAAATTGTTCTCTGATACTACATCACCACTTGAAAAGTGCTTGTTAAAAATTTGTTTATTTGAAAGGCAGAGAGAGAGAGGGAGAAAATCTTCTATCTGCTGATTCACTCCCCAACTGGCCTCAACAGCTGGAGCTGTGCAAGGCCAGAGCCAGGAACCAGGGACTCCGTCTGGGTTTCTCATGTGGATGGCAAGGGCCCAGGCACTTTGGTCATCAACTGCTGCTTTCCCTGGTGTGTAGCAGGGAACTGGATCAGAATCCAAGCATCCGGGACTCAAACTGGTACTCTGATATGGGATGTCTGCATCACAAGTGGTAACTTAACTGGCTCTGCCCCAACCCTGGCCACAAAAAGGATTAACTGAAGTGGGGACGCTGGAACTCCAATCAGGTCCTGTTGTCCTCTGTTCTATTGGTTTCCCCTGGATTTGAATGATCTACCCTATGCAGAAATTTGTAATGTCATGTGCTGTTCCTTCAGAAAATACTGGTTCTCTGAGTTGCTCAGAGTTTGAAGATATCATAACACAAAGCAAATATATCCCATCTGCTGTGACCACTGGTCATCTTCTCAGAAGCATTGCCAACTGTGGGGCAGCTGTGAAGCACAGTGTGATGCATGCAAATTTGCTATAATTTTTCTCCTGAAAGTCCCCAAAGTGTTAAGTTCACCTCATTCACTTGCCAAAAATGTCTGCCACATACCCAGGTGGGAGGAGAAAGTTTATTCGTTAGTCATCCTTTTAAATAAAGACTGTGTTCTATGGAAAGAGCAGCTCATTCAGCTGGAAGCTCAAGTGCTCACTAGCTTTGTGCGTGACAAAAGCGATCCAACATGGGAAGTGGGATACACAGCAGACTCATAGAATGGCAGATGCCCTAAATAGCACTCTGGCCTCAGAATCAGCCCTTAAGGCATTCAGATCTGGCTGAAGAGCCCATGAGAGTATTTTAGGCATGGGAAGCCAAGATACTCTGGAAAAAAAAGACCTAAATGAAAGATCTCCATGAGTGAGATCCCAGTGGAAAGAATGGGCCATCAAAGAAAGAGGTGCCTTTCTCTGAAGGGAGGAGAGAACTTCCACTTTGACTATGACCTTGTTTAAATAAGATCAGAGTCGGCGAACTCAAAAGGCATCCATAGCCTTGGCAACTCATGACAAAGGCCTAGGGTGATTACTGATGCCATAAACAAGAGTGTCAATTTGTTAAGTCAACAACAGGAGTCACTGTGCACTTACTCCTCATGTAGGATCTCTGTCCTTAGTGTGCTGTACAATGTGAATTAATGCTATAATTAGTACTCAAACAGTATTTTTCACTTTGTGTTTTGGTGTGGGTGCAAACTGTTGAAATCTTTACTTAGTATATGCTAAACTGATCTTCTGTATATAAAGAGAATCGAAAATGAATCTTGATGTGAATGGAATGGGAGAGGGAGCAGGAGATGGGAGGGAAGTTATGGGGGGAAAGCCATTGTAATCCATAAACTGTACTTTGGAAATTTATATCTATTAAATAAAAATTTTAAAAAAAGACTGTTCTATGAAGAGAGCAGTTCGTTCAGCTGGAAGCTCAAGTGCTGACTAGCTCTGTGCATGACATAAGCATGATCAGCAGTGGAAGTATTTTGTGCATTCCTCACGCTAAGCACATAGAGGAATGAGAATATGTGCACACAGGGTTGTCGTTCAACAGTATCAAAGTATTAGCAGTATGTATGGTGTCATCAAGGGCAGCGAGTAAAACTGGTGTGTGTGTGTGTGTGTGTGTGTGTGTGAACTACAAAGAACAGCACAACAAGAACAATGGCTTATGGACTATTAATGCCTTTTGATGCCATGACCTGACTGTTTCTTCTCTGGGTGAGCCATTTCATCCACCATTGCTTCTGCACCGTTAGTGCGAAGCACCAGCGCAGTCAAAGAAGCAGATAGCATCTCACTTTGTTTTAAGTAAGTGTCTGACTTTACCTGTTGCCCCTCTTCGTTCATCAGTTTGTCTTACCCTTCTGACTGATCCCCAGCAGAATGAAACCAACAGATGCCAGTAGATGCTGCAAACAGCCACTCTTCCTTTATCTCACCTTCACCTCTGGATCCCACTCACCCTACTCCACGTTGCTGCTTCTTTTTATCACAAACCCCTTGGAAATGCATCCTCACATCACTGTCTAATGTTCTTGCACCTGAATGCAGCCACATCAGGACTTCTCTGTGACTTCCCAGGCAGACTCTGACAAGGCGACCTCCACTTACCAAGATCCACACACTGATTTTCAGGCCCAGGCCCTATCAGAAGAAGTTGGCATAGTTCATCACTTATCCCTTCATTCCCCTCTCACTGTCAGACAAAGGCCTTCCTTCCTCTCTGTCTCTCTCCGTCTTCTGTGATGGTTGTGATCACAGCTGGGAAGCCCAGGTGTAGCCCTCTTCTCTATCTACCTTGCACTTTCGGGTGCCCATCTCCGATTCACAGCTTTCAGTGTCAAGTATTGATGAGTCCCAGTTCAAACCCTGACAGTTCCCTGATCTCCACAATCTCATTTTGCACTTGATGTGCCTCCACAAGGGTATTTACTGAAACGTTCAGCCTAAATTCCTACTTGGAGTTGCTCGTGCCAACACCCTTGGTCTTTCTTGGCCCATCTCCCTTCCCCACGGCCTGCAGCCAAGCTGCCATGAAATCCTGATCATGATAGGTTAGTCCTAAGTCAGTTCCACATGTAAGCATCAGTCTCCTCCAGGGATCCTTGCTCCCAAGACAGATTCCCAGGAATTTATTTCTAGGTAGAGCTACAGAGATATGCTGTTAAGCTATAATCCAATCATGTTTTCCATCTCAAATATCCAAATAAACTGAGCCCCAGCTGTCTCAGGAAAGTCCACATGCCACAAGAACACCTCACACACTCTCCATCTCCCACCTTGTCCGTCTCCACACACTAAGCTTGACTTATGATTTTTTTTTTGACAGGCAGAGTGGACAGTGAGAGAGAGAAAGAGATAGAAAGGTCTTCCTTTTGCTGTTGGTTCACCCTCCAGTGGCTGTCGCACTGCGGCTGGCGCACCGCGCTGATCTGAAGGCAGGAGCCAGGCACTTCTCCTGGTCTCCCATGGGGTGCAGGGCCCAAGCACTTGGGCCATCCTCCACTGCACCCCCGGGCCATAGCAGAGAGCTGGCCTGGAAGAGGGGCAACTGGGACAGAATCCAGCACCCCGACCGGGACTAGAACCCGGTGTGCCGGCGCCGCAGGCGGAGGATTAGCCTAGTGAGCCACAGCACCTGCCCTTGACTTATGAATTAATTGCTGGTAAGGCTGTGTCCTCCTCCCCTATGACATTTCTGCAACTGAACCTCGTGAGTCCGTCCAGAGGGGCTCCTCCAGTGATCTAAGCATAAGCACACTGACCAAGGGACACAGGACCAAGGATCACACCTATGCTATTTGTATGGAAGCTCCAAGTTCCCCATATTTTGTTCCTGAGGCATCTCGTGGCCAGTCTTGGTCTGGATCTTCTTGGGGATGGTGTCAGGGCTGGTGAAGGAGACAACAGGATGAGGGAGAGAAAGGCAGCTCCATGGTGGTGCACATCCCCCAATACGTGCCACGAGACCTCTTGCAGCAGAATTACCTTCTCTGAGCCTCCTACCAAATGGCATTTATTCGGGTTAACGAGCTTTTCTGAGAGCTACAAATCATCCTCAACTTTATGGCAGTTGCTTTAATTAGAGTAGCAGTTATTAGAGCTTAGTTTGATGGAAATTAATTTTTTGGCTTTTTAATTCCAGGTAGATAAGAAGAATAAAGAAAGAAATAATTACAATAATTAATATTTGCATGAAACTAACAAGCACAGAATGCGTGTACTGAGATTGGCCTTGGATCCTTGCCCAACGTGATGAGACGCCTGCCATTCTTCCTTCACATGAGGATTAGAGGGCTTGGAGAGGGTTATGCAGGAACTGTGAGCTGACCACCCAGTCCTGACCATCACAGCCCATGCCTGTTGGGTGCTCTTCCAAAACAAGCAGAAAGGGAGGGGAGTGAGAATCCGGTTCTCTCCTGGCACACGTTCTGCGGGGGCCATGCGTGCCCTGCTCATCCCAAGGTTTGCAAACGTGCACAGATCTAAGCAAAGGGCCTTGAGAATCAGTTGGCAACGAGGCACAGGCTGTGTTGGGGTGTGGGTGTCACCAGCCTGCAAGTACAGACAGGCTATGCCCTGTATTTGTTTTTCCTTGAAGAACACTCATGTTTCAGAGTATTGACATAAGATACAAAGTCAGCTTTAAAAACACTGTCTTTTTTTTTAAGTTTGGCCCGCCCTTCTATCCACAGGTAAAAACTACATAAACTACGGGTCTGTGAGTTAGTGGTGTGAATGCTTAGTCCATGCTGGGTTCACAGCATGGTCTGAGTCACCAACCCTGCCCTTCAGAAGCCTCCAAACCATCAGGAGCCTCGCAGGGGCCTTGAGGAGGAGTGAAACTTTCCTTTCTTTTGGGTTCCTTGTCCTTGGGCGAGGCTGCAGTGCCTAGTAAGATGCTGGTACCCGGACCTCAGCATCCAGGAACCTGTTTTCCCAAAGGAGGATGAGTGGCCACAGCAAGCTCTGCAAACAGCTGGGGGACAGGTCAGCGTTCTTCCTCGTGACTTTCACCTCTGGTTTCTCGATGATTTAATCTCTCCACGTTCATGACAAACGTCCATATGTTTCTGCATGTTCTGTTCTGTCCTTTCATTCTCTTCTGCAGTGACACAAGCAGTCACTCAACAAACATTCAATAAATTGGGAAAATCTTCCTTCAGTAGATGATGTGGATTTATGAATAGCGAGACTTTCGATAGGTCAAGTAATCTATCTGAAAGAAACACAGGTGCATCAGTTAGCAGGGATGTCTTCAAGTGGTTTGTAGCAACATGACGGCATTTATCTACACAATGACATTTGCTCTAAAATTCTGAAATAAGTAATATGCATCTTAGAAAAGAAAGCATGAACACTTTCCAAAACAAGGGCTCGGCAGTGACGCTGAGCTGTGATGCGCACGTGCACACAGCAGGTCTGACCACAGACGTGGCTGGAGAGACACAGAGATGCAGCACGCACAATTACACTCGTCTGTTTAAAATTCCGTGGCTCCTGCGGGCAGAATCATCTGCTCCACACCATCTGCCAGCTGTGGCGTGAGTGAACGCAGCACGTGCAGGTACTGCAATGTACAGTCTAATTAGTGTACTAAGCCATAATTTATTGGAGAAATTGTAAATATAAAAACAATTATAATTTAACAAGTCTATTCCTGTGCTGCTTTAATGAACAGTCTGCATGTGCTGGGTTATTAGCCTGGTTTTCTTTTCTATGTCATATTGCAAGATGCCTTCCTGAGTATATCACAGAGACTACGAAATTACATCCTACTACCTGTCTGCGCATCTCTGTCACATTTGCAATCATAGCCAGAGTTCACTTGACAATGGAACTGCCTCATTGCCAATACGAGCAGAATTGAAAAGTTCCATGCCAATTTGGCATTAATTCCAAGGACAGCTTGAGGGCTCATCAGAGATAAGAGTTTTCTGATGGGTTTTCAGCCTTTTGAATAGGACAATTTAAAATAATTTCTGTCTGGTGCCTGGTTTCCCTAGATTCTTCCTACTCTTCTCCCCTCCAACTCCCCCTTTCTATTTTCATCTCTTCTTCTCCCTTTCCCTCCTCCTTTTCCTCTCCCTTTTCCCCATCCTCCCCCATCTCCTCCTCTCCCTGCCTTTCCTCCCTGCACACCTTCCCTCCTCATCTTCCCCTCCCCCTCTGTCTCCAGTGATCACAAGTTTCCACCCCAACAAAGGACATATTACATGTTCAGAAGTTAGAATACCTTGGCACCCTGAAGTTTTAAGAGTGTTGTGGCTAAATGATGGTGCCTTTTTAAAGATGAGATTAAATAATTGCATATAAGGGGGCAAGCTTTGGGGCATGGTGACTTAAGCTGCCACTTGAGATGCCTGAGCCCTGTACCCAAATGCCTGGTTGGAGTCTCAGCTATTCCAGGCTTTTGACTCAGCTTCCTGCAAATGTGCCTGGGAGGCAGTAGATGATGGTCCCAGTACCTAGCTCGGTGCCACCCATGTGGGACACTCAGTTGGAGTTCATGTCTCCTGGCTGTTTTGAGAATTTGGGGAGAGAGCCAGCAGATGAATTATCTTTCTCTGTCTCTTTCTCACCCCTATCACTCTGCTTTTCAGTAAATAAATACATCTTAAAAATTCCATATGGAAATAGAATGTTTGGAGGAAATGAGGATATGCTACGAGATTAAGATTGCTCCTGAGCTGGGGTTTTGACATGCATGATTCTAAACATAACCTAAAATGTGTCATTAGCTAAGCAACACTGACCTTGGATGGAACAGACGTTTGGGCAACCACCATCTCTGCTACTTAAAGGTCCACCATAGGTTTGTTCCGTCTTCCAGGCTTCAATGATGGTCATGCATGTAGATCAAGTGAGTGGCTGCGTGTGTGATTCAGTAAACTCAACACACGCATGGACACACAGTGCTTTCCTCGGGATTGGCTCAAGCTTGGGCTGCTGGCTGAAGCACTGTGTGACAGATGACAGTGCTGCGTTTGGAGGGACTAAGAAATGGTTTTTGCACTGAGGGAAATGTCCTCAGAAGAGAGCTGGAAATGCACTCCAGGACACAGCTGGGGTCTGTCCAGGCACCATCACCGTCAGGCAGAAACAGGCCTATCGTCTGTGTGGTGGTGATGTGTGAAAGTGTCCAGAATTGGTTAACCTGAGATGGAAATGTATTCCTCCCAGCCTCTGCACGGTAGTCGAGGATGGGTAACTTCCGAGGCCGGGTCAGAGTGTGATGTGGCGTGCTCCTTGCTCTCTCCCCCTTGCCTTGGAGAGGCCAGCTGCCCTGCTTAAGGACCTGTCTTTGTAGCCTGGTGCGGGCGCCGTCTTGGAAATGCATCCTCCAGCCCTTCCAGGGCTTCGTGGAAGCTTCCCTGGCTGACGTGTCTACAACTTCATGAAACATTGCAAGCCAGAACCGGCCAAGAAGGCAGCTCCTGAATTCCCGACCAAAGAAGCTGTCAGATAACAATTGTTGTTGTGAACAACCAAGTTTCAAGGTAATTTGTTATGAACTATAATAAACAGTTCCTCTGGGTTGGAAACCCCTGGTTCTATACACAGCTTCTATTGTGAAGTTGGATGTATCAGCCCCCTCGCCTCACTTTCCCACCTTTAAAATGGGATTGTAGAATGTTGTGAGAACTTGATTTAGTAATGTGTGCCCTGTGGGTTTTCCGTGACTAATGTGGGTATGAATGATAGTGACACAGTACCAGCACCACTGAGTAGCTACTCCCAGTGGGCTCTCAGGGGTCCGCAGCACATGGCATGCTGTAGGCATATGGAGAGTGTTAGATCAAGGCTGAGAACTCCGGTTCTGCTCTGTTGAAACTCAATCCTGGATGCGCCAGTGCTAAAAGGTAGGGCCTTTGAGGAAATGATGAAGTCATGAGGACTTTGCTGTCAAGAACGAGATTAGGGGTCTTATCAAAGAGCCTACAGGGGGTGTGTTTTCCCTCTGCTGCTCCAGGAGACTGTGTCAGCCAGGAGAAAGCTCCTTCAGAACCTGCAGCTAGAAGAAGCCTTGCTTTGTCCAAGCAATAACTCCCTTGCTGTCCTACTAACAGAATGGAGTTGAGGGTTACGGTTTTATATTGGCAACAGGCAGGACTACCATTGTGTCCCTAACTGCAGCAGCCATCAGGGTCTGCATGGTTGCACTTTTCTTTTCCATTGTCTTCCTATTTCTGTTTGTTCAAACTGTGTTGATTGCCTATATGTGGTTTCCTTTCTTCTTTTGAAAGGGTTGCAGTAGATGAGCATTCTTCAAAACATTTGTGTGAAATGAATCTTTATATTGGTGCAAAAATTTGCAATCCATACCTAGATTTTTTTTTCCTTAAACACATTTTTTCATGAACTTTTCAAAGCCCTTGCATGTATCCATCACTTCTTCTGGGAGGCAGAGAGTCCTTATTTGTTAGATACAAAGTCAGACACTGGATATATCCATTCCCAACTGAATGTCCCTTGCCCTCATGTGGCCGCTAAGTGTTGGGGAACAGATAAAAAAATCAATTATAATCATCCGTGCTACCATCCATGCTACTGCTTCCACAGTAGAAGGCTCAAGGTAAGGTAGGTGAAAGGTGAAACAGAAGGTTTGGCCAAGGGCATTAGGAAGATGATGAGGTGTACTTCAAGCCAAATCATCAGGGAGACAGTAGCACCCTTCATCTGTGGGCAGTGTGTTCTAGGACCCCCACTGGGTGCCTGAAACTGTGCACAACCCCAAATCCTACTCTTAACACTGTTTTTCTTAGGTATTTACGCATACTTACCCTTAGTAAGGTTTAATTTACACATGAGGCATAGTAAGAGATCAACAAAACTAACCAATAATAAAATAGAGCAATCATAAAAATATATGGTCTTAAATATTACTTAAAACCTAGGAACTGCTTAGCTCTGGAATTTTCTGTTTAATGTTTTTGGGCCACAGTTACCTGGAAAGTTGCAGAAGACAAAACTGTAGATGAGCTGGTGGTGGGGAACACTGCGCAGGAGTCTCTGAAGGAGACAACCTGGGAAAAGGATGCTCCAGAGGCAAAGGCTGGATTATATGAGAGCCTGAAAGGCTTGGGGCACCGCCTGTGGTACGGTTGTGTGCTTACAGACCAACAGGACTGCTGGATGCTGACTCAGGGCTGGGGCCTGAAGATTCCACTGTGATGTGTGGGTTGTGGATTTTATTAGAAAGAAAACCACAAAGTCGTTTTAGGCAAGGGAGTGGCAGAGGCATTTTCATGTATGTAAAAATACAATAAAATTCATAATTGCCAACTGAATTGAAGTATGTTTGACAATAACCCTGTTGATATTTATCGTGGAATTTATCTGTAAAAGAGCTGGCCTAGGACTCGAAGTGGTTTGAGTCCCGATTTCTTCCTTAGAAGGCGAGGCATCAGCAGCCTCCATCCACGCACAGCTCGTTTCTTATTTGTGTGATGGACGGTGTGCTGCAGGTTGACTTTGCCACGTTGGCCAGAAAGTCTCGAGTCCTTGCAGAGCTGCAAGGGCTCTGCATGGGGATGGGATGCTGGTCTTGGCAGATGCTGCTCTCCTTGGAGTTCAGTCCCTCGGAGAGCAGCAGAGATTGATTTGATAATCTGCAGCGTGCACGTGAATGCCCCATTCATTTTTCAAGGGAAGGGCAACCTTTTGGTTCAAGCGCTCTCCAGCTGCAAGACAGAGGCAGCATCCATCAGGATGACATGAGCCACAGAGCAGCATATTGCGTGGCACAGGGAGCACAAAGCCGAGTTCTGTCCTGGCTGCCGAGAGCACATGAAATGTGCAAATAGATGCACCCAAGTAATAAGCATGGGCCCGGGGCTTTGTCGTCCTGAGCTTTGCACACACAAATGCACCCATGCTGCACGGACTTGGGAGGTGACTTTTCTTTTTGGAGAAAGTCTACTTCTCTGCTCCAGCCTAGATTCAGCTTCGGCAGATGTCAGCTTCATTGTTTTGTTGTGCTGAACTTACTGCTTTTAGCTGCATTCCCTGTGTGATAGAGCGGTAACATATCATTGCTGTTTGTGGGAATTCTTTCATATTGGGTAGAAAATACGTATTTTCTGTGTCATATTGCTTCCTTCTTCTATTATCTTAAGTCAATCAACCAACAAATGGTTATAGAGAAAGGAGGCTTTGTTAAGGACTCTGCTACACTCCAGGGATATAAATACGAATGAGATGTGGCCCTGTCCTTGTAGAACCATGTCTGGAAGACAAACAGTCACACCACAGTGGTCTTCATTGAGGGATGCAGCATTTGAGAGAACAGCCAGCGCAGGAGTAACTTCCAAGGCACAGGTGCTGCCCGGGCTGGGGTGTGAATATTGCCCTCACCTGTTTATGTAATATTTGTAAGAGGGATTCTCTTGGAATGAGGAACATTCACTAGACGGTTCTCGGCAGCTTCTCCAAATTGCCAGAGCTCCCTTGCAAATCTGCCTACAAAACCTGAATGTTGGGAAGCATTGGTATTCATTAGGAAGTTATTATTATCCCCGTCCCTGCAAGCAGAGACACCTGGCTGCACCTGGAGATATTTCTGCTAGTACTAAAGGAATTATCTACTGTTCCTGCCAAGGTTCAGGAGCCCATGGCGAAGCGACCAGTAAGATAGCTTTGCCATTCGCTCCTCTATCCAAATTCTTCTCAGCTCCCCTTGCAGTGCACCAAGGTTTGCATGTGGAAGGTCACCCATTCCTGACGATTCTCCCCAACCTGGGAGCAAACATGGCCTTCCGGGCAGTGGTCATTGGCTATCTGTGCCCTCTTGCTTGTGGCTCTCTAGGACTTGCTCTTGGAGGCCCCTCCCTTCTCCTGGGAGCCCTGCCATTCAGACCTCCCATGACCACATACTATCTGTCACCCTCAGCACTGTCACTCTCTGTTGCTGCTTGGGAGTCACTGCTGCCCAATCTGTATTTCTGTCGGAGCCAGAAATCTCCCACCCCTGTCCCCACATGGCCATTATTCCTAAAGTCAACCTTAGATGGCTTGGATTTTGTGACCACAGCTCAGGAGGACGTTGGTCCTTTCGTTGTGAAAACTCCGTAACTTCCTGGAGCATTGGCGCAGAGTGTGCTGGCGTGGTTCCCCATTCCCTGTTCCAGGCTGAGGCAAGGGGTCCTCAGCAGAGAATCCTTGCCTTTGCTTGAATGTGCCAGGCCTGGGACTGTGGGTCACTGAAACCCTTCTGAATTCATAAGGACTGCAAGAGCTCACTGCCCTTCCCCAAGCTGTAGAGCAGCGACCTTTGAAATCATATAAATTATAAAATGGTGGTCTGGGCCCTTGTGCAGATGAGCCTCTGGTGGTCTTGAATCTTTCAGACACTTGGAACATGGGACTCAGATCTGGCCTCCACCATCACCTTTTCATGTGTTCTGTGTTTTACAGTTTTTGGAGGCATAAGTGTTTGATTCAGCATCGTAAGAACGTTGCTGATAATGGCTCATCTTTGTTGGTTTCTTGGTACACATCAGTCATCTTGCTAAAAGGTTATACAACATGACTTTATATTCTCACAAAACACAGTAAGATTGGTGCTTTTAAAAATTTTTTATGACTGTAAGGAGAACAGATTTCATAGAAACAATTCTAAGAAGACTGGTGCTTTTCTTATCTCCATTTGGCTGATATCAAAGCTGTATTTTAGAAAAGGTATGAGTTGCTTCCTCAGGCCACAGAGTAAGTGGAAGAGCTGGGATCTGAACCCAGTCAGGTCTGCAGTCACTGACTCCCAAGTGAGGACTTGGGCTAAATCAAAGCCGTTTTTCTTCTTACTGACCACATCGCAATATTCTAAAATGTTAAATGAGAGCTTTGCAGGCTGCCACTATTATTCTAGAAAACACTGTCGGGGATTGCTGAGTATGAGTATGAGGGCTGGTCATTCAGGGCCATGGCTGCAGGAAGGGTCTTGTGTCTGTCAGCCTCGATGAACCAAGAAGTGACACGTCTGCTGGTTCCGTGACCTGCCCTCCTATCCTCACCTCCTTACTCACGCCTTCACGTAGAACATTTGTTGTCTTCCAACTTTGTTTTGTCCTCTTTCATAGGATATTTCTGTACAAAGCTTAACTGGGAGAACACATAACCCCTTTAGAGATGCCCTGTAGAATATTTTGTGCTGTTTAGATGAATATCACACACACAGATGTTTCAATATTTAGCCATGTCACTATTTGCTTAACACAGATGAGGAGTGTCTGAGTGCTGACCCACAGGCACTAGGCTTACCTGGGTGTGCTCAGCACGTTAGCAGGCAATTCTGACTTTGATTATGGAGTTGTCTTTGCTCCTTCTAGGGAACAAGGAAGGGCACAGGGTGCTGCTCTTCTCAAGGGCATGATCTGGACTTGTGTCCACACTTTAGAGAAGGTCTCACGTGGCTCAGTCCAGTCCCTGCTCCAGCATCAGGCAGGGCCTTTCTTATGCTGCGGAATCTGTGCTTGATGAAGCAGAGTGGGCCCGAGGATACCTGAATGTCCCACATCTCCCCGGCCAGTGAGTGAGTGCAAAACGAGGCCTCGTTCGTCCACAAGGCTAGATTACAGCAACTGGAAACCCAATGGCACGGGAACTGGAGACCTGGCTTCCAGACTTGTGGCCATTTCCTCCAGGTGGAGGAAGGGTTCATCTCAGCAGGAGTCAGAGCTGCCACCACTGCAGGTCCAGCCTGGCCTCCTGTCCCCACGCCATACTCATCCCCTCCTGCCTGCTGACCACTGAGTCTTCTAGAGGCTTCTGCTCCAGAGAGCCCTGCCTGGGGAGAGGCATTCATGGGAGGGCATCTCAGTAACTCTCCCCTCCACCTGCTTGCCTTGTCCACAGACAGGGTCCTGTGCACTCTCTCAGCTTGGGGTCCTCAGGAGACAGAGCCCCCACCCACACACTCCCGGAGGTGGCCCTAGGGCTGAGGTGGGTGGATTTTGGGGAGAAGCTGTGTAACCTGAATGCTCGTGGAGGGAGATGTTCCAATCTCAGTCATTCTCCTTTTAACAGCAGGACACAGAGGAAACAGGATGCTATTACTAAGCAAAAAAGCAAAACTGCTGTGTATCCCAGGAACCCGACTGGGATCTCTCTTGGAGGGAGGTCTTTCTTTCCCCAGCTCAGCTGTGTTGAGCTTCCTTGCCCTCAGCTACTCCACGGGATGGGCTTCTTTCTGCCCTGTGCAGCTGAGGACGCTGTGTTTGGATGTCCCTCAGGGATGACTCCGGGTCTAATTCTTCTTGAATTCTTCTTGAACTTGATGGAGGGGTGAGGAGAGACTCCAGTCAATTCCGTCACGCCCTGAACATTAGAGTGGTCTTGCCTAGTTTCTGTCCCCTCCTTCCCAGGAGGGCACATGGAGCTGGGAGTGTCCTGTCCTCTTAGAGGCAGCCGGAGGGCCTCGTGTCCAGGGTGCTCACCTTGTGAGTCCCACCAGATTCTGCCACCTGTGGACAGTACTGCCTATGCCTCAGGTGCTGCCTCCACTGGTGGTCAGGGCTACAGGAGTGCCCAGGGCCAGTGCTGAGGCAACCCTCCTCCCCCTGCAGCAAGCACAGAAGGGACATCCCTGTCCCATGGGCTGCCACCCCCTGCACCTGTTCATGCACCTGGGCCCATGAGGCTCAGTCCTGGCTCTGGCCTTTCCGAGCTGCTGTGCTATGGCTTCTCCCCTCTGTCAGGGCTTTCCTTGGCCCTCACAGAGCCAGTCAGGAATTTCTCCCAGGCCAACCCTGGGAGACCTGGACACTCACTTAGCCCACGTCTGCCTGACTGCACCACATCTTAATCCCCTGCATTCACCCCCTTGTCCAGAGATTCTCCATGAGTTTGCAGTGTGAACAGGGTTTGCCCTGGGCAAGCCAGGCATTGGCTCCCTACCCACCACTCTAGGACCTCCCGCCGCTCATCTATCTCTGTTCTGCCTTTTGGGATGTTGAGCAGGACATTTGTGTGTGACCACACATTCTCCACTTTCCACTCCTTCCTGACCTTGTCTCTGACTCAAGCCAGCTGCCTCTGCTCTCAGGACGGTTCCTGGCCCACCTTCACAGCTTTAGGAAAGCATGTATTCATATTTTCAGTTTCTGCTGTGGGCGCTTCCTTATGCCATAACACCCATGTTCTTTGATTCTCCAAATCAATTCTTAACATTTAAAAAGAAGCAATGGGGACCAGTGTTGTGGCGTAGTGGGTAAAGCCACTGCCTACAGTGCTGGCATTTCATATGGGTAATGTTCAAGTCCCAGCTGCTCCACTTCCGATCCAGCTCTCTGTTATGGTCTAGGAAAGCAGTGGACGATGGCCCAAGTCCTTGGGCCCCTGTACCCATGTGGGAGACCCAGAGGAAGCTCCTGGCTCCTGGCTTTGTATAGGTGCAGCTCCGGCTGTTGCAGCCATTTGGGGAGTGAACCAGTGGATGGAAGACCTCTGTCTCTCTCGCTTTCTCTCTGTAACTCTGCCTCTCAAATAGATAAATACAATTTTAAAAAGACCATTATTCATTATATATGTATTACATCAAATTTGATATATAAAGCTGTACAATAGCTTCTTTGTTTTAGCATATTTGTATCATTTTCAAATGACCCAAATGCTTCTGATCCATTTGATTGGAGAGCTATAGGTAATATGATTCACAACAGGTATTGTAGAACAAGCATAGATATACTGATATATTTTTATTTTCTAATATGTACAAGGAGTTATTTAGTTTCCTTATTATATCATTGGGTCCTAAACTTTGAGAGAGAAAAAAAAGGAATCCTGTTACCAGAGCAACCTTACATAAATTAAAAACAATCTATCATTAGGTTTAAATGGCCCAACCCCTATCCTTTTATCATACATAGCAAATAGCACTGACCTCAGTATTTGGAATGCATTGAACAGTTCAACGATTTATAAAGGCTTGTACAACTGATACATCCCTGATGTTCCCCTTGGATTCACCCTTTACAGTTAGTCAATCAACAGATCTTTCCATCTTCCCATCCTTTCAAATTTTCACTTCATCCACAAGCCCCAGTTGTCATCCTCGATCACCTCCTACTTCCAAAGGCCCATGAAGGCTGCCGCTGCAGTGACAGGTGAGATTCCACCATCACTTAGCCTCGGATTGAAAGGGCCCGTTCCCGAGAAAGACCATGAGGTCCAGTGCTCTGCAGGTCCGGGATACCTCATGGTCTGATTCCTGTGTATCAAGACCACTCTTCTCCTTGCTGATATCGCTGAGGTCTACTCTTCAAGGTTGTTCATACGGAGCTCATTTAGTTCACTGTGCTGTGATCGCTCCTATTATGTTACAGTCCACTCATCGCTTGTACAACAGACTGTCGAGCACCTCCACCCCCAACACTCTTCCTCTCCTGCTCCAGCACAGCACACAAGGTTCCCAGGATGATTCTTGGTCCTTTCCCACCCCACCTCCCACATGTCTCCATCCCCAGTTCAAACTTCTTCCATTCTGAGTAGCAGAGGTCTCACTAAGGCACAAGCCAGAATGGCACTTCATCCATTCATTGAAAAGTTTGAGCAAAACATGGAGTCACAAAACTGATACAACTCAAATATTTTATTATCCCTTGAAAAACATAAATTGACACTCATCTGCCAAAGCTCTGAGGCAGGGCCAAGAACTTTTCTTTCAGCATAGTCTGGCCCATGGGAGCTATCACTTTTCTAACATAAACCAAATAATAATGGCATATATATTTATATAACTTCCAGATTTGATGATTTAAAATGCAATGGAAAAAGCAAGTTGAGCACATAGTCCTTCAAGTTGTGTGGCCCTTCTAGACTCTAATGTTTGTTTTGAATACTCGTAATTTGCATTTTGCTTTTAGTTTTCGTACTTAACTGGGTTCCTTGGTCTTTCATCACATCACAGTAGAATAAAAGCACCTCACACAGATGGGCTTATGAATAAAAACTCCTCTTTTAACACAGTAACTGAACTCATAAGGACAAAGACATGTGTAGGTTCTGTAGCACAGCCCGCTGCTAAGTCAACCCTTAGGCACTGGAGATCTGCGGGGTACTGGAGGATCAGGGGTGTGCAGGTCACACGAGAGTATTTAGCTGTACCTTGAGTCCTGAGGGTGCACTGTTCTACATTCAGTTTCACCACTGCCTCTCTCTGGAGTCTTCTCCCTGTCTCTTCTGGTTTGACTGTGGCCCCTGGAAGATCATATATTGAAACTTTCATCCAGAAACCCATATGCTAAAGATATTTAGAGGTGGGTTTCTAGGAACAGATTAGAATTGGATGGTATCTTGAGGGTGGGACCCTTGTGCTGGCGTCAGAGCTTCACTAGAAGAGGATGGGTGACCCCAGTGAGCACACACACCCTGTGCCACCTGCTGTGATAAAGTAAGGAGGCCCTCACTCAGCACTGGTGCCAGAGCTCGGTCTTTCTAGATTCACATGCCAAATAAGTTTCTCTTCTTGTAAGTACCTTGAGCTCAGGTAATTGGCTTTAGCAACAGAAAATTGAGACTCTTGCCAAACACCTACCCACTCTTCAGGACTCAGTCAAAAGCCCGTTTTTCAACAGCACCTCTCCAACACCCCACCTTCCACTCACTTCTTAACTCCCAAAGAGGACTGTGCCTGCCTGCAATTCTGCATTTCCATTGTATTGCGGCCTCACTTGTGTTCTACTTGTCTTTAGCCTTCCACGGGGAGAACCTGTGTGTGATGTCTGCATTACGGTGGCTAGCACAGAAGTGAGCATGCCCTGGGAATTTTGCTGCATTCAATGAATGATTAGATGTCCAACTCAATGGGATTCTTTTTTGCCTCGTAATGCTATTGCAACCATTGGCCTATGCTGTAGATTATAACTTAGAAAAGTCACACGTGGCTATTGAAATGAAAATTAACTACATGAAACTGAAGTCAAACGTTCAGCCACTTGGTCATTCTAGTCATATTTCAAGAGTTCTGCAGTCAGAGGTTGCTGGCTGCCACCTTGGACAGCCCAAGTGGCAAGCATGTTCATTGTCAGTGCCAGCTCTAATGGACACTACGACTAGTCCTCCTGAGAGCTTGGGTTTGGCACCACATCAAAAACCATCTCTCTGCTGCTTTTCCCTGAGGACTTGTAGTCTTTCTTGATCTTTTTGCACCTCAGCATAATATAACACAATACTTTCCTTCTGCAAACAACTGGGAACCAAATTTCATTTTAGGCTCTGCTGATAAATTTTGTTCTTTCTATCTCTCTGTGGCTTCAAGCTTTCTTCACACATTTTTATGAAAAGCAGTTTGCTTTAGCATCTCTGATGTTGACATCTGTTTGAGATAAAGGCTGGAGTCTGCTGGTTTAAATCCCATTCGCACAATCTCAATTGCAAACACCCTTATCCATGGCCATCCAGGAGATAATAACACACAGCTCCCCAGCCAATTGCTCCCAGTGTTGGTGCTATATGTGAGGTGGCTATAGTGTGAGAAATTTAACTGTTCATAATGCTCCAGTCTTACTAGGACAACTGGCCAAGTGATGTTTATAAAACAATTTTAGCCTTCAAGAAATATTGTATCTACATTATCTCTTTTGTCTTCCTTAGCAGCTACTTTCCCTGTTCCTATCTGAGGCCACTGGTCAGAAGATAATGTAGCAATAATGGCTGCTTTAATCTGCATTGTGCTTCGTAGCCACAGAAAGTGCTTTCAAAGGAGTCTGTCCCAGGCATGAGTTGTAGCGCTTAGCATTTCTGGTCAGCTGAAAAGTGAGCCAGTAGGGAGCATGCTGTTCTTCGAGCTGAAGTCATCAATACTTTTGGTATTTTGCTTATATCTGTTTATAGTCAGTGAGTCAAAGCATGTTGAATGCTTTCCTTGTATCATAATTCACATTAACTTACAACAGGGCTTTAAGCGGCATTAGCTCCTGACAATAACATTTTTCTTACTTGTTTTTAAACTTTCTGCCCCACACATTTCTCCCTAATTTAAAACTTAAGTCCCTGTGTTTAAAAGCTACAGCTGCACCAGATACTCACCTTGATTAGCCAAGTCCCTATGGGTTTGTCGCACCGTTCTGCGGATTCTTGGAGCTGTGGAGATGCAGGTGTGGATCTAGGCCAGCTATTCCTGCTCCTCCTCCTCTTTTTTAAATTGAGTTTATTTATGTTTTTTTTTAATGAGAAGACATATTTAAATACATACCATTCTCCTGCTGAAGATTAAGGAATATAAAAATGAGTAAAGAATGCTAAGTTCCACTGAAGAGATTAAATGACGCACTGAGAGAAGCAACCCCATCTGAGATCTGAGAGATTCTAGTCCAGGAAGAAACAGGAGGTACACGCACCTCTGGTGAGAAAAGCATCGCTTAGTTTGCTGTTCGGTGGAGGACACAGATAGCTGTAATAGATTGGATTCAGTGACCTACAGGCAATGTCACCAGAGGAGAGAGGGAGGTGGAAAGGGAGAGAATCAAGGGAACCTGGGGACAAGAACACAAACGTGAGAATGCCCTGATGCCAAAGCTTGGAAAAGAGAAAGGAATGAACACATCTGTGGGCTCCTTGGCCATGGAAGGAATAAACTCTCTACCACTCTTCATCACATTTGATCAGTTTCTGTTCATAATTGATCATAATGATAGGATTAAGTGTCAAAGGGATCATATAAATAAGACTAGTGTCTGCTAATACTAACTGATAGAATAAACAAGGGAGAGAACAATCCAACATGGGAAGAGGGATACACAGCAGACTCATAGAATGGCAGATGTCCTAAACAGCACTCTGGCCTCAGAATCAGCCCTTAAGGCATGCGGATCTGGCTAAAAAGCCCATGAGAGTATTTCAGGCATGGAAAGCCAAGATACTCTGGCAAAAATAAATGACCTAAATGGAAGATCTCCGCGAGTGAGATCCCAGTGGAAAGAACAGGTCATCAAAGAAGGAGGTACCTTTCTCTGAAGGGAGGAGAGAACTTCCACTTTGACTATGACCTTGTCTAAATATTATCAGAGTCAGCAAACTCAAAAGGCCTCCATAGCCTTGGCAACTCATGACAAGAGCCTAGGGTGATTACTGAGGCCATAAACAAGAGTGTCAATTTGTTAAGTCAACAACAGGAGTCATTGTGCACTTACTCCTCATGTAGGATCTCTGTCCTTAATGTGTTGTACATTGTGATTTAATGCTATAACTAGTACTCAAACAGTACTTCACACTTTGTGTTTCTGTGTGGGTACAAACTGTTGAAAGCTTTACTTAATGTATGCTAAACTGATCTTCTGTATATAAAGAGAATTGAAAATGAATCTTGATGTGAATGGAAGGGGAGAGGGAGTGGGAAAGGGGAGGGTTGCGGGTAGGAGGGAGGTTATGGGTGGGGGGAGCCATTGTAATCCATAAGCTATACTTTGGAAATTTATATTCATTAAATGAAAGTTAAAAAAAAAAGAAGACAAGTTCACTGAAACTTGTCTCTCATGCTTCTTGTCCAAGAGCGCTGTTGCCCCACCCATACCGACAGTGCACTGGCCTCTCAGGATGAGCCTGCAGTCATGGAGTTGTGTCTTGACCGTGTCTTTGCTCAGTGTTTGTGTGTGTGTCCCCGACACCTCCCTCTTTCTGGAATACCATCTCACCATCACACCACATTTACTCCAGAAAGAAAGAATAACAATTAGTCATGTTCAAGTTTTGGAAGACAAGTCATGGATCAGTAAACAGAAATTTGTGCTTTGGTTCCAGAGAGAGACACGTGAGTTCTGAATATTTTATTTCTATATTTTAATGAACTAATTTAGAGAAAGGACAAGGACTTGGGAAAATTACAAATGTCTTAATAAGAATAGAAAGATAAAATTGAGATTTTAAAAAATTAATGTATATTAAATGCCAACCATAGAAATCACTTTTCTCTCCCTTCCTTTAAAATCTACACTCCAATCTTCAGTAGACATGTTTCCTCCACCTCCAAGTGCAGGTTTCATCCAACGACTTCTTCCCTCGTGGTTGCAAAGCTGCAGCCTAGGGAGCTATTGTTTTCAGCCTGAGTTCCTGTGATAACCTCCCAGCTGCTCTCCCTGTTTCCAATTTGCAGTCTGCAATTCAGAATGACCTTCCTATCACAGGAACATGGCCGCATCATTTCCCTACAGCTTCCTCCCTCTCCTGTTCACAGCTGTCCAGTTGTTCCCCATGGACTTAGAACAAGCCCAGACTCCCTGCCAGGGCCTCCAGGGCCTGCAGGAGTCACCCCTCCCTGCCTCTCCTACCTCCCCTCCCTGACCACAGCATCCAAGTTAGCCCACCTCCCTCCGTCCATCGCTCTGAATCAACACACCTTTGGTTCCTGTCAGGGAGCTCAGCAGATACTCTCTTGCTCGTGTATTTCTGTTCCTCCTGATGTTGCATCCCTCCCCATGAGAAAGGAAGCCCCACTGCACTGTGGTGCTTGCAACTGGATCTCTTAGCCAACGCATGACAACAGGAAGTGGTAAACACTGACTGAGTGACTGGGTTCAGGGTTGGCTTAGGAAGGAGGATGGTAGGGCTTGCCATGTCCCAGTGCCTGCAGAGGGTTGGGGAGCAGAGGACTCTCCACCAAGCTTGCTGTCCCTCCTGTGGAAGTTAACAGGTGACACTCAGGCTTGTGTCTTCCTCAGCCCCCTGGGTTCAAGGTCTTATCTGTTATCAACCCAACCATTGCTCAGTGTTAAGTTGCAGTTTGTGTTCTGAGGCTCATTCTACGAGTTTGGGATCACCGGAGACACGCGTACTTCCACTTGCACTTCTTTCACTCGGAGGTTCTCAGGGAAAGGCAGCTCCCCCTGAAGGAAGCCTGCCCAGGACGGTGAGGCAGATGGGAAGGGCTCAGGCTAAGATGCTGTGACTCACCCTAAGCCTCACCTCAGGCAGCCTCTTCTTTCCTTCGCCTGTTTGGAATCTTTGTTCTGGTTGGGAAAGAGGGAGAATATATCCCAGAATTAGGAGAGAAGAGTGTTAAGAAGAAACAAGTGATTTTAAAATCTGGGAGCATCAGCATAGGTGGCAGAGGACAGCAGAACCTGCCCCTCGTGGGGAGTGACTGTGGCTGCAGCTCCACCAGTGCCTGCAGTGGTCCATGGCCTGTGTCCGTGACAGCTCTGAACATGGCCTTGCTTTCCTTGGCTCTGGGCTCTGAGTCCTTGGGCTAAGCCAGAATGGATTGACACAGCCAGTTCTGAGTGCTATCTCTTTATTTCCAGAAAACAATTGCCCTTTTCCATGAACTCTCCAAGCTCTTTAACCATTTCTTCTTTTATTGCTCCAATTTTCGTTTCTGTAAATTTAGATGAAAACCATGGGTAGTAGTGGATATATTGTCCAGTACTATTACCTATCAAAGTTCTAACTGATAAAAGACACCTGTGATTACCTCCTAACAACCCGTGAACATCAGCTTAGCCACAGGTGCTTCCATGCAGCCCCTAAAGCCGGGGCACAAGCCTCTGAGGGACGGTTGGTGCCGCACGTGGCGATGCTAACATCCTCCTGACGAGGTTCCGGGCTGTAACCTGGTTTTCCATAAAGAGGGAAGATCTATCCACCTGAGGAGCTTGCATCCCTGGAGACAGATGAAGCTTCTGCCATAACTCAAGTTCTCTCATCTTTCTGCAAGTTCATTTTATCTTCTTTTGACTTTCTTGGAATTTGGATTACACCAGGGGGTGATGACGTCTGGAATGCTTTGGAGTCTCTAGGAGAAAGAGGACTATGCATGTGGGATGACCATGATTTGTCCTCCACACTGGGACCCTTTATAGCCTGAGAGAGATGGCATTAATCTTCACACTGAGCCCCAGGCACCCACTGGGCCACTGGGCCATCCAGAGTGCATGTCCACTCTGTACCCACAGCTGGTGCAGTCCCCTCCAGGGCCAGCTACCAGCACCACCTGTGGGTGTTTTGGATGTCAGTTTCAAATTATAATGAAAAAAAAAAAAAACTTATGTCTGCAGGTTCTGCATTAGGTAAACTTGATTCTTCTAAAATAAGTGGCCTTCCTTCTTTTATTTTATTTATTTTTATTTTTATTATTTATTTGAGCCCTAGAGTGACAGACAGTGAGAGGGACAGACATAGAGAAAGGTCTTCCATCATCTCCTCAAATGGCTGCAACGGCTGAAGGTAGGAGCCAGGAGCTTCTTCCAGGTCTCCCACATGAATACAGGGGTTCAAGCACTTGGGCCAACTTCCACTGCTTTCCCAGGCCATAGCAGAGAGCTGGATTGGAAGAGGTGCAACCGGGACTAGAACCAGTGCCCATATGGGATGCTGGCGATCCAGGTAGACGATTAACCTCCTGCGCCACGGTGCCGCCCCCAACTTCTTATATTTTAAATAACCTGCTCTTTTCACCCCTCCTTCCCTGAAAACCTCTTGGAGAATGACCTCTTTGGGGTCGCTGGCTTTTCAGGGCACTCATCATTCGTCTTTGTCTCTTGAGACTGTGTGCTTGGAGTCAGGCTGAGCGTCAGTCTTCTTCAGCTTCACAGATTGTATTCTATTTAAGCTCCTGGGGCATGGGTGCTTTGCACATGGAATACCTTGCTTCTGTATCAGTGTGAGGAATGAGTGAAGAATCCTGCGTGCTGGGCATTCAGAAACTGCGCTGCCTCCACTTTCCTCTCTCTCCTCATAGTTTTGCACTCATGTCCTGTGCTCCATTTACTCAGGCTGCCTATCTTGGTTGTGGTTTTGAAAGATGTCATTGTCCTGGGTTACTTTCCCTGGTCCCCTAAATGTTTTTCTTTTTTTTTTTTTTAATTTGACAGAGTTAGAGAGAGAGAGAGAGAGAGAGAGAGGTCTTCCTTCCATTGGTTCACCCCCAAATGGCTTCTACGGCCGGAGCTGCGCCAATCCAAAGCCAGGAGCCAGGTGCTTCCTCCTGGTCTCCCATGGGGTTCAGGGCCCAAGCACCTGGGCCATCCGCCATTGCCTTTCCGGGCCACAGCAGAGAGCTGGACTGGAAAAGGAGCAACCAGGACTAGAAGCCAGCACCCATATGGGATGCTGGCACCGCAGGCGGAAGATTAACCAAGTGAGCCACGGCGCCGGCCCCCCTAAATGTTTTTCTGCCTCCAGGTCTCACCCTCTCAAGCCCATGTTTGTGCTGTAGTCACAGCTAGGTGCTTTAAACTCAAGTTTCATTGCCATTGTTGCAAACCGTGATGTGAAGACTCAGACTCTGGGTGCAGCCCATGCTGCCCCTCCCTCGGGCTCCCTGGGCCTGTGGAGCCCCGTTTCTCAGCTGCCTTTCCCGATGGCAGCTTCTCTTATTCTCTGGGCCCCAGATCTGGGGCACGTTTGACCGGTATCCACCCCAGCGCTCTACTCTCTGCTTCTCTGAGTTGCACTCTTTCACCTCTATCTGTCCAGCCACGGAGAAACTCCATCCCAGTCTGAGAATCGCTTACCAAGCCTGCTTCCCAGCATGATCTTCAGGCAGTGTCCCAGGAGTTCCTCAGGGCAGTCACCCATTGCGATGCCACCAGTGAGAGGTGCGAGACAGCCCTCCTTTTCTATCTCTGGCATCTGCTCAGGGACTGCTGTGTTTTTGGCTGGGACCCCTCAGGTTTCTGCCACATTACGACCTGATTCTGAGCTTTCCCAGTGGCCACTGGGAGACTCGAGTGCTGTAATCCACTGGACCGAGGCCTCAGCCCTGTGCCTGTGCCTGTCCCAATTACAGCGTGTAGCCTGATAGCAGGCAGGAGAGAGAGCAAGCCGAGCCCAGAGCATCCTCATCTCAGAGATGATGTCCCACTACCATTGCCATGTTCCGGCCACTGGGATTGGGTCAGCAGGTCCAGTCCACCTCAGGAAGGGGTCAGGGGTTGCATCATGCCTGAGACTCACCTGGGGCCTTTTCAGAAGGTATTTCACATAAGGACTGCTCTATTTCCAGGCAGTTCAAAGTGAGAGCCTCTTCTGCAAACACTGAGAACTCATGCTGAAAATCCACAAACCTCCCAGATGCAGAAAACGAAGGCACCACCCATCCCACAATCAGGTGGACAATTGGATTTCTTCCTATTAGTAGAGAATTTTCAAATATTCAAATGCATATGATGAGGTATGCCTCTAGCTTGAAAATCACTTCATTGAATGCTTCCATAGTAGGTATTAACAAACTTTAGTTTTGCTGGAGCTGACCTTTTCTGGACAGCTCACTGCAGAGGAACTGGCTCTGTCACACGTGTGAGGCTGCTTCCATCACCCAGGCTGGTCACTTTCCCTTGCGTGATGGGTGGAAGTTAGGGCCATGAACCCCACAGTAGCAGGTGCACCAGCTGCCTCTGCACATGTGATAATACTTCGGGTGCTCACTGGCTGGCCTGGGGATGGGGTTCATGCTTGTTCTTTTTTTTTTTTTTTTGGTGATAATTCCCCATCCATATCCAGATTCTGCAGGTACCTCTTCCCGATGCAGAAGACTCTACCCAGATACGAAAGATATCAGATTTTTTATTTTTATTTATTTTTAAAGATTTTTTATTTATTTTATTTGAGAGGTAGAGTTACAGATAGTGGGAAAGAGACACAAAGGTCTTGCATCTGTTGGTTCACTCTCCAAATGGCTGCAACAGCCGGAGCTGTGCTGAACCAAAGCCAGGAGGCAGAAACTTCTTTCAGTCCCCCATACAGTTGCAGGGGCCCAAGGATTTGGGCCATTTTCTACTGCTTTCCCAGGAAATAACAGAGAGCTGGACTGGAAGAAGAGCAGCTGGGACTAGAACCGGTGCCCATATGGGATGCCGGCGCCGCAGGTGGAAGATTAACCCACTGTGCCACCACGCTGGCGAAAGATATCAGATATTTCTACTACTGTTGCGTGTTAATGTGGAAACAATGATTATTTTTATGAGGCCCCAAAGGAGCACATTTCCTGAGATGCTATAGAGCCACCTGCTAACCCACTCCGTCCCAGGAAGGCTCAGCATTTGCATCTGGCTTGTACTGGAATGATGTGCCTCTCAGGACCAGACAGACCCTCTGCTGATGCATGCCCCTTCCTGTCCCACACACTTTCCAAGGAGCCTGTGAAAATCCAGAACTTGTCCTCTGATGGATATGTTTGCTTTGGCCAAAGCTGTGTAGACTGGACACAGACTCCTTGCTGGTGGGATGCTAGCCTGAGGCTGTGTCCTGTGGGCCCATGTGCAGCCCCCTCAAAATTGGCATGCAGCCCACAGCGCTTGGTCACAGCACTTTGGGCAGCCTGAAATCAAGTCCCATGAGCCTTAGGGCCCTCAGCAACCCCTAGAGCAGGCTCCCCATTTTCCATCCCTCGAAGACCATGGTATCCATGGCAGGCCTCCTCTGCTTGGTTCTTTAGATCCAGAAACACGGAGCCAGGGTCAGTTCTTTCCCCACTCTCAGCTATCACTCAGCTCTCAGTCGCTGGCTACTGGATGCATTTCCATTGGTTCTTCCACAGGGTCAGCTTCTGGCCAGCGCTGAAACTACACTCAGATCTCACTTCTAGGATGTCCTTCCTCGCAATCCTCTCTTCCCAGGTCTTAGAGAATGTGGACATCCACCCACACCCTTCCTCATTGCTTTGTAAGTATTTGCTTCTGTATACATCTTGTCACACCGAGTTCTGCTGGCAGGGGCTGGGTCCTGCTTATCTCTCCCAGGAGCTATCAGTAGATGGTCACTAAGTAAATAAATGAATGAATGTAGTCAATAGAAATATTTATGTACATGCACCAGTAATGTTAATAACCCTGAGGTTGTACTGACTAATGGTGGTGAAAACAATAGTTGAGAGATTGCATTAAAAATAGAGGACACAGCATGGGCATTTGGCCAAGCAGTTAAGACTCCAGTTAAGGTGCCAGTGTCTCACATCAGTATGCCTGGGTTCAATTCCTGGTTCTGGATCCTGACTTCAGCTTCCTGCTCAAGCAGGCCCTGGGAGGCAGCAGTGAGGGCTCAAATAATCTGGTTCCTGGCCCCCATGTGGGAGGCCTGGATTGAATTCCCAACTCCCAGATTTGGCTGTATTCCGGGTATTTGGAAAGTAAACCAGTGGATAGGAGTTTCTCCTCTCCTCTCCTCTCCTCCCCCCTCTCCTCCCCTTCCCTCCCCTCCCCTCTCCTCCTCTCCCCTCCCCTCCCTTCCCCTGCCCGCCCCTCTCCTCCTCTCCTCTCCTGTCTTCTCCCCTCCTCTTCCCTTCCCTCCCCTCCCCTTCCCTACCCTCCTCTCCTCTCCTCCCCCCTCTCCTCCTCTCCCCTTCCCTACCCTCCTCTCCTCTTTTCTCCTCCCCTTTCCTCCTCTCCCATCCCCTCCTCTCCTCTCCTCTCCCCTCTTCTCCTCTCCCCTCCCCTCCCCTCTCCTCCCCTTCCCTCCTCTCCCCTCCCCTCCCTTCCCCTCCCTTCCCCTGCCCTCCCCTCTCCTCCTCTCCTCTCTTCTCCCCTCCCCTCCCCTGCTCTCTTCTCCTCTCCTCTCTCTCATTCTTCTCAAGTGAATAATTTTTTTAAAAATAGAGGATACATGCATTAGTGTTGTTAATTTGCTGCACTAATAGATTCTACATCTGTGATAGCTAATGAACATATTCACCAATGATTACGGGACTGACAGCAGTGCGCTGATTCTAAGGAAGACGGGGAGCACATTTATAGTCAGGTTTTCGTCCCCATGCAGGCTCTATGAATATCTGCATTCTCTTCCCTTCTAACTCTTCTACTTTCCCTAAATATGCATTTACATCTATTATCATTTGAGGGGCCAATGTGACAACTATCAAGCCTAAAGCAAGGATAATATAAAAAGGTATTGATGGGTCCTAAGAGAGAGATTCATGCTCTGATTGACTCCTAGGGATAGATGATGTTATTAAGTCTAATAACTTCACAGACAGTATTTGCTCACAATAGAAGGGAAGAGATCTTACATATTTCATGCTTAAAGGAAGAAGTGGGTTTTTTTCACTCTGAGTTTTACACTGTCTGCATTGTCATCATGAGGCAGGGTAAGAGTGCTGTAAGCTCCATTGGCAGCTTGTGGGCAGCATGCTCAGATGCAGTGTGCCCTGCTCCAGGAGCTCTTGAAATGGAGATAAGGTACCACTTTCTCCTTCTGATAACCCAGAGGACAAAGGCAAGAGCTGATAAATCATACATGGGAGGATGAGCTAGGCAGAGCTCTGGACGTGCCTCCTTGAACGCTACCCTGCTTGTCACTCTGCATGCAGTGACTGGTGCTCGTCCATTCAGTGTCCACAGGCAGCTCAGGGACAAAGCCCTGCTCCTCTCTGAGCCCCTGAGGGCTCAAATCTTCTACACAGTGATCAAGTTGAGAGATCTCTGGTGCTCTCAGGTCTAGCAGTGAGTGCTTCTCTGCATGGGATTCTGTGGTGGTCTCTGCATGGGAAGCCACAAGCATGAGCAGGGTGATTCTGCCGTGGTCCATGCATGGTGAGAAACACGCACAAGCAGGCAAGATGCTGGGTCTTCAAAAAGGTGCCTGAATTACAAAGCTCCACCGAGGACCATGCTAATCACAGTTTCAGTGAGTGCCCAGCTTAGAAAAATAAAGCCTTGGCCAAGCAAGGGTGAAAACAACCCTGCCCTTACCAACTCAGAGTGCTTTATCAGGATTGAGTGGCGAAACCCTCCTCACTTCCAGGAAGTCCTAGGCTCCCCCGAGGGGCCCTTACCATGCTCTGATCCCTTTGCCGGGGCTCCCTGTGAATGTGCTTCCAGGAGGTCAGAGGGAGGCCACAGCCTGAAATTTGAGTGATCTCCGGAGAGAAGTTAAAAAAAAAAGAGACAGAATCTTTGTAATTTAAGCAGCAGCTGTGTGGGTGATAGCAGAGGTTGGGGACTCAGGGCACATTGGCAGAGTAGGACCCCCACCCTTGGGGAGTCCATCTTTCACCCAGCCTCATAAACAAAGTGCAAGAGCATCAGTTAAAAGCTATCACTGTACCTTTAGAAATCTATTTGCAGAGAAATATTTCATGCACACATACGGATTCATTGTGACGCAAAAAGTTTTGTTTTCCATTGATTTTTGCATTAGGCATACATTCTTGGCCTCTGAGAATTTTGGAGTCTATTCCAGCTATAAAGAATGTATTTAAATATATTATTGCTTGAGGGACAAGTGTCGCAACTATCGATCCTCAAGTAAGGATAATAAAAAGGTAATTTTTGTTGTGTCATAAGAGATAGATTCTAGTGAGGCATCACATCACTGAATCTGATGACTTCACAGACAATATTCACCCAAATAGAAGGAAATAGATAATATATTTAATACTTAAAGGAAATGAATTCTTTCATTGGAAGAAGGGAACTTTGCCCCTACTTCTTTTTAACTTCCTTATTTCTATCAAACTAAGTCCTTGATGCCCCATGAATACCAGAATTCGCAAATGCTCAAGTGCCTTATGTTAAATGTCACACTGTTTGCATATACCTACTCAACCCTCCCATCTATTGTAAATAAACTCTAGGTTAAATGTAACACTTAATACAATGTAAATGCTTTGGAAATAGTTATTGTATTGCTAAGGGATAATGACAAGAAAAATGTGTGCAAGTATAGATAGAGCCAGATTTGATTTGTGTAGGTCTATAATCCACGGTTGGTTGATTTCAAGAATGACAGGTGAGGGACCAGCACTGTGGCACAATGGGTTAACGCCCTGGCCTGAAGCGCTGGTATCCCATGTGGGCACCAGTTCTAGTCCCGGCTGCTCCTCTTCGGATCCAGCTCTCTGCTATGGCCTGGGATAGCAGAGGGGGATGGCCCAAGTTCTTGGGCCCCTGCATCTGTGTGGGAGACCCGGAAGAAGCTCCTGGCTCCTGGCTTCGGATCGGCGCAGCTCTGGTCATTGTGGTCATCTGGGGAGTGAACCACTGGATGGAAGACCTCTCTCTGTCTCTACCTCTCTCTGTAACTCTTTCAAATAAATAAAATAAATCTTAAAAAAAAAGAATGACAGGTGAGAGGGTCGTTTGTTCCATCAGTGCTGCACCCATGCACATCACAAACAAACAAGGGAGTGGGCAGTTCTAGCTGTGCTCAAGCCACTAGTGAGTGGGAATGACACAGTGAGAGAAGATCTGCCACCCACTTGAGACTGACCCTTCCATTCTAGTTGCAGCTATTGCTCTCTTCCTCCTGGGACCCAGCGCTGGGGGCTGAAATTGCACGCTGTTTTGAGCTCTGGATTGAGTAATTCTAGGTCTTTCTTCTGGGGAGTTATAGGACTGTACCTGCTCTTCCTTGGAGACCTCAGGGGAGGGTGCTGTCTCCTGGCTTTCCAAGCATCCCTGTTGCTACCAAAGAACACACGGAAATTATGTCATAGAGCACCAAACTGCATCTCATCATGTGAGATCACTCTCAGTCCTGGGTTCCAGCTCCAGGAGGATCACATGCTGCTGGTGGTCTTCAGAATAATGACTTCCGTCTGATAGGACACAATTACAGGAAATTTCTTAGGTTAGATGTGGATCCAAGTCAATACAGAGACACAAATCTTCTGTCTCTATTGTTTTTTTTAAGATTTATTTATTTATTTGAAAGTTGAAGTTACACAGATAGAAGAGACACAGAGGGAGAGAGAAAGGGAGAGAGAGAGAGAGGTCTTACATCAGCTGTTTCACTCCCCAATTGGCTGCCACGGCCAGAGCTGTGCCGATCTGAAGCCAGGAGCCAGGAGCTTCTTCTGGGTCTCCCACATGGGTGCAGGGGCCCAAGAACTTGGGCCATCTTCTACTGCTTTCCCAGGCCACAACAGAGAGCAAGACAGGAAGTGGAGCATCCGGGACTCGGAACTGGCACCCATATGGGATGTCAGCACTGTAGGCGGTTGGCTTTACTGGCTACACCACAGTGCTGGCCCTCTCGTTATTGTTAAAACAAAGCCGTGGAACTCTAGTATATTACACAATTGGATACCCT
This sequence comes from Oryctolagus cuniculus, assembly GCF_964237555.1. NCBI lineage: Eukaryota > Metazoa > Chordata > Mammalia > Lagomorpha > Leporidae > Oryctolagus > Oryctolagus cuniculus. The sequence goes on from NC_091433.1 coordinate 196,190,156, forward strand.
CTATGGCAATCATTATTTCTCAGGTTATTCAAATGAATGTATCCAATATTCCATGGTTTCAAAATGTATTGAACAGTTTATGTTCTTGTGTCAAAATCATCTTTTGATGTGGAGAAACCCTTTCTCTGAACTCCTTTTTTTTTTTTTTTTTTTTTTTGACAGGCAGAGTGGATAGTGAGAGAGAGAGACAGAGAGAAAGGTCTTCCTTTGCCGTTGGTTCACCCTCCAATGGCCGCCGTGGCTGGTGTGCTGCGGACAGTGCACCACACTCATCTGATGGCAGGAGCCAGGTACTTATCCTGGTCTCCCATGGGGTGCAGGGCCCAAGTACTTGGGCCATCCTCCACTGCACTCCCGGGCCACAGCAGAGAGCTGGCCTGGAAGAGGGGCAACCGGGACAGAATCCGGCGCCCCGACCGGGACTAGAACCCAGTGTGCCGGCGCCGCAAGGCGGAGGATTAGCCTAGTGAGCTGCGGCGCCGGGTTCTCTGAACTCTTAACCATGGCATAAAAACAATGGGCACTCTGCTTGGCCTAGTGGAGACGCTACTACATTTCTGTAACATGGGTTTCTTTCAATTTGTCATATTTGATAACAGTCAAAGCCAACTAAATTATATGAGGATTATATTTTTATGCTGATTTTAACTTTATGGATATTTTAGACACAATCTCATCAGCCATTTGTAGTTCGTTTTATTAATAAACACCTGGAAATCAGATTTTCTCATTTAAATGTCCTGGCCTTGACTAATGTTATCTAGTAACATATAAGTATCTGTAATACTATTGCATGAACACTTGAAAATCACACCCAGGTCTTCCATAAGGAAATAGTGAATTTAATACAGCTATTGTGAAACAAGGGCTAATGGGCAGGAATGTCTGTCTCCCTGTTGAAATCAGAGGAAATAAATAACAGTGCCTCCAAGAACTATGATCAGAAATCAGTAGATCAAGCAAAACCATAATTTTATTTCCATTGGGTTCTTTAATCAATGGTATGGATTCAATTTTCAAGCTGTATGTTCAAAAACTCATTTTTACCTTAGGTTTGGTTCAAATGCTTAATCAATAATCACTTAAATGTGCAACTAATCTCAACAAGATAGTTCTCAAGTTTTTGAGTCAGCATTTGTGTGATAGGAACAACTGATAGTTATAATTTGCTTGCATTTTGAAATCAGTGAATCTTTATGAAAAAATGTTTTAATATTGAGAAGTAGGTGGATTTTTACCTTTTAGAAGGACTAGGGAACTTCATAATGTAATTTTCAGCAATCCGGGATGTCTGTCCCAGATACAAGCTGCAATTCATCTTCCATTAATAGGGACTTTCAGAAAATATGAGGAGCAACTCTTTTTTTTAAGATTTATTTTATTTATTTGAAAGATGGAGTTACAGAGAGGGGTAGAGACACAGAGAGAGGTCTTCCGTCCCCTGGTTCACTTCCCCAGTGGCTGCAATGGCCAGAGCTGAGCTGATCTAAAGCGAGGGGCCAGACGTTTCTTCCAGATCTCTCACATGAATCCAGGGGCTCAAGGACTTGGGCTGCCCTCTGCTTCTTTCCCAGGTGCATTAGTATGGAGCTGGATCAGAAGTGGAGCAGCTTGGACTTGAACCAGTCCCCATATGGGATGCCAGCACTGCATGCCAAGGCTTTAACCCACTGTGCTACAGTGCCCTGAGGAGCAACTCTCGCTAACATCTGTATGATGCTCCTCTGGAGGTCCCTTTGCTTCGGGAAACAGCATTTGACTTACAGTACTGTTAATGTGCACAAGTGAAGCTATGCCTGTGGAGGGGGAAGGGGGAAGAGACTCAGACAAATAAACCTTTCAAACATTAACCAGGGCAATATCCTATGGAGAGAATAAATATTTTTTACTCCTTGAGTCCTCTAAAGTATCTGCAGAACAGTCCAGATTTATGAAAGCCAGTATTAGGAGCATTGACTGTTTAACGGATGATGGAAGAATATACAATACAGTGTGGGTGAGGAGGGGTGATGGCTATGGGGAAAGCCCGTACACTTTGATGTCAGAAACCCTCAACCTGAGTGTCGTCTGGTGCTCATTAGCTGCATGGTTCATGGCTAGCCTGAGTGCAGGAGCTGCACAGCTAGATCCGTCTTGTTTATCATTGCAACTCCAGGATACAGAACAGTGCATAGAATATGAGGTATGCCTGCATATAATACTGCATTTGTTTAAGATAGGAACTAATGTTTCAGACAAATTGGTTAAACTCTGAACCTCAGTATTCCTACCTGTGAGAAGTATTGAATTTAAGCAAAGGAAAATTCAGTGATTTGGGGCCAATGCTATTGTGCAGTCAGATACACTTTCACTTGAATTGCTGGCATCCCATATCTGAATGCTGATTTTGAGTCCTGTTTGCTCTGCTTCTGATCCAGCTCCCTGCTAATGCACCTGGGAAGGCAGTGGAAGATGGCTCAAGTCCTTTCTTAGAGTTTGGCTGGAAAGGCCACTATACAACAGGTTGTTCACAGAACCATAGATTTTTGGAATATTCCCTTGTTTAGCCAATTGTCTGTGCTTGCTGTCCGCCATACACTGTGCCGGCCAATGGAGATCAGAGAGAGAGCAGAGAGTCTGGTAATGAACTTTTCAGCCCAGTGAGCTTAAATGAAAAGGACACCTGTGAGAAAGTCTCCAAAAAGCTCCCAGAGGTCTAAGTGAACTGCAAGGGGATGCAACTTCCCAAGAGGTCAGAGGAGGCAAGGGTGTGTCTGCTGGGAGCTGAGGACATGGCAGGAAGGTTAGGAAGGATGGCATGGGGTGGGCAGAAGTCCTGGTGGGGAGTGGTCATCAGCTGAGAGTAGGACGCTAGTGGGTAGGTTTGAGGAGGGCTTTGGGCAGGAAGAACTAGTATAAAAGAAACCATTTATCAAACAGACAGGTATTCTCCCATTTATTTCCACCTACAGCTTTATGATGTAATTATTGTCCTAATTTTAGGGGTCATATAATTGAAACTCATGGTGTGAGATTATTACCAAATGCTCTAACACAATTCGGGAAAGAAGCCAGGATTAAAGCAGGGATCCATTTGACTCTGACCTTCAATCTGAGCCTTGGGCCAGAGTGGAGACAGAATATTTGGGTGGAAGCATCTGTCTGGAGGGGGAGCTGGGGAGAGTGAGTGAGATGTAAGAGAAGAGGTGTGCATCCCGGCGTCCCCACATCTTCACACGGCCACTGGGGATTCCCAGAGGAGTTGAGAAGTATAACCTACTCAGGTGTTATCTCAGATGTGCTGCTCCTGTTTTTCTCATTTTTGTGTTTGTTTTTGTTAACAGAGATACATGGGTAAGAAAAACTTCGCCACTTTTTAAAAATGAATGCTCAAGTAATTTTGCATATGTATCTCTCTCTTGGGTCCACCAGGTGCAACTTCTCATCACTTTTTCATGCATGACTAGATTGGTCTAGCAAGCCCCACAGCCACAGCCACAGCCTGCCAGGTTGCCCTCAGCAAGGAACTTACACCATGTTTTCATTTGATTTGGTGACACTCTGTTCATACAACAGTGTTTGGGTGCAGCTTCCTAACAGTCATATTCAGACGTGTTTCTGCTTCTGCAGTTTCTTTCTAAGTAAGAAGGCAAGCAAGTCACTTCTTATCAGCTGTCATAGTGTTGTGACCAATAAACTCAATAGCAGTTTAAACATTCTTTTACATAGTCTCTAGTAATCCAAACATTGTCTTTCAAGTATGGCAAATAAAATTATTGCCATACAAAAGCAACAGCATCAGTGGTCAAGTGACCATCCCATTATTGTAGTGCAGAGAAAACTAAATTAGACCATGTCCAGGCTCTGGACACCTCAGAGCTACATCCTCTCCCCATCTGCACCTCTTTATGGGTCAAGTAACCCTGACTGGAAATGTCCACGGAGAACCCAGCCATTGCCTCCAGTGAACTGGTGGGGGTCCCCTTTCGATGGCCAACCAGAGAACTCTTCTGCATAATTACTCTTCCACAATTACGAGCCACCTCATTCCCAATACTGTATGTGAAAGTTTCTGCTTGATGTTAGGAAACATTGAGGGAGATGACAGGGAGAAGCTCCCTGGGCATGACTTAAATTGAGTAGAATCAGCTGACAAGTCCCTATTACCTGTTCTCATTTCCCAAGACCCTCAACAAAGATCACCACCAGATGGGCACAAGTTGAAATCCAGAAAAGGGAGGATACATTCTCAGAACAGCAGCCTGGACAAAGCCCAGGAATCATTATCGTGCTAATCCAAGCAAATAAATGTGCACATTACCCTTCTCTTCAAGATTTGCAGTCAACCTCAGCATGAAGAAGACAACGGATTCCAAAATAAAGACCCCTGTCTCAATGTCTTAACCCAGCATTTCCTTAATAATCGCTTAAGACAAGCAATTATCATGACAACAACTCTTCAACAGAGTATTGTAGTAGTTGCTTTGCAGGCAAAAATTGTGAACTGCTATTTGCTTTTTGAAAATTCTATTATCACTATCATATACTTGTCTTTTCATAATAAGTATGAAGCTGAAAAAGGCTTTGAAATTAGCCCCTGACTCTAAGATCTTCATTTGCGAACAGAGGCATCAGCCCATATCCACATGCACCTGCTGCTGTGGACTTCATCACTTTCAGCCAAAGTTCCAGGCTTGGGGGGGGTGGGGTGCTGCTGCCCTGGCTGCACCTCTTCTGCCTCCCCTGTGTATGGTAACAGCCCTCTCGGCATGGTGCTTTCCTCTCTACCCCCCTTGCCGTCTCCCTGCCCATCCAAATCTTTTCTGTTTTCAAGGCTCATGATAAATCCCTTCTCACTTCAAAGCTTTTCCTGAAGACTCGTTTCCATTTGATTTAGTTCAATAAACATTTATTAAATGATTAATTCATGTCCAACTCTGAACTGTGAGCCAGTGATGTAAAATGAAGATGCATCTTTATCCTCAAGATCGTAGCAGTCTGACAGGCAAGACCGTCGCCTCACCAGGAAAGCGTGAGCTTGGTGCCAGCATTGCTAGAGGAATATCAGCCAGAAAGCCGTGCGGGAAAGGCCACCAGGAGGACAGCAAGGTAGGGGCTCCTGGATTTTTGTGTACATTGAACCCACTTATGCTATTGGGTGAAACTTAAATGTCCCTTCTGAGAATGGACAGCCACACATACATATTATATATACTTATATATGTATGTGTACATGCACACATACATACATGATTTCAAAAGCAACTAGTTATAGTATACTGATTTATTTTCATTTATTTTACATTCATATATTCATATTAAACTATTTTATATTATATATTTATATGTGACAAACATAGCTATTTTATCTATTTACATTTTAAATAATAAAAAATTCATGATAACAAGTATGTGGGTTTTTTTTTTTTGTTTTTTTTTTGGTCAGGTCAGGTAGAGTTAGACAGCGAGAGAGAGAGACAGAGAGAGAGTTATAGACAGTGAGAGAGAGACAGAGAGAAAGGTCTTCCCTCCGTTGGTTCACCCCCAAAATGGCCACTATGGCTGGCGCACTGCACTGATCCGAAGCCAGGAACCAGGTACCTCCTCCCGGTCTCCCTTGCAGGTGCAGGGAACCAAGCACTTGGGCCGTCCTCCACTGCCTTCCCACGCCACAGCAGAGAGTTGGACCAGAAGAGGAGCGATGGGGACTAGTACCAGTGCCCCAACTGGGACTAGAATCTGGGGTGCCGGCCCTGTAGGCAGATTAGCCAAGTGAGACATGGCGCCGGCCGCAAGTATGTGTTTTTTAATGTGTTTTATAATTAACTAGTGTGATGTGGTTGTGCTTCTGATAACTACAAAGGTGATTTTGAGGAAGCAAAGAATATTTTAGAAATCAGCGGCAATTGTAATACAAGCAATCGTCCTTTGCACATATTGTGGGCCAGGTGACAAGACCTTGTGTACTCCTGTGAGATGTGAGCAACATTTCTGTGAACTTGCAGTGAGAATATTCATAGGCCTCTGCAGATACTTATCCACAGTCGCCCTTAAGATCTGAATCCATTGTAAATAGAAGTGACCAGGTCAACAGGAGAGCAAAGCTTTCTCCAGGATCAGGAGGTGGTTTCTGAGAGATGAAAGCCCAAGGCTGTTCCTGGGGAGAGAGGACTTCAGGGCTTTCAGAATAGATGGGGGTGGGGTCCCATTGTTGACTAAAGTAACATTTTCATCAAGGAGTTGAAAGGTCTGTACACTGACAAAACTGAAACACCGATGAAAGAAATTAAAGAAGACACAAAGAAATGGAAAGATGTCCTGTATTCATAGATCAGAAGACTTAATATTATTAAAATTCTAATACTGTTGAAAGCAATGTTCAGATGAAACACAACCTTTATCAAAATCATAATGGCATGGGGCAAGCATATGGTGTGGTTGTTAAGACACTACTTGGCATGCCTGTGTCCCACGTTGCAGTGTCTGGGTTTGACTCCTGTCTCTGCTCCCAATTCTAGCTTCCTGCTGATGCATATGCTGGGAGACAGCAGTGATAGTCCAACATTTGCATCCATGCTACCTGTGTGGGTAAATGGATTGAGTTCCCACTCCTGGTTTTAGCCCTGCACAGCCCCGTGTATTACAGACATTTGAGGAGTGAGCCAGCAGATGAGAGATCCTTCTGTCTGTATCTGTCTCTCTCCCTCTCTGTCTCTTTGTGTTTCAAAAAAATCTTAATGACATTCTTCTAGCCAGAAATAAAAAAAAAAATTCTAAAATTTATGTGGAACAATGAAAGACATCAAGCCAGAAGCTTGTGTCTTGAAAGCAAAGATAAGCAAATGGGACTACATCAAACTCAAAAAGTCTCTGCAAAGGAAACAGTCAACAACATGGAAAGGCAGCCTAGGGACTGGCAGAAAATACATCCAAATTAAATATCTGATAAAAATTACTATGAAAAATTCATTAAGAATTCATACAACTTAAACATAAGACTTAAGTAAAATGGGCAAAATGCGTGAATAGACATTTCTCCAAAGAAGACATGAAAATGGCAAACGGGTAAATGAGCAGTGTACTTAACATCATTAATTGTGGGGGGAAGCACAAAGCAAAACCACTGGGAAGGGGTAGATGTTGTGGCACAGCTGGTTAAGGCACCAGCCACAAGGCTGGCATCCCATCTCATATGAGCACAGTTTGAGTCCAGCTGCTCTGTTACTAATCCAGCTCCCTACTAATGCCTGGAAAACAGTGGAAGGCAACCCAAGTGCTTGGGCCCCTGCCACCCACATGGAAGATTTCAATGGAATTCCAGACTCCTGACTTTGGCCTGGTGCAGCCCCAGCTGTTGTGGCCATTTGGGGAGTGAACCATTGGATGGAAGATCTCCCTCCCTCCCTCTCTCCCTCTCTCCCTCCCTCCCTCTCTCCCTCTCTCTTTCTCTCTCTCCCTCTGTGTAACTCTTTCACACAAATAAATAACTCTGAAAAAATAAACACTGTGAGTTAACACCTGTTAAGATAGCTACTGAAAAATCAAAAGACCATGCAGAGAAATTGGGACTGTATTGCACTGTTGGTGGGAATGTAGGTTGGTTTAATCATATGGAAACAGTAGAAAGAGTTTTGAAGAAATTAAAAGTAGAACACTGAATGACCCAGCGTTCTCCCTCCTCTGAATATATTCCAGAAGGAAATTAAATCACCACCCTGTAAAGACGTCTGCATCATATCAATACGCACAATAGCCACATACTATGGAAATAACCTCAGTGTCCATCAGATGAATGGATAAAGAAAATGTGGTATATTTCAGCATATACAATTAATATTAATCAGCCCTCCAAAGAACTAGATTTTACCACTTGCCATAATGATGTGCATGGAGAAAAAGAGCCAGACACAGAGAAAAATAATACACCATCTCACTAATATGTAGAATTAAAAAATGTCAAATATACAGAAAGCAAAACCATGCTGGGGGGAGGTGGAAGAAGTGGGGAAATATAGATCAGAAGACACAAAGTAGCAGAAATGTAGCAGGGACAAATGTACAACAGGGGAACTGTAGTAACAAAATTACGTGCATATTGATGGAATTTGTGCAAAACAAGTATATTTTACCTGTTCTCTCCACAAAAAACAAAAGATAACTATGTGAAACTGTGGAGCAATGTTACTTTTAATATAGTAACCTTTTCATTATCTAAGTGTGAAACAGCAGCAGTATTGCTTGGTTTTAGTATAGTAATCTTTTTATTATCAAAGTGAGAAATGATCACAATGTCACTTTGTTTTAGTGTAGTAACCTTTTTGTTATCTGTATGTGTCCCATAACATCATGTTGTTTAACTTAGATATGCATAATACAATTTATTTTAAAAACAGCTGAAAGAAGAAAACTTAGCAAAATAAATATATGTGATAGTGTATATTGTTGGCACATGAATTATAAAGGGAGAAAGGGATTTTGTGAGGCTTAGAAACTAAGATCAAAATATTAAGTTTCTTATAGCATTTGTGTTTTGATTTACATAGATAAAATTCTCCTAGCTTAAAGAAAAAACCATACATATGATGTAAGAAGGATCATATATGTGTGTATGTGCATATATATGCAAATGTACATATTTCTCTGCTTAGGTTATAACATTCCTTAGAGGAAAGATTGTGTCCTATGTTGTGTTTTTAATGTTTCTCAACAGTGTTGTGCGAATTACAGATGTTCAATGAAGCTTTCTTACTGTAAAATCATCCTTAATAGTCTTTCAATGACATTTACTAGGAAATATGAATCAAAACAGGAATCCTTGACACAATAGTTCCGAATCACATTATTTATGGCAGGAAAAAGACATAAAGGGCAACATCCTCATAGTACTAAAACATTCAGTGCATCAGTGCAGCCTTGAAAACAAAATGGAATAAAGCACACTAGGGAATTGTTTAAATAAATTGAGATGTAAGCATATGCTGCAATGTGGAATATTATGTAGTTATTAATATCATGATAAAGAATATTAAAACGTGAGGACATATTTGCAATATTTTTAACGTGAAGAAATGGCTGGCAATGCAGTGTGGAGCCTCTGACACCACGCTGACACAGATTAAAATACAAATGTGAAATGGTAACGAAATGTAGCTTGCTACTGAGTGAAGGGCAGGTTGTGCCAAAGAGGTCCATTTACAAAGTCACCCAGTGCTGAAGCACAAGGGGGAATTTGCAGAATGATGGCTCCAGAAGAGGGTTTTGCGCCTGCAGAAAAAATATCTAAATGAAGAAAAACACACATAGCCCATTCCTACTTAGTTTGTAAATGGTGAACCAGAACCCAGTGCCATGCTCTGTTTGCATATGGTCAGCAGAAAGTGGGGTTCTCCAGAGGCACGTGGTCAGGAGCAGGCACCAGGATTCCTTGCACTTCTTATCACTGGTGCTAGTATTGTTGCAAAGAGAACAAACATGGGTTTCAGCAGCTTCACCCTGAGACTGAGAGACTAACGTCAAATCTTACCAGAGTTCGTCCGGCTGAAGGAAGGACAGACGCATGAGGTCCCCAGGCATGGGAAGCAGATGGGGAACATGCAGGCACAAGCCCAGGTAGAAGACGTTGGGGACACTTCTCAAGTTTCCACTGCAAGCTGAGCCACGCCCAGAGAGCACACTGCGGGAACTGAGGCCAGCCATGGTTCTCTGCTGTGCAGCCACGTCTACTTCATAGATGCCAGCTATTCTTCATTACATAGATTAGAAGGCAAAGAAACAGGGAAGAGCCGTCAACTGCACTTTTGATCTCAGGTTCTAAATATATTAAGAAAATGTTTATTTAGTGATACTCACAAGTTTAATAAAAATTGACATTCCTAAAGAGGAAAAACAAAACTTGAGAACCAGAAAGGGACAACTGACTTGACCCATCTGATTTTTTTTAAAATTTATTTGAGAGGTAGAGATGGAGAGAGAGAGAGAGAGAGAGAGAGAGAGAGAGAGAGAGAAAGAGAGAAAGGTCTTCCTTCCATTAGTTCACCCCCCAAATGGCTGTTATGGCCGGTGCTGTGCCGATCCGAAGTCAGGAGCCAGGTGCTTCCTCCTGGTCTCCCATGTGAGTGTAGGGGCCCAAGCACCTGGGCCATCCTCTACTGCCCTCCTGGGCCACAGCAGAGAGCTGCACTGGAAGAGAAGCAACCGGGACTAGAACCCGGAGCCCATATGGGATGCTGGTGCTGCAGGCGGAGAATTAACCAAGTGAGCCACGGCGCCGGCCCCACCATCTGGTTCTTGTACACATTGTTTCCTCCCCTTGCAGTGGTGTTTTCTCATCTGTGGTCTCCTGACTTGTTGTCTATTCCTCTCTGCACTTTGCATATGTAGGCTCAGGCATGGCATTATCCAGGCTTCCCTGCAACTGAGAACTCCTCAGCCCCGCATGGTGCCCTTTGGGCTGCCCTCACACCGCCTCCTGTGTATGCCAGCACTGCACTCTGACTGTGCTTAGTGTTCTCCGTGATCTCCCATGGGCCATCCTGTGCTGGTCTCATTTATTCTACTTCCCCCAGCTCACCTGTCTGCAGAGCTGTGCCAGCTCATCCCAGTTCCTGCATGGACAAACGTTGCCAAAGCCCATCATCAAACACATCTGCCCCATGCAGGCCATGATGTTGCTGAAGGGGAGGGTGCCATGCCGTCTGCAACTGTATCTGTAAGTCTTTTTTTTTTTTTTTTTTTTTTTTTTTTGACAGGCAGAGTGGACAGTGAGAGAGAGAGACAGAGAGAAAGGTCTTCCTTTGCCGTTGGTTCACCCTCCAATGGCCACCGCGGCCGGCGCACCACGCTGATCCGATGGCAGGAGCCAGGTGCTTCTCCTGGTCTCCCATGGGGTGCAGGGCCCAAGCGTTTGGGCCATCCTCCACTGCACTCCCTGGCCACAGCAGAGAGCTGGCCTGGAAGAGGGGCAACCGGGACAGAATCTGGCGCCCAGACCGGGACTAGAACCCGCTGTGCTGGTGCCGCAAGGCAGAGGATTAGCCTAGTGAGCCTTGGCACCGGCCACGTCTGTAAGTCTTACACCCCCAGGGCAAACCTCTGACCAATGGGAAGCTGGAGCCGGTACAGAAATGTGTTTCGTTCTCTCCTTGACAGATTGTCCTGAGCACCCTCTGCTTACAGAGGCTCGCTCAAAACATTTCTGTTACCTGACTAGATAAATAATTTAAAATAAGCCCATGTGTACAAGTGAGAAGGTGGCAGCCTCTAAGGAGAGGTAGGCAGCAGAGAGAGCGTAAGACAACAACAAGTAAATCAATATTTCATTGTGCTGGGACGCAGGACCTGCAAGAGGCAGAATGCTTTGCCTACTTTTAGAGGCCAGGAATCTTCTGAGCTCCTGAAATTGTAGACAAATTGGAAGGGATCTGAACTACAAGGTAAATGATTAAGGAGAAGCAAGGACTGGTTTAAATGGGAGAAAATAACCAGACAAAAATTTGAGCTTGGTTAAGTCTGGCTGTGTGAGGGGTTGCAACTTGCACATCCCCAAGAGAGGGAATGCCAGGGAGGGAGACCTAATTAGCATGAAATAAGGGGGTACAGCTGAGAGAATAGAAGTGAAGCGAGCATTATCCCTGAACATTCACGGATCATGTTGTCAGTGCCAAGACATTAGCAGTTAAATCTCCAAAGACCTAAATATTTTGAAGAAAGTGTTCTCGTGTGGCTTGGACACCACTGGCATAGGTTTTGTATTCTGGATGCTAGAATCTGGCATTTGGGTCCAGAAATTAATAACTGAATTTAGTGCTGTGAAGTGACAAGATGAAGCTGGACTCAGAACTCTCATTTGTGCGAGGACTGAGTGATTGCAAGTTTAATTTGTCATTAGTTGCAATGGAAAGAAAAGCAGTAGAACACACTTTGCTGGAAACAGGCCACCCTGACCAGGAATCTCGGTTTATAATTAGGCTCAATTTGGCCTTGAACCATTTATATCATTTTCTGGATACTGACCCCCAAATAACAACAAACAAATTAAAAATAAAATAAAAGCTTCAGTGTGTAACCTCAAAGGACCGAAGTCTAAAATTTAACTTTTCCCTCTTATAATTAAACAGAGTGAAAAACAGTCAAAGTAAAACCCTTCCTTTAGTTGGGCGCAAGATGTATTTTTCTCTTATTCACAGAAATCTTAGTCTAATGCAGCTAAGCAGCTTGCATGAGAACTCATTGCTATCTTCTTGCTTGTTTTGCTAATACTTGAGGACTTAAGGATTCTTTGCAATAATAGAGAGACTTAATATATGCAGGTTGAATTCAGTAAAACGTCAGAAACTTTGGAGAGGCCTCCAGCATGGTGCAGCATCTGCCCCGCCTCATCCCAGAGCTGACTCTGTCGCCCCCCTTCCAGGTTATGGATTCTGCTCCAGGCACGACACCTGCCTTGTCCTCCACCCACAATACCGGATCCCAGCTGCTCAGTCTGCTTAGAAGACCCCATCCCTGGATCTCCCCAGACTGTTTCCGTTGAATTAGGACTGAGATTGAACTCTCACCCCTTTCTCTACACACTCAGCAGGTGTGATACTGCCAGCCTGGCCTTGTCTGTCCTCCACTTAGATCCCTGCAGGCTTTCTTCCTGTTTGGAGTGTCTTGCCTGGAAGTGTGGCAAGGCTAACTCCTAGACCTCCTTGCAAGGCTGTGACTGGTCTGGCTGCCTGGATACCCGGGATCTTGGGGGAGTCAAGAGTCCTGGCACCTGCTTCCTCGCCTCTGAGTGGGTCCAGAAAAGGCTGTAATGCCCAGGTAAAAATCAGGAGCCGAGAACGCCACCTGGACCTCCTACGTTGGTGGCAGGATCCTGAAGTTTTGGGCTGTCTTCTGTACTATCACGGAGCTGGATCAAAAGTGGAGTCACTAGGACTTAACCAGTGCTCATATATGATGCTGGTGTGTCAGGCTGTGGCCTAACCCGCTGTTGATGCCAGCCCCAAAACAGGCATTTTGAAGCTGCAAAGTCAATCATAAAGGAAATCTCTCTGAGATCAGGTCCAGTGCATGTGTCCAGGTTGTGCTCTGCACTGTTTGCCTGTGCTGCAGGTCAGTGAGGGCCCATGGGGCACAGTGACTGCTCCCTAGACCGTCTCTCCTGCCAATCTCAAACATGCATGCTACTCTTCTCCTCCAAGGAAGCCAGGCATCAAAAGAAATAAGAAGTCAGGTAAATTTACCACAACGGGCTGGTCAGCAACAACAAGTCAAGGAAATAAGCATTATAAGATTAGTTCAGTCAGTGAGAGCAGCTAGTTGGTGCCAATGTCTGCAAAACAGCTCAGGCGGAATGACAGATGTGGGGATTGCCTGGCCGTGGATTAAAATCTCACAGCAAGTTTGGGGAGGTTTTCGATTTCATCATGGGCCTGCTGTCCCCAGGCCACAGCAACACCTCCCTAACGAGGGGAACCCTGGGTGTGAGCAGAGCTCTGCAGCCTCCTGAGAGCAGCGTCTAGGAGACAGGCGTGGAGCAGGCACAGATGGGGCTTGATGGGCCCTAAAAGGGAGGCATTACCTGCCGAAGTCATTGAGCAGCCACAATTATTGCAGGTCTCTGGGTTCATTGTCAATTAGAGTGGCAGTTGAAGCCAGCAGCAGCTGTGACAGATGGCGGATCTCCAGCTAGTTGTGCTAATGGGATGGGAGCCAACTCAAATCTTTTCTTCCCTCTGGAAAGAGGCAAAAAAAACCCCACATAGTTGTCAATTAGTCAAAGCAGAAGGGGAGAAAGCATCCTTCTACAAAGGGGTCGTTTTCTGTTTCCTTCTAATCCCTACTTCTAGGTTTTTGAAGTAGAAATTTTGTTTATTTATTACTTACTTCAAACATGTTTAAGCAGAACGTTCAACTTAGAAGCCACGTTATGCTGGATCTTTGTTCCTTGTGAACTCACAATATGGTCTCGTCATAATTGAACCATTTCAATCAAGTGGTTAGCATTTTAATTGGCCAACTCTTGTTTCTGGCAGGAGTTTGTGGGGGCATTCTCCTATTTCCACAGTGCACAGGATCCAAACAAGAAAGGGCTGCTCTCCGTGGGGGACAGACACAAAAGGAAGTGCAGCCCATGTGTATGTAAAGAGAGCCACTGCAGACAACTCCAGACTGAGACCAGACGAGGGTGTGAGCACCCACAGTGCAGGCTGGGGGTGTCATGCCCAAGAGAAACATGTATGGGACAATGGGAACATGGGTCCTCCACCTGCAGGGGTGATGTGGCGTGTCCTGAGACATCCACAGGATTCTTGGCATAAGTGGAAAATTCTAGGGCACAATGAACCAGTGACTCCTTTTTCTACAAAACAAGGTCACAGAGTTCTTTGTTGACATCCCTCAGCTCTGGATGCACAGAGAAGTCTTGCTCACAGGAAGTCATCCCACGTGATCTCTCATTTACTTTTTTTTCAACATTTGTTTTATTTATTTGAATGAGAGAGAGAGATTGAGATCAGGTAAACTTACTACAACTATTGAAGCAAGGCCATGAGGAAGCCAGGAACCTGGAACTCCATCCAGGTCCCCCACGTGGATGCAGGGCCCAAGTACTTGTGCCTTCTTTTGCTGCTTTCCCAGGGGCAATAGCAGGGAGCTGAATCAGAAGCAGAGCAGTTGAAACTCTAACTGGTGCTTGCATGGGCTGCCAGTGTTGCAGGCTGTGACCTCATCCGCTGTGTAACATAAGTCCCCCCTTCTTTACCTTGGCTCCGTTTCTCCGTTGCACTGATGCATGTGGACAGCAGTTTCTTATTTTTTAAATTTTTTTAAAAACTTTTATTTAATTGACAGGTAGAGATACAGATAGTGAGAGAGAGAGAGACAGAGAGAAAAGTCTTTCTTCCCTTGGTTCACCCCCCAAATGGCTGCTATGGCCAGCACTGCGCCAATCTGAAGCCAGGAGCCAGGTGCTTCTTCCTGGTCTCCCATGTGGGTGCAGGCGCCCAAACACTTGGGCCATCCTCCACTGCCCTCCCGGGCCACAGCAGAGAGCTGGACTAGAAGAGGAGCAACCGGGACTAGAATCCGGTGCCTATATGGGATGCTGGCACTGCAGGCGGAGGGTTAACCCACCGCACCACGGCAGTGGCCCCATGGACAGCAGTTTCTATGTAGTGGTCACATTTCACACGTGCCAAAAGGATTTCCTTAAAAAGTCCAGGATCTGGGTTAATAGTACACAAACATAATAGCTGACATAAATCAAGAAACGACAGGAGTTAAGAGCTTTCATTACAAGTAGGAAGTTACAGTTAATCTGTGGAGTTAGGGTTAAGGAGTGTTACCACATCAGCTTACATGTCACAAGCCAGTGTTATGCTGTGGCTGCTTAAGTCACTTCTTGTGACGCTGGCACCCCATCTTAAAGTGTGGGTTTGTCTCAGTTGGTCTACCTCTAACCTGGCTCCCTGCTAATGTGCCTGGGAAGGCAGCAGATGATGGTCCAAGTGCTTGGACCCATGCTACCTGTGTGGGAGACCTGGACAGAGTTCCTGACTCCTGGTTTCAGCCTGGTCCAGACCTCATTATTGCAGCCATTTGGGAATCGAACCAGCAGATGGAAGACCTCTCTCTCTGTCTCTGGGTTTCCCATTCTGCCTTTGAAAGAAATAAAATGTCTTTAAAAATAAATATTTTTTTCTATTGTTGAATACATGCTATTATAGAAAATTTGGGAAAGACAGAAAGATTTAAGGAAGAAAAAAGACCTACACATAGGTCCCTGCACATTGGAGGGAAGCCATACCTGTTATTTAGAGTCAAATGTTGTCTCTTTTTCTGCTCTTAATCAGGAGACGAAGGGCAGCCCTCTGGGCCCTGGGGTATTCTCCCTGTCCTGCTGGCCCTCCATACTCTGTTCTGTGGTTCCTCAGGACTGCCCTCTACTGAACCTTCAAGGGCAAGTCTCTTACGGTTTCTGCTCAGGCTCTGGACACAGCTAGACAGAGGACCCCTGTTCCAAAGGGGAGCAGAATATTAGGGCAGGACACTGAAAAGGTGGGGTTCAAGCACATGGCCCTTTTCCACAGGGTCATCCTGTGCACAAAGGCAGGATGTTCCTGATGGTCCTCATAGCCAGTGAGGTCATGTTGACTTTATGCACTCGAGAAAAATCAAAATGCAAGCAAAAACAGCACTCATACATTAATATCCTATACTTGGAAACCAGTGCTAAGAACTCACCTGCCACGATGTCCATGACCTCACGAATTAGGCAACAGAGTTCTGGGAGAGCCAGAACTTTTCATTTCTTAAGAAATGCAAGAGAAGAAGCGAACAGGATGGTGGAGACGCCTGGTCACTGTTACGCCTCAGCTGCAGTGAGGGTCACTGCCCAGGCCTGGGCACCGGAGCAGAGTGACCCTGGGGGATGTGGTCTGAAGATCCCTCCCTGTCTAACAGCACTGAAGACCACTGAACACCCCTGGGACTCGGCAGGCAAGGGCAGGAAGACGGGGCAGGCAGGGGGAAGGAGAGTCTCCGTGTGCTCCAAGGCAGGCCCTTCCGTGCTCTCACAAACACAAGCCAGGGAGCCACAGGCAGAAGCGGGGTCTGAGGGTCTCCTGTGTTGGCGCTGCCCTGGGGGAAAGGGCGTGGCCACGTGCCCGGTGCCAAGGGGCCATTGATGGGCTTCCTCCTCGCACTTCCTGTCCTCAGCATCTTCTGTGGGTTGTTCTGCTTGTTTTGGTACTTACTAGTTTATTAAAGAAGGGTGGAAGGAAAATCAAGTCTCTGTATCTGAGGCACTGCTCCTGCTTTAATCCAGTTCCTTCCAGGTTCTTCAGAGTTCATGGTAAAGGTCTTCAAGCCTCACTCACAGCAGTGGTGGTCAGAGACCAGGGTCTGCCCTGCAGGGTCCTTGGCTCCCCCACCAGTTGAGTTAAGACTCCCAGAGGGAAATCTGTTCCAGGGTTTCTGATGAACTGAAGCCTTTGGGCCTGTGACCACTCTCCTGAGTTGCCCTGGGGATGGCCGCCAAGGCAGCTGCCTCTGTGCCCTCCGGTGTGCTGGGTGCTTTCAGAATTGCCCCTCGTTGCAGGTGGATGCAATCTTATTTTTCAAGAATCTGCTTGAGGTGAATGTTCGGTTTTTCAAGACTTATTTATTTATTTATTTGAAAGTCAGAGATATGGAGACACAGGCAGAGAGAGAGGAAAGAGAGAGAGAGAATATCTTCCATTCGCTGGTTCACTCAATAAATGGCCTCAATGGCTGGCTCTGGTCCAGGCTGAAGGCAGCAGCCAGGAGCTTCTTCCTGGTCTCCCACATGGGTGCAGGGGCCCAAACACTTGGGCCATCTTCTACTGTTTCCCCAGGCCATCAGCAGGGAGCTGGATTGGATGTGGAGCTAGTGGGCCTTGAGCAGGTGCCCATATGTCATGCTGGCACTGAAGGCGGCAGCTTTACCTGCTACATCACAGCGTCGATCCTGTGAATAGTTTAAAAATGAAAACACAAAGTAAGATAACAGGGTCTTCGAGGCTTTTAAGTTTTTATACTCTAACGTGAACCAGGACAATCTTCAAAGTTTCATAACTGACAGAGAGGAGACTCCATTGTCTGCTGCAGGTAGAAATTATCTACTGGTTGTGGCAGCCTAACCCACGTGTTGCCACTCTGGAAGCAAAGTGGAGTCTTCTTGATTCTGTGACACCATCTGAAGAAGCGAGGACAAGAATGCACGGAAGACACACTGTGCAGCTGCCAGCACTCAGCCTCCTCCCAGCCCCACCCCAGGCCTCTCTTTATGGTGTTTGGCTTCCACAGTGGTCACAGATGAAGCATGGAGCCAGTGACGGTGACAGACGAGGCCTTTGCTCTCTGGCCTTGCCCCCGGCTCTTCAGCCACTGAGAGCTGAGTGTCACGTATGGGTCTCCAGCCCCTCCATTCACTCCCTCGGCATTTCCACACCCAGCACTAGGCACCCAGGCTCCTTCAGCTGGAAGCATCTCCCTGCCCATCTTCTGGGTCTCTTCCTGCTCTTTTTAATACAAAAACAAGTTTCTTTCTAGTACATGAATAAAATCATAAATGGACATGTCTGGCCGTAGGAGATAACTGCATGGTAAACAAACCATGATCAAATTTTCCTTCTGCTTCCCTCGGACACAACTTTGCCCTCTGCTCAATAAGCCACCAGTACAGTGCAAATGTTACTATGACAGCTAAGGCTCATTAGATGAATCACATGAAGAGTATCTCATTCAAACTCACACCACTCTTATTTTCTCCATTTTATAGGGTGGGGGGAATCAATGATTTTGGAGATGAAGAACTTCAGGTGGAAGTGGTGGACACTGTGTTGGAACCAGGTCAATGTAACACAGAGACGAGGCTCTGACCTTCCCTGTCTAGGAAGCAGTTCAGCTGTTGAAAGGTCTCATGCCACCTTCATCTCTACTTGTGGCCTGTGGCCAGTAGGGGTAGTTCTGGACAATCACATTTACTTCCAAGTGTGAATTTGGAGAAGGGTTTTTAAATTGACCTATAAATAAGGACTCTTTAAAAAACTTATTTCATTTGTGGGGCTGGCTCTGTGGCGTAGCTGGTAAAGCCGCTGCCTGCAGTGCTGCCATCCCATATGTGCACCAATTCCCATCCCAGCTTCTCCACTTATGGTCCAGCTCTCTGTTATGGCCTGGGAAAACAATAGAAGATGGCCCAAGCCCTTGGACCCCTGTACCCGCATGGGAGACCTGGAAGAAGCTCCTGGCTCCTGGCTTTGGAATAGTGCAGCTCTGGCCTTTGTGGCCAACTGGGGAGTGAAGCAGCGGATGGAAGACCTCTTTCTCTGTCTCTCCTTCTCTCTCTGTGTAACTCTGACTTTCAAATAAATAAATACATCTTTAAAAACAAACCAAAAATATTTGTTTACTTATTTATCTTTTTTATTCAAAAGACAGAGAGGCACAGAGAGACATAAAAAAGACAGAAATCTCACATATACCAATTCACTTCTCAAATACCTACAATATCTAGGGCTGGCCCAGGTCAAAGTCAGGAGCTGGGAACTTCATAAGGGTCTCCCGTGAACACTGGTTGAGTCACTGTTAATATAGGTTTTTGACAGACACTCAATTACCCAGACCATAGCAGTTGTTGTCTTGGTCATGAGCTCTTATCCTAGAAACTACAGCTGCTGAAAGTCTAAATCCTGGGCCGGCGCCATGGCTCACTTGGTTAATCCTCCGCCTGCAGTGCTGGCATCCCATATGGGCGCCGATTCTAGTCCCGGTTGCTCCTCTTCCAGTCCAGCTCTCTGCTGTGGCCCCAGGGAAGGCAATAGAGGATGGCCCAGGTGCTTGGGCCCCTGCACCCACGTAGAAAATCGGGAGGAAGCACCTGGCTCCTGGCTTCGGATCAGCGTAGCTCCGGCCGTAGTGAACCAACGAAAGGAAAGCCTTTCTCTCTGTCTCTGTCTCTCTCTCTCACTATCTAGAACTCTACTTTTCAAATAAATATAAAAAAAAACTTTAAATCCTGACATTTCCTCCCATTGACATTTTAATACAGAGATCTTACAGTTCTCTTAACAATAGATGTGGAGGTTAGTTTAAAATATCAAGTATTTTTGTCCAGTGTGTTACTCAAAAACAAATGGAGAATTATGAGAATAATGATCATCAAGGTTTCAAAACCACAGAATACAAAAAAGATGACTTTTATTGTTTATATCTCTTTATACCTTTTTATTGTTTATACCTCTTCTTGTGAATCTAAACTCCTTCATGTTACAAACACATCTGATAATAGAGAAACAGAAGAGACTGCTTCTATTGTGTTATGGAATCTTACTTGTTACTTGGTGAAATGTTCACTTTATCAAATTCTTACATCTCACAGCCAACATCTTTCCACAGAAGCTTCTTGTTGTTGAAAACACCTTTTCCCGGGGCTGGCGCTGTGGTGCAGTGGGTTAACCCCCTGGCCTGAAGCGCCGACATCCCATATGGGTGCTGGTTTTAGTCCCGGTTGCTTCTCTTCCAATCCAGCTCTCTGCTGTGACCTGGGATAGCAGTGGAAGATGGCCCAAGTCCTTGGGCCCCTGCACCCACGAGGGAGACCTGGAAGAAACTCCTGTCTCCTGGCTTCGGATCGGCACAGCTCTGGCCATAGTGGTCATCGGGGGAGTGAACCACTGGATGGAAGCCCTCTCTCTGTCTCTACCTCTCTCTGTAACTCTGTCTTTCAAATAAATAAATAAGTCTTTAAAAAAAAAACATCTTTTCCTTGCACTGACAAATCTATAATCACATTTATATAAATGTTGACCCTCGGTAACCTAGCAGTGAAATTTACTTTTCACATATTACCTTGTCTTAAGGGATAGAATTCCGAGACTGTCTAGATTAAAAGACAATGTGCAGACATGATTTTTTTAAGGTCAAACTTACTTAAGCATTAAAGATTCCCTAGGGAATTAATCCTTTATCAATAACTTAAATCTTTCATAGCTATGTAGTTCACCCTTGCAAACATTCATTGTCCAGGAAGAAACTTTCTCTCTGAACTTGATAATACCCAGAGCTAGTTAACAGCTAGCTGCACTTTTAAGATTAAGTCCATTTTCAGGAATAAAAATTCCCCTGATTTCCTCCTTGTTGGTTCCTGTGCATGAGATGCAAATACAAAAGAGGACGGTAACCTGACTGTGCCCACAGGGGCACACAGATATGAACGGTGAAAATAGTGAGGAAAGGCACTGAAGGGAGATGGCCTGAGATCAAAAAGTGGTTCATCCAAAGCAAACTCAGATCCCCCTGAAGGACTCACCCAGATCATCAGACTGTCAAGGGGAGCTGAGGTGATGCCCCTGTGAGACTTCTCTGTATAGCAAAGAATGTTTTTAACTACGTGGCTGACTCAAAATGCAGAATTTGTTCCTTTGTTGCCTTCATTTTGTGCATTTTATTCGTGGATTTGTAAGAATACAGTGGACTTATGCATGAAGCAGAAGAGAAAATGAGTGTGCACAGTCAACTCTGAAGAAGCTCTCTGCAACGGAAGAAGCCTCAGGTGGAGGCATGGCCGTGCCGTGTCTGTGATTTTCTTGTTGACCCCCATATGTGCTATTGATCATGAAGCTTATGAGATAAAATTGAGATTATTCATACTTACGGAGGAAAGAAAGCATCTATGCCCATGGTATGAGTGAATTGTATGAATCTGCTGTGCAGCCTGTGTGATTGATACCATTTCTGGCATCGCACAGAGGTATCTGGAGGGGTGACCTTTTCCTCTGACGCCTAGATACCTCTTCTCCAGAACTTGCATCTGTCCCTCTGTGGCTTATGTGGAGTTCCTTGGATCCAGACTCTGGATGGTAAGTAGAGTCTAGAGCTAACACGGGACATGTATGTAGGGATGCGTGTGCCCTGTGTTTCTGCCAGTATTCAGTACAGAAAGGAAAAGCATAAGCCCTTTCTTCAAATTCTCCCAATGTGCCATGGATGCAGAGACGTTAATAGCAGTGGGACAACTGTCCGACAAGGCTCAGTGGACTTGAGCAGAGGTGTGGAGTCGGTCGTGGTAGCTCTGGTCCCTGATTCACCACTGCTATTTCAGAAAAGCAACAGCGATCTCTGGCAACAAGTTTTATTATGTCTGTCCTACTTCAGGGTCCAGGTGAGGTAATCAACAACCGTAGTATGGTCCCTAAGACATAATGTAAACTTTGACTGAAAGGGGGATTAATACTGAAGTCATTTAAGTATTTCTTTTGGGAAAATTAAGAATTCTTGAATTAAGAGTGTATATTGTAGTAGAAATGAAAAGGTACTCAAGATATCTGCTCCTGGAAATGTGGAGGCAGAATATTCAGAAAAATTTCCCTATAAAATAAAAACTTTCAAAAATGTGGAAATATGTGCTAAGTGCTAATAAAATAATGAAGAACTGTAAGATAAAAAATAAGACAGCAATAACCCAAAGTTAAACTTTGCAATTTTTTAAAAAAAATCCATTTATTTTTATTTATTTAAAGTTCAAAGACACAGAGAAAGAGAGAGAGAGAAAGAGAGAGAGAGAGAGAGGCAGAGAGAGATCTTTTGTCTGCTGGTCCATTCCTTAAATGCAGGCAATAGCTAAAGCTGGTCAGGCAAATCCAGGAGCACAGGTCCCAGTCTGTGTCTCTCAGGTGGGCAGCAGGGACTCACGTACTCAAGCCATCATCTCTGCTACCCAGATTGCGCAGAAAGCTGGAATCAGAAGTGGATCCAGGATTTGAACCCAGGTAGTCTGATAAAGAATGTGGGCACCAGAAAAAGCATCTTAAGTACTGCACCAAATGCCCACCTCTGAAGTCAGAGATTTAAACTTCAAATATGCATAACTTTTGAGGTTATTCAGAGACCTAGGAGGTGATGAAGACCTGTGATGATAAGCTGCATTTTACGTAATGTAGGAAGACAAATAGATAAAGACTCAAAATCAAATTTCCCCCAAATAGGTATCTGATAGCCACTAGTTTAATTTGGCCTAAGGCAAATCAGCAATTAAGCAGAGTTACCTGTTTATCCAGGGGAAGTTAATTCTGAAATTACATTAAGATCGTCCCAGATTTGAAGTATACTCAGTTATCAGATAGATGCTTAGTTAAAAGACAGATTCCTCTCCAGGAAAACCTTACCTTATTCTAGTTCTCAAATTATGCTTTACAATTATTTGAAAATGTAATTAAAGCACACATCAAAGATAGCTAGTATACAAGTAAAAAATACCATAATAATCAGGAAAACAGTAGACAAAAGAAACTTTTTTTTCCAGATTTGATTTCCTAAAATGATCAGAGAATATAAAATAGAAGACAGTTCCTTAAATACACAGAAGACATACTTGACAATATCTTTAGACAATAAGAAATTTTAGATAGGAAACCTAGAAAAATTAACCAACTAAAAGATTCCCTGGACTTTATACAGCAAATCTGAGAGAATCATCTGAAGGTTGAGATGGAAAGAAGGAATCTGGCTGCCTTGAGGTTCAAGTGATAATGTGGTAGTTAGTTCCCTAGATTGTTTTTTGGATCTTATATCTCAGATCTGGTTCTGAAGAAGTCAGCAAACCAGAGATACCAAAGACAAAGAATAGCACCATAACAGGAGTGAGAGGGGAGGGATGAGGTAACCTAGCGGGACAAAAACAGAGAATTAGAGTTATCTGAAACAGTTTTAAAGCAGGTAGGATAAAAACACTTTAACAAACAACTAGATGCACACTTGAAACAAGTTAAAACATAGACAGTGTCAGAAAGAAGTAGAAAATATAAAGAATGCTAATTATAAACTTGTAAAATATAATTACTGACGTAAAAGAACTAACAGACAAAAAAGAAACCTTAACACATGGGCTATAGAATAAAATGGATTGAACAGAGAATAGAATCATTGAACTTGATAAGAGTTCTCTGACTTAATGTGACCAACAGAGAGAAACAAGGCTGGAAGAAAAGAGGCACAGAGCCTCCAGGGCATCTGTTACTAGGCAAATTACAATAGTTATGTCATTGGAGTCATGCTTATATGAGAAAAAGGGTCTAGCTGAAAACACATTTGTTAAAATGATGACTGCAAAATCATCCGATTTTTACAAGATATAAACCTACAGATACAAGAAGCTGAGAGAACAGCTAACGGAAAAAGAAAGGGAATATGAACTAAGACACAACACAAATTTTTTGAATCTAAAGAATAGAGAAAATATTGAAGTGATGAGAAAAAGGTCACTTACAAGGGGAAAACAATTTGAATGACAGCGGAACTCTGATCATAAACCTTGGAAACAACAGCTGAAGGTTAGTTAAACATTGTGCAAGATCTAAAAGAAGTTGTCAACTGCAAGTTCTATACACAGTAGAAAATTCTTAGGAATCAAAGAGAAACCAACATATTGTTTTTCCTCCAAAGAAAACTTTTGTTTAATGAATACAAACCATGTATTTAATAAGTACAACTTCAGGAATACAGTGATTCTTCCCATTATACCTGCCCTCCCACCCACAGTCCCAATCTACCTCCTCCTCCCTCTCCCATTCCCAGTCCCATTCTCCACTAAGATCCATTTTTGATTAACTTTATACACAGGATACCAACTCTACACTAAGTAAAGAGTTCAAGAATTTGCACAGAAAAAACAACGGCAACAACAACAAAAAACTGTTCCTCAACTGTTGAGACAAGGGAAGGACTGCTCAAAGTCATTGCACCATGAAGTTAATTTCAATTCTTTTTTTAAAGAAATTTAATTAACTTTAAAGAACCACCCAAGAATGATACATCTATTGTGAGTACTTAGACATAATTATAATGCAACTCTTTGAGGACAGAGGTCCTGCATGGGAAATTAGTGCACAGGTGACTCCTGTTGTTAATTTAATAATTAACACCCTTATGTATGACATCAGTGATCACCCGAGGCTCTTGAATTGAACTGCCTAGGCTATGGGAAGCCTTTTGAATCCACAAACTCTTTGATCTATGCTCCAATACCATCAAATTACTAGAGAACATTGGGGAGACTCTGCAAGACACTGGCATAGGAAAAGACTTCTTAAAAGACCCCAGAAGCACAGGTATCAAAACCAAATGGACAAATGGGATTACATCAAGCTGAGAAACTTCTTCATTGCAAAAGAAACATTCAGCAAAGTGAAGAGGGAACCAACCGAATGGGAGAAAATATTTGCAAACCATGCAAATGATAAAGGTTTGAAATCAATAATGTATAAAGAGCTAGAGAAATTTAACTACAACAAAATAGGCCGGCACCGCGGCTCACTAGGCTAATCCTCCACCTTGCGGCGCCGGCACACCGGGTTCTAGTCCCTAATCCTCCACCTTGCGGCGCCGGCACACCGGGTTCTAGTCCCGATCAGGGTGCCGGATTCTGTCCCCGTTGCCCCTCTTCCAGGCCAGCTCTCTGCTGTGGCCTGGGAGTGCAGTGGAGGATGGCCCAAGCACTTGGGCTCTGCACCCGCATGAGAGACCAGGAGAAGCACCTGGCTCCTGGCTTCGGATCAGTGACGTGCGCCGGCTGCAGCAGCCATTGGAGGGTGAACCAACAGTAAAGGAAGACCTTTCTCTCTGTCTCTCTCTCTCACTGTCCACTCTGCCTGTCAAAAGAAATAAATAAATAAACAAAATAAACATTCCAGTTAAGTGTTTGGCAAAGGACTTGCATAGCAATTTTTCGAGAGAGGAAGTTCAAATGGCTAACAGATACCTGAAAAAAATGTTCAGGATTACTAGCAATCAGGGGAGTGCAAATCAAAACCACAATGAGGTTTCACCTCACTCTAGAATGACTCACACAGAAATCCACAAACAACAAACACTGGTAAGAATATGGGGGGGGGGGAGTTGCCCTAATCTACTGTTAATGGTAATTTAAACTGGTGCAACCACTGTGGAAGACAGTATGGAGATACCTCAGAAATCTGAATATAGATCTGAATATGATCCAGCCTTCCCATTCCTGGGATTTACCCAGACCAAAAAAGATCAACATATGAAAAAGTTATCTATATCCCCATGTGCATTGCAGCACAATTCACAATAACTGAGATATGGAATAGACCCAGGTGTCCATCAACTGTTTACTAGATAAAGAAATTATAGTATATATACACTATGGAGTACTACACAGCTTTAACAAAAAATGAAATCATGTCATTTGCAACAAGATGGATGCAACTGGAAACCATTATGCTTAGTGAAATAAGCCAGTCCCCAAAGACAGGTATCATGTTTTCCATGATCCAAGCAAACTAATAGACTATCTAAAATGAAACATATTGGAATGAAATGAACATTTTGTGATTTAATAATTGTTTACAATCCCTTTCTCTTATGTTGAGGAACTGTTTTTTTTTCTTCTTTGTACTATTTATCAAACTCTTTTACTTAGTGTAGAGTTAACTGTGTGATCATTAAGTAAACTGAAAATAGATCTTTGTAAAAAGTAAGAATGGAAATGGATGAGTGAGGAGAAAAAAGGGTTGGAGTTTGGTGGGAGAGAGACAGTAGAGTGGGAAGTATCACTATGTTCCTAAATCTATACATGTGAAATATATGAAACTTGTATGGCTTATAGAAAAAAATTCAATGGTGTTATTCTCAGGTCTAGATGAAATGATGCCAAAATTCATATAGATACATAAGAGACCCTGAATAACTAAAGTAATCTTAAACAAGAAAATCAAAGCCAAAGACATCACAATACCAGATTTTAAGACATGAAAAAGGCAATATTTAAAAAAATCTCCTGGTACTGTTAAAATATAGACATACAAGCCTATGGAACAGAATATGATCCCCAGAAATCAATCCACGTGTCTACAACCAACTAATTGTTGACAAAAGAGCCAATATCATTCCCTAGAGAAAAGACAGTCTGTTCAACAAATGCTGCTGGGAAAATTGGATCTCTACACACACAAGCATGAAACAAGACCCCTACCTTACACCTTATACAAAATCAACTCAAAATGGATCAAGGATCAAAATCTACCACCTGATACCATCAAATTACTAGAGAACTTTAGGGAATCTCTGAGAGACATAAGCATTAGCAAAGACCTCTTCAAAATGACCCCAGAAGCAGATGCAATCAAAGCAGAAAAAGACAAATGGGATTACATTGAACTGAGAAGTTTCTGTACTGCAAAGGAAATACTCAACAAAGTGAAGAAGCAACTGGCAGAATAGGAAAAATATTTGTAACCTATGAAACTAATATAGGCTAATATTTAGAATATATAGAGAGCTCAGGAAACTCAATGTCAATAAACTAAGAATCTAGGTGAGAAAATAACAAAGAACTTGAGCAGATATTTTTTGAAAGAGAATTCAAATGGCCAATAGACAGAAGAAAAAATGCTCAGGATCACTATCAATCAGGAAAATGAGATATCATCTCATCTCAGTTATAATGACTCTAATACAGAAGTCAACAAACGATAAAAGCTAGTGAGGATATGGGGGAAAATGTACCTTAATACCCTGCTAGTGGGAATGTGAACTCTTATAGCCATTGTGGACCACCATATGTATGTAGATCTCCTAGAAAGCTGAAAATATATTTACCATATGACTCAGCTATCCTACTCCTGGGAATTTACCCAAAGTAAATGAAATCAGCATATGAAAGAGTTATCTGTATCTCCATGTTTATTGCAGCTCAATTCACAATAGCTCAGACTTGGAATCAACCCAGATGTCCATCAACTAATAGCTGCATAAAGAAATTGTGGTATTTATGTGTGTGTGTGTGTGTGTGTGTGTATATATATATATATATATATATATATATATAATGGAGTACTTCTCAGCCCCCAAAAAGAATAAAATTTTGTCTTTGCAACAAAAAGGATGAAACTGAAAACCATTAGATTTTGTGCAATAAGCCAATCCAAAAAATATGAACACCATATGTTTTCCCTGACCTATAATAATCAATAGAGTACAAAAACTATAGTGTAAATGAGGAAAATTAACATTTTGAGATTTGATGATCATTTACAGCAATTTTCTCTACTGCTGGGGAACAGTGTTTATTTTTTTTTACTATTTGTCAACTTCTTTATTTAGTGTAGGGTTTATCTTATGAATATAAAATAAAAAGTAGATCATTGTAAAAATTGAAGAATATAACGGAAGGAGGAGGGAGCATGGGAGCAACAGTGAGAAGGAGGGTAGGGTGGGAAATATTACTATGCTCTAAATTTGTATATTTAAAATACTTGAAATGTGCTCCCCTGAAATAATCTAAAATTTAAAAATTAAAAAAGAAGACCTATATAAATAGTTCATGTTCATGGAGCTCAGAATTCATGCAGTAAAGATGTCAACTTTCTCCAAATAAATATAATCATTTAACACACCGTTCTTTGAAAATTTCAGCAAGATTTATGTAAATATAGATGAAATTATTCTAAAATCTATCATGAAAGGTAAATGATTTAATACAGAGAAAGCAATTTAAATAGCATACAGAAGAATAAAGTAGGTGGAGTTAACCAACTACAGTTCAAAGCTTATGTAGCTACAGTAATTCTGATTGTGTGGTGTTGGTAGTAGGTTGTTCTACATAGGCATTTCAACAGCACACAATACAAATATGGGAGAAGGCAAAGGTGTACATTCAATGCATGGAGAAAAAAACAGCCCTTTTAGACCACAGCCTATAATGAAAAAATGTGAAACAATAACTTAAAACTTCTAGGAAATAACTTAGGAGGAAATATTCTGTATTTAGGGTTGGAAAAATAATTCCTTGACTGGAAAATAAATGCACAAAATATAAAAAGAAAAATTAATACACAAAATTGCATTCAAGGGGCCTGTGCTGTGGCATAGCAGGTAAAACCACCACCTGCAGTGCTGGCATTCCATATGGGCTCTGGTTCGACCCATCTGCTTTACTTCTGATCCAGCTCTCTGCTGATGGCCTGGGAAAGCAGTAGAAGTTGGCCCAAATCCTTGCATCCCTAAACCTGTGTAGGAGACCTAGAAGAACTCCAGGCTCCTGGCTTCAGTTCAGCTCAGCTCCGGACATTGCGGCTAATTGGGGAGTGAGCCAGTGGTTAGAAGACCTTTCTCTCTCTCTCTCTCTCTCTCTCTCTCTCTCTCTCTGCCTCTACCTTTCTGTAACTCTGCCTTTCAAATAAATAAATAAATCTTTATAAAAATTGCATTCAAACTAAAAACTTTCTCTCTAAGAAACTTTGTAAAGAGTTTCCCATAACATGTTGCAGGGTGGTAGTTTCCAAACTACATAACTGACAGTGTTATAGACTTCACAAAGTAAGTGTAAGGAACTCTCCAAACTCAAACCTGAAATAAAAATACAATTTAATTAGAAAATGGGCAAAATCATCTGGCGGTAGTTCACTGAAGATCTATCTATGGAAGCAAGCATATGAAAACATGTTTTGTATCACAGCTGCTATAGAAGTGAATGTTAACAATACATACATCATGATGTTCAAATTAAAAAATGGTGACTGCAAGTTTTGTTGAGATTATAAAGTAAAATCTGGATCACCGATACATTGCTGGTGGGACTGTAAAAAGATACAGTCACTCTGGAAAAACAGTTTGGTAGTTTTCTATAAAACCAAACATGTAACTACCATGCAGTCATCAGTTGCACACCTGGGCATTTATTGCAGAGTAATGAAAACTTTGGTAACATAAAACTGTTCATGAAGTTTTATAGCAGCTTTATCAAAATAGTGAAAATTGGAAACAAGCCAGATGTCTTTTAGTAGGTGAATAGTCAAACAAGTGACAGTATACGAACACCATACCTTACTACTCAGGATGCAAAGGAATAGATTCTTAACTTTTGTGGCAACATAAAAGTATCTCCTGGGACTTGTATTGAATGATTAAGATCAATCTGTAGAGAACTGTGTGTATAATTCCATTTTTATAATATTCTGAGGCCCATGGCAGCAATGAAAAGCAAGGACTCTGGATTCAGAGAGATTTAACACAGATTTTCCATCCAACATCTTAGACCTTAAACAAGTGTTAGTCTCCAAGATTTTGACCTCATGCTTATAAAACTAGAAGCTTCTGCACAGCAAAGGAAACACTAAACAAAGTTAAAAGGCAACTGGCAAAATAGGAGAAAATATTTGCAAACTATCCATCTGATGAAGGATTAATATCCAGAATTTATAAGGAGTTCAAGAAACTCAACAATAGCAATGTGAACAAAGCAGTTTAAAAATGGGCAAAAGACATAAACAAGCATGTTTCAAAGGATGAAATGCAAATGACCAACAGACATATCAAAAGTTGCTCAGGATCACTGGCCATAGGGAAATGTAAATCAAAACCACAATGATGTTTCACCTCACACCAGTTAGAATGGCTTTCATACAGAAATCAGCAAACAATAAATGTGAGTGAGGATGTGGGGGAAAAGCTACCCTAATCCACTGCTGGTGGAAATGCAAACTATGACAGCCATTAAAGAAGAGAGTATAGAGATTCCATAGAAAGCTGAAAATAGATCTACCATATGCCCAAGCCATCCTACTCCTGGGAATTTACCCAAAGTAAATGAAATCAGCATATGAAGGAGATATCTGTTTTTCTCCTTTATGTTTATTGCAGCTCAGTTCACAATAGCTAAGATTTGGAATAAACTCAGCTGTCCACCAACTGATGACTAGAAAAAGAAATTGTGGTATATATACATTATGTAATGCTACTGAGCCATAAAAAATGAAATCCATAAAAAATGAAAACAAATATATGAGGCCAGCACTGTGGCTCACTAGGTTAATCCTCTGCCTGCAATGCCAGCATCCCATATGGGCACTGGGTTTTAGTCCCAGTTGCTCCTCTTCCATTCCAGCTCTCTGCTGTGGCCTGGGACAGCAGTGGAGGATGATCCAAGTGCTTGGGCGCTTGCACCCGCATGGGAGACCAGGAAGAAGCACCTGGCTCCTGGCTTCGGATCGGTGCAGCACCAGCTGTAGCATCCATTTGAGGGGGGTGAACCAACAGAAGGAAGACCTTTCTCTCTGTCTCTCTCTCTCTCACTGTCTAACTCTATCTGTCAAATAAAAAAAGAAAACAAATATATGCAGTTGGAGTCCATTTGTAGCTTAGTGAAATAAGCTATGCCCAAAAGGACAGATATTTTATGTTTTCTTTGATTTGTGTTAGCTAGAATATAGAGTACAAAAAATGTAATGTGTATGACTAAAACTGACTTCTAAAGATTTGATTAGTGTTTATAGTCCTTGTATATAATCCTGAGGAACAGTGTTCTTTCTAGTTCATACTTGTTGAATTTTTTATTTAGTGGATAATAAATCATGTGGCTTTAAAGCAAAGTGAAAATATGTTATTACAAATATTAAAAAAATAAAGGAGGAGGAAGGTGAGAAGTATCATTATGGGCTTAAAATTGTATATATGAATTACATAAAGCCTGTTCCCTTTATGTAAATAAATAAATAAATAGAAGCTAATTAGTTTTATCTTTCTTGGGTCTGATGAAATTAGCTGCAATAATTCACATAAGGTTCATAGCAGAATTACTGACCTACATGAATAAATGTTATTTTTAAATTTGTCTCCCTTCATCTGAATCTTTTCTTGACATTTCTCCCCACATAAGTAAATGTTATACCTTTCTCCTAATTGGGAACATGAGAAATCAGACAGCCATTGTCTTTTAAAATCACCCTCACTTTGCTTTGAAGCAATGATGAAGTCCTTCATTTCTACCTTGTCAATGAATCCACCCCTTCCCTTTCTCCTGATTGTCATGTCATTGTACAGGATGGTTTTCTATGATTTCCTCATGCCTTTGGAGTAACAAAGAGAACTACCTCTTTTCTTTATATCCTCTTTTACTACCCACTTTTTACTATCTGAAGACAATTCAAAAAGTTTGTGAAAAAATAGTATTAAAATAACTATTTTGATGAAAAATTTGAAATCCATACAAAGTTATTTTCATAATATGCATTTTCTTGAACTTTCTTTTCAGTTTTTAAAATAGTCTATTGAAATACAGTGTACATGCCAAGAAATGCACATAAGTGTACAGATAAATGAGTTTTTAATCCTTTGAGCACACTAATAAGCAACAAACAAATTAACACCAAAACATCATTAGTAAGGAGTTCAGTACTACTTCCTCTCCATTTCTGCTGTTTTTAAACATGGGGACAGAAGAGTATATTGTCATTAACATATTATGATTCAGTGAAGGAATATTTATACCTAGTCAAATAATATGACATACACATGATTTTTGTAATCTGAATATTAACTTCCACAAATTAGAAAAAATATGTGATATATGTCTTTCTGAGTCTGGATTATTTCACTTAGCATTATAATCTCCAGTTACATCCATTTTGCTGCAAATGCATGACTTTCATTTTTTATGGCTAATATTCAACTGTGTATATATCCTACATTTTCTTTATCCAGTCATCAGTTGATGGGTATCTGGATTGATTCCATATCTTTGACATTGTGAAATTAGCTGCCATAAACATGGAAGTTCATTGCATGACGACTTCACTTCTTTTGGATATATTCCCAGGAGTGGAATGAGTGGGTCATATGGTAGATTAGTTTTTAGTCTTCTGAGGAATATCCATACTGTTTTCCATACTGGTTGTACCATTTTACATTCCCACGAATAGTGCCTTAGGGTAAATTTTTTCTCCACAACCTCCCCAGTAAAAAACAGATGTGTATACCAATGTAACCGAAGAGAAACTCCAGAAATCAATCCATGAATCTACAACCAACTTATTTTTGACAAAGGAGCTAACACCAATCCCTGGAGCAAGGACAGTCTCTTCAACAAGTTGTGCTGAGAAAACTGGATCTCTTTGCAGAAGTATGAAATAAGACCCCTATCTTACATGTTACACAGATTCTGCTCAAAATGGATCAAAGATGCAAATCTACCACCCAATACCTTCAAATTACTAGAAGACATTGGGAAGACTCTACAATACATTAGAATAGGCAACAAATTCTTGGAAAAGACCCCAGAAGCAAAGAGAATCAAAGCCACAATTGACAAATGGGATTACATCAAGCTGAGAAGCTTCTGCACTGCAAAAGATACATTTAGCAAAGTGAGGAGGCAACTGCCAGACTGGGAGAAAATATTGTATACTATGCAACTGAAGAAGGATTAATATCCAGAATCTATAAAGAACTCAAGAAACTCAACAACAATAAAACAAACAATTTGAGTAAGTATTGGGCAAATAACTTGAACAGGCATTTTTCAAGAGAGGAAATTCAAATGGCCAACAGATACCTGAATCTAGGACCTTTAGCCACCATGGAAACACACATCAAAACCACAATGAGGTTTCTCCTTGCCTCAGTTAGAATGGCTTTCACACAGAAATCAACAAGCAACATGTGGTGGTAAGGATGTGGGGGAAAAAAGGTACCCTAGTCCACCGTTAGCTGTAATGTAAACTGCTCCAGCCACTGTGGAAAACATTATAGAAATACCTCAACTCTGAATGTAGACCTGTTGTATGACCCAGTCATCCCAGTCCTGGAAATTTACCTATGCCAAAATAAATCAGTGTATCTGTACCCCCATGTTCACTGCAGCTCGATTCACAATAGCTCAGTTCTGGAATCAACACAGATGTCCCTCTAGTGAAGAGTGGGAAAAGAAATTATTGTATATATACATTATGGAATACTATACCGCAGTGAAAAAAATGAAATACTGTCATTTACAACAAAATGTGTGCAACTGGAGACCATTATACTTATTGAAACAAGCCAGTTCCAAAAAGACAAATACCATATGTTTTCCTTGATCTGTGATAACTAGTAGAGAACCTAAAGAAAATCCATAGGAGTGAAATTAATACTTCGATATTAAGTGGTTTTTTTTTTTTTTTACAGCTCTTGTCTCGTCTGCCGAGGAACAGGGTTTTTTTTTTTCTTAATATTATTTTTTAACTTTTTACTCAGTGCAGGGTTAATGTTAATGAGTATAAAGTGAACCAAAAATAGATCTCTGTAAAAAATAAAAATGGGAAAAGGAGAGGGAGGATTAAGAAGGATGGGAGTATAGGCAGTATGGAGGATAGAGTACAAAGTATCATGTTGCTGAATCTTCATATGGGAAATACATGAAATTTGTATACATTCAGTAAAATAAATAAAAAGTGCTTGTCGCATAGTTACTTCTTGTTTTAGGAAATAACTTCTGCAACATGATAGTTGTAAGTACTGTTTTCTTTATGCTTTTAAATTCACTTTAATGAGTATCTCCATATATATATATATGGAGACCTATACATATTTAATATATCCAACTCAATGATTTTGAGGCTAAAAACCTAATTTGGAAAACATCAACACCATCAAAGCCATGAACATATTAATCATTTCCTATAAGTGTCATTATTATTATTATTTATTAATTTATTTATTTGAAAGGTGGAGTTATAGAGAGGCAGAGAAAGAGAGAGAGAGAGAAAGAGAAGAGAAAGAGGAAAATCTGAGAGGAGAATATTCCATTTATTGGTTCACTCCCCAAATGGCCACAATGGCCAGAGCTATGCCAATGTGAAGCCAGGAGCCTGGAACTTCTTCTGGGTCTTGCTCACAGGTGCAGGGACCCATCCTCTACTGCTTTCTCAGGCCATAATCAGAGAACTGGATCAGAAGATGAGTGGCCAGGACACGAACCAGCATCCATATGGGTTGCTGGTGCTGCAGGCAGAGGCTTAGCCCACGACATCAAAGTGCCAGCCCCTCAAATACCTTTTAAAATATATTGTACATAGTGAGAAAAATAATTTCTTAAACTGTCATCTGTGCTGAAAATAATTTATGCATATAAGGGCAACTTATGGTCTCCTTGGAGATGAAATAAGGTTTTCATTACATTTGTTTACTATTAGTGTGGGTGTGTATATGTGTATTTTTCTATATTTTGATTGTCTGACATCTATATTTTGCATAGCATTAGTGATTTCTGTCTTAGATCGTTTTAAAGACTTCAAAGAACTATACTTTCGTAGTATTGAAGACATCGTTAAAATATGCAATAATTTTTTATATAAGCTGAAACAAATTGTGATATTTCCAAGGTCACATAACTTAGTATATTGAATCAGACTGACATTTGGCTTGCAATATCCAAATGACTACTATAGTATGACTGAGATGGAGGTAACCTGTTCTCGTTATCTTTACCCTATAAAATGAAATGATTTAAATTTTGTAAAAACAGGTGCTCCATAGTAGCAGATTTTAAGATTTGAGAAAAATTACTGATTTTGATAATATTCATCACCTTATAATTTCTTACTAATAAATATGTTCTAATATCTTTCTTCAAAAATCCACCTACTTGGCAGGCACTTAATTTTAGAGATAAAACAATGTCCTTGTTTCCTGTGTCCCTTCCCAGGTGAAGTCCCACATGGCTTTAGAAGTGTCCTCACCTTGCAGGACAAGTGGTGCCTCTTTCCTCAGGAGATCCTGGGATCCACAGGCTGCATGGATGTGAGAATGTCAAGGCAGAAGTCTGGCACCTGGAGCTGGGAATAAATGTCCATCTTGAAGGTCTAGAGAGACTGATCCTTCCAAAGTGTTTGCCCTTGGGCTGATCTGTGCTTATTTTTTCCACAGAAAATGCAACCCAGTTCCAAAAGTACAGACAACTTACTGTCTTTTAATAGTCAAGGATGAATATGTCATCTATTTTGCTTGCTTATTCAGAAATTCTAGAGGGGAGAACATAATAATTATTTAACTTATTCATTTTATTAGATAAAACCCAAATAGCAGCAGAGTCTGAAGAAAAACATCATTGCCTCAATAAGACAAATCACACGTTTTAAAGTCTTAAGAAAAAAGGCAGTTCATCAGACAGGCTCTCTGAGAAGGCAGTTCTATCAGGAGGCAAATGACTTAAAATGTGTGGTTCCCATATTTGAGAATAAGAGGACATAAGACTATCAAACACTTACTGCTGGTTGGATATATTGCATATTCTACCAGTTCTTTCAGATTCCATCCCAATAAATGAATCTCTTTCTTCCAGTCTGGGGCATGATCCATCAGGGGCTTCTGTGAGGGAAACCACACACACACACCTGACTCCACAAATCAGGTTCTAATCCTGCAGGTGTGGGGAGTGTCTCTGCTGGCCCTGCCTGAGGCAGTTCAGAACTCATGAATTACAACCACCTGAGAACTGGAGTGGACGGTTCCCTAAAGGAGGGAGCCTGCAGTGACGGCAGTGATACAGATCAGCCAGGTGAGGATTCAAATCCTAGCTCATCCATTTCTTCCTTGAATAGTGAGCACTCACAATCAATACCAGCTGGAACCCAAGACAGAGGATGGACTCTGTGCACAAGACAGGGCTTGCTCCTAACTCATGGACCTACATTCTCATTGTGGGTGGTGTTTGGCAATGCCATAGCATATTTTCCATCTGTTTATCCATGTGTGTGGGTGATGCTATCCATATTTTAAGACTGCGCATGGATAAGGAATCTGATGTATGCAAAAGTCTGCTGTAATGGGGGCTGGATGAGTAATAGCCTTTACTAT
Organism: Oryctolagus cuniculus; assembly: GCF_964237555.1. Lineage (NCBI taxonomy): Eukaryota > Metazoa > Chordata > Mammalia > Lagomorpha > Leporidae > Oryctolagus > Oryctolagus cuniculus. The sequence continues at coordinate 196,226,276 of NC_091433.1, forward strand.
ATGTACACTTGCGTTTACATCATGCCTTCTTTTGTTCATCTACTTACACAGCCAAATATGTCTACTTAGAATATGTTACCACAAAAAGGTTAGATTTCCCAGAAAAGCAATGTGTCAATTAAAAAAAAACAAAACAAAACAGGAAGCTAGAAGTTTGGAGATTCAAATTGTATTTCTAATGTGGGCATAAGTAGTAATAATAAAATATCAGATCATGAAATGTAAATGTTGTGAAAGGCACTTTGCCTATGCTGCATTCATTTTCAACAATCTCCTGTGTTAGATCTTGTATTCATGAGACTGAACCTCTTAGATTCTGGAGTGAGGTTGTAGGGAGGGTGGGGGGGGCACGTGGTAGGTTCCGCAGTCACTGACGGGGAGAATGAGACTCACATCCCTGTCCTCAATATCCCAGAGCCTTCACTCACTGAACAACAACAGCATGTGCTATCCACATTGCGAAGTGTCGAATGACGAGTCCATGTCTGTGCTTGGGTTCCAGGGCTGAGTCAGAAGGTACCAGTTGTGCAGCCCCCGCAGAGAATACCTGACACACAATGCTGTGATCAGAAGATCACACTGTCATGGACTGTTCCTCTTGATCATTTTTCTTTTCTGAGGCTGAGATCTCCTAATGATGGTAGAATTTATGTTTTGAGTCATTTAACCTTAAACAATTCCTGCAACATATGTGGTGTTTGGAGATCGCATTCCAGTTCCACCTCAACATTTGCCAAACAAACTTCAGGATTCTTAGTATTTCTCCTTCTGATTAGAGGATTCTTCCTCACTCTGAAGATGCAATTTCTGACTTGCGTAGACATATCTCCATCAAAATGTTCTGTTCCAGGAGCAGGACTCTGAGGAGAACACCATGGTAATGCCCCCAAAGCCTGGTCCTTGTCCTGCTTCTCCAATTCCCAATGTCACTGATGCTAATTCCATCCATGAGTCTGCAGCTCACTGCCCCTCACCTTGAACAGGTGTGTACCAGAAAAGCACTACACACTGAAGGAATATGGGCGGTTCTGTCTGTGATTTATTTTTGGGAAGGAGACTAGAGCTGGATACTTTGTCTTGTGAACATCCACATAGATACTCCCTAAATGAAAATGTTCTGCCACTTTGTCCAATTATGTCGGTTTCCTCTTTGCTTTGTGGAGTGCTTCCTTTAAAGTGCAGAAGCTTCTTAGCTTGATGTAACCCCACTTGTCTACTTTTATTTGATTTCCTGTGCTTCTGGGGTGTTTTCCAAGAAGTCTACCTATACCTATGTCTTGCAGAGTTTCCCCAGTGTTCTCCCTTCATAATATGATGGCATTGGGTCATAGACTTAGATCCTTGATCCAATTTGAGTTGATTTTTGTATAAGCTGTAAAGCAGGGTCTTGTTTCACATTTATCCATTCAGAGATCCAATTTTCCCGGCATCATTCATTGAAGACACTGTCCTTGCTCCGGAGATTGATTTTAGCTCTTTTGTAAAATGACTACTTGGTTGTAGATGTGTGGATTGATTTCTGGGGTTTCTATTCTGTTTTACTGGTCTACATGCCTATTTTTTGCAACATCAAGATGTTTTCATTATAACTGCCCTGTAGTATATCTTCAAATCAGTTATTGTGATGCTTCCAGCTTTTTTTTTATATAAGATTGTTTTAGCTATTTGGGGTCTCTTGTGTTTCTGTATAAATTTTAGCCTCATTTTTTCTAGATCTGAAAATAATGTCCTTGATTTTTTTGTCTGGGATCATATTGAACCTGTAAATTACTTTCAGTAGTTTGGACATTTTGATGTTGATGTTGTTAATTCTTCTAAGACACAAACATGAATATTTTCCACTTTGAAATGTTGTCTTCTATTTCTATCATTAATGTGTTGTAATTTTCTTTGTAGAGATCTTCCACCTCCTTGGATAAATTTATTCCAAAGTATTCAAAAATCTTTGTAGCTATTGTGAGTGGCACTGATCATACAAGTTCTTTCTCAATCATGACATTATGTATACAATGGCTACAGATTTTTTTTATTAATTTTATGTCCTGCAACTTTTCCAAACTCTTTTATGAGTTCCAATAGTTTCTTAGTGTAGTCTTTCTTATCCTATATATAAAATCATGTCATCTGCAAATAGAGATAGTTTGACTTCTTCCTTTTCAATTTGTAGCCCTTTGATTTTTTGTTGTTTTTGTTGTATAATTACTGGCTAAAGCTTTCAGAACTATACTGAATAGCAATGGTGAAAGTGTGCTTCAGTGGAAATGCTTCCAACTTTTAATCATTCAATAAGATGCTGGCTGTGTGTTTGTCATTTACTGCCTTGATTGTGTTGAGGAATGTTCCTTCTATATCCTATTATCTTAAGGTTTTTATCATGAAAGGAAGTTGCATTTTATCAAATGCTTTTTCTGTATCTACTGAGATAATCATATTGTTTTTGCTCTTTAGTTTGTTAATGTGATGTATCATGTTTATTCATTTGCGTATATTGAAGCTTCTTTGAATACTAAGGATAAATCTCACTTGGTCCCAGTTAATGGCCTTTCTAATGTGTTCTTTGAATCAATTAGCTAGTATTTTGCTGAGGATTTTTGCATCTGCAGTCACCAGGGATATTGGCCTATAGGTCTCTTTCTTTGTTGTATCTTTTCAGGTTTTGGAATTAAGGTGATGCTTGCCTTATAGAAGGGGTTTTGGAGGATTTCCTCCCTTTCAATTATTTTGAATAGTTTTCAAACAATTGTAATTAATTCTTCTTTAAATGTGCAGTAGAATTCATCAGTGAAACCATCCAGTCTTGGCTTTTCTTTGTTGAGAGAAACTTTGTTACTGATTTAAACTCCATCTTGGTTATTGGTATGTTTAGATTTTTCTATGTCTTCATAACTCAAATTTGGTAGATTGTATGTGTCCAGAAATCTATCCATTTCTTATCCATTTTTCAATTATAGTAATTCTTGATTTTTTTTTATTTCTGTGTTATCCATTGTTACATCTCCTGTTTTATCTCTGATTTTGGTCTTCTCCCTCTTTCTTTGGGTTATTTGGGTCAATGGTATAATGATATTGTTTATTTTTTATTTCATTGATTTTTTCTTTTAATTTTGTGTATTTCTTCTCCAATTTTAATTATTTCCTTCCTCCTACTAATTTTGGATTTGGCTTGTTCTTTTTCTAGGACCTTTAGATGCATTGATAATTCATTTATTTGATGCCTTTACAATTTCATTATGTAGGCATTAACTGCTGTAAGCTTACTTCTTATCACTACTTATGCTGTAACCCATATATTTTGATATGTTTTATTGTCCTGTTCATTCCTTTTCAGGAGTTTTTCTTTAATTTCTCCTATGACTGACTATTCATTCATGAACATGTCATTAATTCTCCATGTGTTTGCATATTTTCTAGAGATTTTTAGGTTGTTTTTTTCCAGCTTCATTATTTTGTGGTCAGAAAATATGCATGATATGATTTCTTACTTACTGAGACTTACTTTATGTTCTAGCATATGCTAGAGAAAATGATGAAATTATTGTGTATTATGCAGTTGTGGTATGAAATGTTCTGTAGATATCAGTTAGATCCATTAGGTCCACAGTGTAGATTAGCTCTGTCGTTTCTTTGTTGACTTTATGTCTAGTTGAACTGTCCATTGACAAAAGTGGGCTGTTGAAGTTCCCATTACTATTGTATTGGAGTCTATGTTGCGCTTCAAACCCATGGCATTTGTTTTAAATAGCCAGGCACCCTGGCATTTGATGAATATACGTTTATTATAGTCACATCTTCCTGTTAAATTGCTCCCTTAATCGTTACATAATACCTTTCTTTATATCTTTTAACAGTTTTGTGTTACAGTTTGTTTTGTCTGATATTCAGATGGTTACATCTGTTCATATTTGCTTTCCATTAGCATGGAGGATCTTTCTCCATTCTTTTGCTTTCAGTCTGCATGTATCTTTGTTGGTAGATGTGGGTTTTTTTATATGAAGCAAATAGATGGGTCTTGTTTTTTTAACCCATTCAGTCAGTCTGCATCTTTTAATTGGAGAATTTAGGTCATTTACATTCAAGGTGACTATTGATAAAGTCTTGGCTTTGCCACTTTTTCATAAATATTCCTTTGGTTCACCTTAGATTTCCTTTGTAGTTTCACTGGGGAGGACTTTCTACCTTCCCATTATTTTGTAATGATGACTATCTTTCTGTGATTCTGTGTGTAGCACATCCTTAAGCATAAATTATAAAGCTGGATGAGTGATGACAAATTCTTTCAATTTCTTTTTCTTACAAAAAGAAAAGATTCTTTAATTTGCACAGTAGAAATGCTAGATTTCCTTCAGAGTATCTCCTATTAGATCAACAGCTGATTTCTCCTTAGAATCGTCACAGGCTAGGATTAAATAGAGGGACATAATCCAAGTCTTAAAAGAAAAATACTGTCAACAGAAAATACTGTACCTTGCAGATCTTTCATTTATGAATGAAGATGATATAAAGACCTTCCATAACAAACAAAAATGTGTTGTCTTTTCTGTGAGCATGTATACTTGTACTGAGAAGATTTAAAAGAGTTTAATCCAAATTATGAGTGGGAAATAATGGGATTGGTTGTATTTATGGGCCTTCACCAAGAATGTCCATGGATGAATACAATCAATATTTTTACATGAAAGCCTCTTTGGGAATGATGCACTACTTTGTCTGTTTCTAATATCTATCATCCTCTCACTCCATCAACATTCTACACATACAGATCTCATCAGCATAACAATTTAAAATTTTCTTTAGGATGTAGTCTTGTATATAAATTTGGTCAAATACTTGTTCTTAGGACAAAAATAAGGATTCAGTGAGTAATAAATGTGAAAACATATCATCAAGCACATGGGGTTCTTGATAACTGATCTTTAAAAGTTTATTTGAGAAGCATAGAAACAGCAAAAAAAGAGATGTTCCATTTGATGATTTACTCCCTAAATGCTGACAAAGGCCAGGGCTTGGCCCAGAGCTTGGACATAGATCAAGCCAAGAGAAAGTCATATCTCCCACTTACTTGAATCATCTGCTGCTTCCAAGGATATGCTCTGGCAGGAAGCTAGAATCAGGAGTTGGTTGTTAAATCTATTCAGTCTAATGTGGGATATTATCTTCTTAACTGGCATTTTCAGCACTAGGGCAAATATCTTACCCAAAAATGATTTTAAAAATGTCTTTAATATTATTTTATTGAGAGGGAGGGAGGGAGAGAGCGAGAGAGAGAATCTTCTATCTCCTGTTCACTCCTGAAATGCTTTTAACAGCTAGGGCTGGACCAGGCTAAAGCCAAGAGCAGGGAACTCAATCCAGGTCTTCCCCATGAGTGGCATGGATCATACAATTTGAGCCTTCAACTGTTACCTCCCAGGGTGCATGTTAACAGGAAGCTGGACTTGAGGGTGGAGACTAAACTTGAACCCAGGCACTCTGATATGGGATACAGGTGTCCTGTGTAATTTCCTGCAGGAGGAAGTGGTAAGAATATCTTTCCTATTTGATATTATTCACCTTACTTCTTACCTGTGGGGTCAAAAGAGATTATTAATTGTGGGAAAATGTAAGGATGCAGCATTGGTGGTGGAAACATAAAGTAGGGAGATGACAGAGGCAGAACAGGAGAGGGTGAAGGACTGGAAGAACAGATAGACTCACATTTGTAAGCCCTACACTACTTATCTCTGTAAATATGAGCAGTCAGGCTGGCTCCCACCTCCTCATTTGGAAGATGGATTGAGTTGAATGCCAACACTTCAAGGTGATGGTGCAGTACCAGATCACAGCCTTTCTTCTCCAGGTGGTAGCCAAGAGGATGATGACCTGAGATAGGCATCATGGTGGGGACTGGTGACCAGGGATTGCAAATGGGAAAGGGTGATTCCCCAGATAATAGCAGGGCTCTTTTGGGCTGGAACCTAACATGGGGTTTGTGATTCTGCACTAGCAAGAGTTTGGGCAATAGTATTTAAAAATTGAAAGATGCCCAACTTCCCTTCCTCATGCCTAGAAACATTAAAGAACTCTTAAAATGCAGGTACTTGATTTCCTAGAAGCCAAGTAGGTGGCACACTATTCATTAAGGGATATTCCTGAGAGTTTACTACTTGGTATGTCCCCACACATCAGTGTGCAGGGAGAGATTGGGTTATGCCGCAACTGTCAATTCTCCCAGCTCCCCCATTGACCTGGTGCGATACATAAAATCTGATAATTCTTTGATGATTACCAAGATGTGGAAGTTTGGAACATGTTCTTGTTCATGACCATCAACGCCAGGCAGTGGGTATTTCTTGGTCACTGATGGGCAGGCAGTGTGTAGCTACAGGACAGAGACCAGCTCAGATTCCTGGCATTTGCCAAATGCTGAATGTCTTTGCACATTTTGCATTCAGGATTTGCATCAGGCGTGATGTGGTATAATCTATTGTCAAGAAGAACATGACCTCCTTTCTTCCATGGCTTGCTGACAATGTCTCTTTTGCTCTTCACTATTCCAGAGACATAAGGTCTCTTGGAGCTAACCTTTCTGCACATTTGCTTCCCTTGATGGTGCCATTAGGAAATCTGAATAAGCTTTCAAGTAGGAGTCTCATTCACAGAGCTGCTCTTTGCATAGCTTATCTTCTGAAATGGATCAGAACGAATTAGATGTGGGTGGGAGAAGCTGATAAGAAAACTGCTCTCAGCCAGGGGAAATGCAGCCACTAAGCAGCTTCCGGAGATACTCCCTCCAGTAACCTGAGCTCTGGAACACACTCAGCTGCCACCAACACTCCCGCTTTCAGAAAACGGCATCCATATTCAGGAGCAGAGCAGCACAGAGGGTGCAGCCGATAGCTAAAATTTGTCCAGAAAATGAAGAGTTAGATCTTGATAGACAGGATATTGAGTGAGTGGCTTAAACTGTGTATTCCAAGGACAGAGACATCAGCAGTGATGCAAATTAGATCAGTTCATCCTTGCACTGGCTATTAATTAACTACAGCAGGTCTATGAATTTCTCATAACCAACCGTGTTCAGTGGGAGTGTGATTTATATTATAACTTAGCGTACTCTTTGAGATATTTTATAAAGATTCCACATGAAAATATTTATTCTTTGTAATGGGAAAAAGGCTAAGCTAACTTTCTTATTGACACTATTAGATTCTGAAGTCATGGATTTTCAATAAGCGTGTAATGCACATTGCCCATACTAGACAAAATGGTGTTGATAGATCCTGTAGTATTAGAATTTTCTAGAGAAATGGAACTAGTTGAATCCATCTCTATCATCTATCTATCGATCATTAATCTTCAATCAATAAATCTATACCTATCACTTATCTGCATTTATCATCTATTAATATCTATTATCTATATCTATCTATATTTAGCTATCTATGCATCTTTCATCAATCAATATCTATCATCTATCTATTGATTGATCATCAACCAGTATCTATCATCTATCAGCATTCTATCAACTATCAGCTCTATGGTCTATCATCTATCATGAATCTATCTATTTCTATTTATCTATCTGTCTGTCTTTCTATCTATCTATCTATCTATCTATTATCAAATATCTCTGTAGGAAGAGAATCATCATAAAGAGTTGACTCTTGCAGTTATGGAGCTGAGACATCCTCTGATCCACGGTCTGTGAGCTGGAGACCCTGGAAAGCCTATGCATAGATGCTGTCAGAATCTCAGGCCTGAGAACAGGGCATACCCATGTCCAGTGGCAAGAGAAGATGGCTGTACTGGGTCAAGCAGAGAGACAGCGTTTGCTCTTCCTCTGCCTTTCTGTTCTACTGGGGTCCTTAACAGGTGAGTGATGTCTTCCCATTGGAAGGGTGGCCTTCCCTCACTCATGCGCTGATTCAAAAAAGCAGCAAGAACTCAGAGTCACACAGGAACAGTGCTTCCTCAGCCGTCTGTGCATCCCATGGACCCGTCAAGCTGACACACATGTTTGTCCACTGCAGGGTCCAGGAGACCCAAATCATTTTTAGGTATTGGCTCCAAGGCAGCAGCTCCATTAGGGTGATAATTCTAACTATTCTGACTCAATTATTAAATGTTCATGACTTTGCTGTAATTGCCTTCCTCCTAGGCTGCTCACAAACATTTATATGTTTATTGTGCAACATTTCCCATCAAAAGCATGGTGGGGAAAGAGAAACGTTTTGTAACAGAGATCACTGGATTTTTATGGCAACATTCACAGGTCATGCAGAAATATCAACCTAAAAATTAGCCTAGGGACCAGCACTGTGGCATAGTGAGTAAAGCTGCATGTGGGTGCCGATTCTAGTCCCAGCTGCTCCACTTCCGATCCAGCTCTCTGCTATGGCCTAGGAAAGCAGTAGAAGATTGCCCAGCTCCTTGGGCCCCTGCTCCCACGTGGGAGACCCAAAGAAAGCTCCTGGCTCCTGGCTTCAGATTGTCTCAGCCCTGTCTGTTGTAGCCATTTGGGGAGTGAAACAGTGAAACATAAAGGTATTCCACTCTCTCTGCCTCTCTGTAACACCATCATTCAAATAAATATAAATCTTTTTTTAAAAAAATTAGCCTGATTGATTTCTTGAATTCCAAGTCCTACATGTAGTTGTGTTTGAAGGATCAAACCAAACGATTTCATGGGACTCGTACATCTCATGGGCCTGACTTTTCCCACCCCTGATGATGCCATGTTTTCACAGACCTACCAGGGAGTGTGTAAACAAGGGAGCACTGTGCATGCATCACTCACACTGAATGAGGAAGACTGAATGGTTCTCATCCTGCTGCCACTGGCCTCAATGATGCAGGGTTACGCTTAGCAAAGCCAGCCAGCATTCCAGTCTTCAATTTCCTTGAACTCTGTGGCATTGCCCTCTGAGACCACATGCAGGAATGAGAAGTGGGTCTGCTTTGTGGCTCTGCCCACACTCAGAGAAGCATCCATGTGGTTGCCAAGATCCCTCCCACTGCACTCAGAGCCTAGGCTTTTTTTAATGCTTATTTATTAATTTGCAACAGAGAGGGATATCTTCTGTCCACTAATATAGTCTCCCAAATGCTCCCAAGAGCCCAGGCTGGGCCAGACTGAAGTTAGGTGCCCAAAACTCTTTCTGGGCCTCCCATATTTGTGTTAGCAGCCAAATCACTTGAGCCATCATCTGCTGACTCCCAGGTACATTATCAGGAAGCTGGATCATAAGCCAAGTAACCAGGATTCAAACTGGCATTCCAAATCAGGATGCCAGAGTCATAAGCAGTGATTTAATCTGTTGACCCAAAATGCACCCCTATGACTTGGGCTTTCTGACCACTGTTTCTTCGCCACCGATTATTATGGCCCTTGTGAACTGCCTATCCATGGTATGAATGAAACACATCAGAAGGTACTTTGTTTTATTAAGAGGATTTTGTATTCATTAGAATAGCCACCAGGTCATATGCTGATATGAATTATAAAACAGAAAACTGGATGCATGTGAAGATAAGAGCATGCCTCAAATAATTTTGTATGTTCACTTGCAGTGGCCAGGTGTGGCCACATTCCATTGCCCAGCACATCATCAACCTTGAATAGAATGAATGCTGGAGTTCTATATCTGTGATGCAAATTCTCCTCTACAAGCCTCAAGGCGGAGAAGCAAGTCTGGTCTCAGTCACTGACCGAGGTCAGTGGTCACAGCATGTTCAGCTTGGCCAGTGGCTGCTTCCTACTGTTCCATGTCCTTGTAGAAGCATTTGAAGATAATTTGCGTAATCACTCCTGCATACATGAGTATGAAACTCTTCTAGCTGATTAAGGTCTTATACTTTATTAATGGAGGTGGATAGTCTCCCAAATGAAAAAATTCAAGGACTCCAAATGATAACCATCACAGGGGTTGTTCAAAAGGACAACAATGAAATGGCACAGGGCAGGAGATCTGAGCTGAGCTCAAATATCTAGGAACCTTTGGGAGACTGGCAGGCGCAGTGAGGGGCAGGTGCAGCAGCCCAGAGGCGAAATGGTATCAGTAGTCAATCAGGGCCAGGGACACAGTGAGAGGCCCCAGAAACTCAAACCCTCGGGGTGGATCAGGCTTTGCAAGTTTCTGAGATTGGGATTTGAGGGTGGCTGGGGAGTGTGGTGTGACAATGGCAGGGTTGCCTGCCCAAGGGGTCTCTAGTTATCAAGTGTTTGTGGAGGGGTGGGGAGGGACAAAGATCCTTGCTGATGAAGGTTCAGAGAGCTGGTGAAACAGTTCTCACTAACAAAGGAATCAACACTTCTTCCAAGCAAAGATTCCAAGCATGTTGGAGAGCGATGTGTGCTGAACAACCTTAGTGTCTGAAGGTTTAGGGACATGTCTGCATGCACAGACCTATCTCTCAGTTCTGCTTGAGTTGCCAGCCAGGGGATGAGGCGATGAGGCAGATGTGGGAACACTGGGCTATGAGTAAAGAACAGGGAGTTCTAACTCCATGCAGGGTGACCATGGACAACCACCAATACTCACTGGATTTGAAACCCATGTTGATAAAATGGGGGTATTAAACTGAATGCCATATAAATTCCTCCAGGCCTTAGAATTCATAACACAAATAAATAGATTTATAATTTAATAAAATGAATTAAAGCCATGGATGAACCTATGTTTTAATTCTTTGCCAATTCAGTTTTTGCAAACATGTTTCAAGTCCATGCTATCAGAACAACATTACGGAACTCCTGGAGGATAGAGACAATTTAAAATCCAGCCTACTTTTCTGCCTCTGGAGAAAGGCATGCATGCAGACGAACAGAAGTACCAAAGCATTATTGATGTGACGATTATGTCGACAGAAGGACCTGCAAGAGGAAGTGGACATTTTTAGGTTTTCTTCATTAAGCTCTTTCCCTACACAGTTGTGTGTAGGAAAAATATCCTGCAATGGAAGATGGAGACTGTTAGTAGGAACAAGAGGCTAATGGTTAACAAAAATGATTAAAGAATAGTAATAAATGCAGCAAGGGGATGTTTTGGTTAAGTATAACCAGTGATTTTTTTTCTCTTAAATTTCTGATTCGCTCATCCTCCCAGCTCTCTGTGCATAAGTTAAGTACATCTTCGCAGTAGTCACGTAGCATGCAACATACTTCTGATTTCCCCATTTCTGGACAGAATGCATTTGAATACTGTGTGAAGTTGTAAACAGCCATAAATTCTGTTCTCTGTATATGATGAGGACGCAGTCAGGGTAGCATTATTTTTTTTCAAGCTTGTGAGGTTGGTGCTTTTAATTTAACATTATGGGGACAGCTGCCAAGTGAATATAGGCACTTCTCTATGCACTGGAAAACCCAATTAGGACTTGTTCTGAGTTTGATTATCAGTCAGAAACATGCATACAGAAATATTCATTAGAGAGTTACTGAGAGCTGTGATAAAACAGCAGACTGCTGCATTATAGAATCACTGTCACTCCCCCCAACAGGATCTCACATTTGCTTGATAAAAGACAACTACAACCCCATGAGCTCAGTGTGGGGCATGCCCACTGGAAGGACACTCCACTAGGGGAAGTATTGTTCCCTCTCCCTGTAGGAGGCAGGCCAGCTCTCAAGAGGAAACTTACAGACAAAGATAAACAAGGCTTGGACCTGAGACTGTGGGCGACTGCGTGGGTCTGCAGCTCCCTTGCAGGTTTGCTTGGAGCTTCTGTTATGGCTTGGGTGTGTGTCCATGCCTGTTGGTTCCCTGGGAGGGTGTGCTTAACTGTGACATCTTTGTTCCTGTCACAGTGTTTGCAGTTCTCACCACAAGTTTCTCCTGTAGATGAGTCTTCTGTCACTCTTTAGTTTTGTATTGGGTTTGATTTGTTGAAAGATAACCAGACACTCCAAGAGGATTTGAAGGGATTCAGAAGTGGGACTACTGCTCTCTGAAGGTGATGAGGAGGAGGAAGATGCCAAGGGCCTGAAGGATCTGGGTGCTGCTGCCCAGGGTGGTGCTTCCCAGGTGGTGGCCACGGGCCATCATGAGGATGCTGAGGGAGTGCTGGGAACAGACAAGCTCACACAGGAAACAGAGTTAGCAAGTGATACAGACCCTATGTCCCAGAACTCCTTGTCTGATCCAGGATTTGGAGTTGTTTAGATTGCTTTCCTAAATGATCACTGTAATTAGGAATGAAATAATTCAGCAACCGTGAATATAATGTGGCTGATTCAACAAGCTAAGCAGGATGGTATAAGGGCTGTCTTTTGTGTCTCCATGAATGTGGGGGTTTTGAGACAGACTGAGTATTCCCCCCCAGGACTGCTTAATTGTCTTGTGCTCCCGCAGGGGCTGCCAGGCAATGGTGCACGAGACACCCTGGCCCAAACTTCTTCCCTGCAGTCAGAAGGGGCCAAGCACCCTGGTTGTCACTGTGCTGTCAGCTAACAAGATCAAAGTCTTTTGAGCAGTTTATTTGAGAAGCATTTGGGTAATTTGGCGCCTAATGGCTTCAGTATGCTTGCCATTTCAAACATTTAAATATATTGCATTTTAAAAATAAAAGAGAGAAATATGTTTTTATACTGGTTATTCCATTAAACATTGACCATTTCCTGCATAAACTAAGAAACTAAATTAAAGAACAGCCATCACTACAGTTCAACGGTGTGTCTAAGACAATTAACCTCATTTGGGAAAAATGGATCAAAAAAGACAGAATTTTTATTTTCTAAAGGAAGTAAGCCAGTCTCCATCTATTAGGATAATATTTCCCATGTGGTGAGTTGAAATAATGGAGAACATTGTAAGGCCTGGGACTTCCAGATGACCAACACTGGCATAAGGCCATGATCATAAACTGTAAACATCTTAATAGGATTCAAGATGTTTGATGGTCATTTATGTGTTAAACTGTTGTTTACAGAAATAATCATGGTCAAGCACTTTCTTTCTGGACAGTAAATGAAACCTTTATTTAACCGGAAGACATGAAAGAGCAGCATCTGCTCTGTTTTCATAGTAGCAGGAATCTAACCTGAACTGTTCTCAAACGTTCTTTTGGAAAGACCAAGTGGATGGTGCATCCTTTACAGGATAAGTGTTGTGTTTTGTCTACAATGGCAGCATGGGTTTAAGGTGTCTTCAGGGAATGAATATCCCTCTTCCCCCAGTCACTGGCTCAACATCATTGTGTGTGTCTTGAAGGAATGTTGGCCTGGTCCCTTTGTGTCTGCAAGTATTTGTCCCACTGAAGTCATGGAGAAAAAGGTAGATCAAACGGGATCTCTGTGGAGAAGGTGGACATCCCTGGCATGGAACATGGAGGATAATACAATGTTTTCAACAGGAGGTGTCAATTTGAAAGTAACTGTAAGTGGGGCAGGGAACAGTCTCTCATTCAGGTGCTTCATCAAGTGTGTGGAGACTGCTCTAGAGGTCTTTGTGGATGCTCCTGCATGGTAGGGATCGTGTCCTCTACTCCAAAGAGAAGGCTGGGAATTAGGAAGGGAATTGCACCCCGAACGTGCGAGATGAACATGAATAAACCAGATGTATTTTCAATGCATTAACTCAGTTTCATGTCACTCTTTTTGATAATCTTTTTTTTTCTTTATGCCTTCAGTAAAATCTCAGTATTCCAATTCTGATGTTGGACAGGAATTAAAGGAAACTATATTAATCCTTGCTAGTCTAGATCAGAGGTTCCTCACTAGGGGAGAGAGATAATTGTGTTTGAAGACTTTATTTCTTGGAAACAAGAAACTCCTGTTGTCTGGTGGGTAGAGGCCAGGCAGGCTACTGAACAGGTCGCAGGGCTCAAGGCAGCCCCTGCAAGAAGGAATCGTCAAGGCCCAAACTGCAATAGCAGCAAGACTGAGGCTCGCTGGTCTTGGCTAACATTAACTTGGCATTGGTGTTAATGGTAGTAATTAGTAAGGGGTCTTCGGGAGACTGTGAATTGCAACACAACAGAAAAATACAACCCCTTCCTGTATGACTATTTTCCCCCAAATGATTTCGCTCTAAAATATGGTCATTTAAGCATTTTTTCATCATAAATTCTTTCTGTTGTGACAGGTACATAGTTATTTTGAGTGTGGTTCTTATCAGAGAGGTTGCTAGCTTCCCAAGCATTGACTGCATTGTTGGACAGGTAGAAAGCATGTGTATGAAGTTCTTCTTATTGAAAGTCAAAGAAATTACGCTGGGAATTGCTCTGTGTATGGGTGAACCAGTCACTTTGCATTTACGCTCCAGCAGACTCCCACATGCATTCCAACTAAGTCCTTGTTTGCCTCTCAGTAAGTGGGGAGGAGCAGGCCTCAGTTCATTTCTCCAGGATTCTTAGACTTTCTTGGTTCCACTTCTTCATTCTGCTACAGTCTCATGGATATCTTTATTAGTAGCTTCAGTTATGACCTCAAGACACACAGAATGTCACCAGTCTTCCAACATTTGCATTTTTATGACAAGTATTAGGTAGAACTCAAGGTTGAACAGTCCTGGTTTCTCTACTGAGTCTATGGAGAGATGGTCAATTCTTCACTCAGAATGACTTCGTCGTCCTCTTAGGACCATGGTCCTCCTGGTTTGGAAAACCCATTGGTGTCCACATTGCTTCTGGGGTAAGAGTGTCGGGTCCAGCAGGAGTCCCCCATGAATGCCATGTTTCTCCATAAGCAGACATCACATATCTCCTAACAGAGACAGGTAACATGAATCCTCATCTCTGATGAGACTGCCAGTCTCTGAGCACCTCCAGTGGGTAAAGCTGTTCTAAGTGAGGAAATTTCATATACACACATGCAAAATAAAAATAAAATCTGTATTCATTTTAACTATGTAAGTATGTTTGATTTAATTTTATAGTAACATTTGATTGCCTAATTCATTAAAAATTTTAATTGAGAAGCAGTGAGAAAGAGAAAAGAGAGACTGCATCTGTTGGTCCCCTCCCATGTGAGTGACAGGAACTCAAGTACTTGAACCATCACCTGCTGCCTCCCAGGATGTAAATTAGCAGGAACTGGACCCGAATCAGAGAGGCCAGAACTTGATCCTTGGCACTGTGGTGTGCGATGCAGGCCTATTTCTCTATTACTTGATTACTTTGAGGACTAGCACTGTGGCATAGCAGGTGAAGTCCCCGCCTGTAGCTAAAGGATCCAATATGGACGCCAAATGGTATCGTGGATGCTCCATTCTGATGTAGCTCCCTGCTAATATGCCTGGGAAAGTGGTGGAGGATGGCCCAAGCACCAGGACCCCTGCACCCGCATGGGAGACCCAGAAGAAGTTCTCGGCTCCTGGCTCCTGGCTCCTGGCTCCTGGTTTCAGCCTGGCCATTGCAGCTATTTCTGGAGTGAATCAGCGGGTGGAAGATCTCTGTCTCTCCCTCTGTGTGTGTGTGTGTGTGTGTGTGTGTGACTCTACTTTTCAAATAAACAAATGGGACTAAAAATTATTTAGCTTCAGTCGATCATTATTTTCATTCTTCTTGACCTGCAGCCTTAGTTCAATTTCCATCCTTTTGTAGATAATGAAAGTAAATTTCTCCTATGAGCCCTTTACCTGTGTCCCCACAGATGTGGTATGTGGAATTGACATTATTATTTTTCTTATCACTTAAACATTTCCACTTTTTAATTGATCAAATTATTTTAAAATGTGTTTTAAAATTTGTGCTGGGAAATATCACTATGTTCCTTAAACTTGTACATGACATGCACAAAATTTCTATACTTTAAGTAAAAATTTTTAAAAAATTGCTCTTGTATCTATTTTAAAATTCAATCTGGCCGGCACCGTGGCTCAAAAGGCTAATCCTCTGCCTTGCGGCACCGGCACACGGGGTTCTAGTCCCGGTTGGGGCGCCAGATTCTGTCCCGGTGGCCCCTCTTCCAGGCCAGCTCTCTGCTGTGGCCAGGGAGTGCAGTGGAGGATGGCCTGAGTGCTTGGACCCTGCACCCCATGGGAGACCAGGATAAGCACCTGGCTCCTGCCACCGGATCAGCACAGTGCGCCGGCCGCAGCGTGCGGGCCGCGGCAGCCATTGGAGGGTGAACCAACTGCAAAAGGAAGACCTTTCTCTCTGTCTCTCTCTCACTGTCCACTCTGCCTGTCAAAAAAAAATATAAAAAAAAGTTTAAAAAATTCAATCTGCATTATTCATTCTAATTTAATTACTTGTTTAGAGAATTTATTCTATATAGTAGTGCTTGTCTTCAATATTTTCATCCAGGTGCTGGTGGCACAGTGGGCTAAGTCTCTGCTTAAGACCCTGATATTCCATATTAGATCACTTATTGGAGTCCTGGCTGCTCTGCTTCCAGTGTAGCTTCCTGATAAGAAGTCTGAGAAGGCAGAAGAAGCAGCCCAAGTGCTTGGCCCCTGCCACCCACGTGGGAGAACAGGATGCTGTTCCTGAATCGTGGCTTTGGCTTGGCCCAGTCCTGACTGTGGCAGCCAATTGGGTGGTCAATCTTTTCTCTTTTTTTCCTTCTCTCTGTTGTTGTGCCTTTTAAATAAATAAATCATTAATAAAAAGTTATTATTCAGCATTTTAATTCCATTGTGAATTTAAATGTCCAAAGTTATTATTATTTTAGTCTTTTAAGTGTGTTGTTTGTTTACATTTACTCATGTTTATCAGTTTTTTTTTTTTTTTGAGAGAGAGAGAGAGAGAGAGAGAGAAAGAGAGTTACCGTCCACTGGTTTACTCCCTAAATGTCCATGTCCGCTTGGCTGAAGTTGGAAGTTGGGAAAGTCTCCATGGTGGGAGGCTGGAAATCAAGTACTCAAGCCATTACTCTTGCTTCCATGGTGTGCATTAGTTGGGAGCTGTAGTTAGGAGCTGGAGCTGGGTATCAAATCCAGGCACTCACATGTGGGACATGAGAATCTTAACTAGCATCTGAGCCAAACATCCACCCTTGCCATTTTTTTCTTCCTTCTGTTTCCCCTTTAAGGATCAATTTTTATTTTTCTAAATGTACTTTCTTTGTTGCTATAGTGAGAATTTATTTCTGGCAAACACTTTTAGACTTCTAAATTTTGTCAGAAACTATATTTATTTTGGTTTCTGGGTTGCAGGTATCAGATGATCTGTGAATATTCATTATTCAATGTGTGTGTACTTCTGTATACATATACATACACTACATAATTGTGCGTCTGCGTGTATAATATCTACTCTAAAATGCATCACTTCTTTAGAGTGAAAGAAATGCTTCTTAATTCAGTAGATGTCCACTAACCACTTACTATGTGCTAAGCGAGGCCATGTTGTGAAGATCCGAAGATACCATGTAGATAAAGAGACCCTCACAGAACCATGTGGAGTGTCATAGCAGAGACTGTGGAAGACATGGGACTGCTCTCTAACCAAGGCAGAAGAGAGGAAACCCACCTGGGTAGAGTTTGGGTGGTGGTGCAGGAACTGAGGCAGGAGGGAGGAAGACGAGCCCATCCGGATGAAGGAAGGGGAATCAACGTGTGCAGGCACATGGCGGTGATGGAGAGACCCAAAGGCACTGTGCCAGGCAGCAAGGTGCTCAGCCTTGCTCTCCAGTGCCACAGTGTTGCTGCTGCTGCCATCATGGCCATGGGAAGACGAAAACCACTGTGCACTGGCAATGAAATCTGAGCACGTCTCAGTCTTCCTCAGCTGACCGAGAGCATGCTGACATCAGGGGATCCCTGGGGCCTCCTGCCTCTCCTGGAACCCACAGCATCCTTGCTACACTGCTGTTGAATGGGTTGTCTGAATAATTGAATTCAAGGTCTGATTAGACAAGAAAATAAAGGAATTCTAAAAGAACACACTTGACTTCTCCAAAGACAGGGATCTCCTTTTGCCATTGCTTCTGATAAAAGGAATTTGGGAGCCATAGTTTTTGCTTCCTGAGTTTTCTCTGGATCATAGAAAGCGTAATATAAACTTTACGGAGGACTCTCCTCTTGCCATAGAACACTATCAGAATTGTAAAGGAAATGATTTCAGGTAAAATAAACAGAGTTATGCTCCAAATGAAGGAGACAGTCTGAAATTGCTGTTGGAAAGGAACAAACCTATTTAGGACTTAGTGTGAAGCTTGCTGTGCTACTTAGCAGACTTAGTTGTAATAGCATAATTCACTTTAGCTAATTGAAGAGAAACACTTCAATGTTAAAGAGTATACACTTGCATTCTGAATTTCTGGGAGAGCCAGAATCTGCATTCAGAAATGAGGCCAGTGCTGGGTCGGTGCTCTGGCTTAGTAGATTAAGCCTCTGCCTGGGGTGCAGGCATCCCATGTGGGCATCAGTTCATGTCTGGGATGCTCTTCTTCCAATCCAGCTCTCTTCTTTTGGCCTGGAAAAGCAGTGGAGGATGGCCCAAGTCTCTGGGCCCCTCTACTCACGTATGAGACCAGGTGGAAACTCCTGGCTCCTGACTTTGGTTTGGTCCAGTTCCAGCCATTGTGGCTACTTGGGAGTGAACAGTAGGATAGAAGACCTTTCTCTTTGTAACTATGCCTCAAATAAATAAATAAAATCTTAAAAAAAAGAAGTGAGGTCAGTGAGACAGAGGGGCTCCACTTCTGGAGACACTGCTTCCCCATCCCCAAGCACACAACCAGCGACACAGGTGTCACAGGCTACTGCATGGCAACCTCGGGACCTGGTTGCCTCTGCCAGTAGCTTGCTGTGCAGCCTGTGCACCTTCTGAGTCACATGCAAGCCTTCCTGTTGGGTGCATAAATGGCATGTGATTATTCGCTCCCGCTTGCTGGACTTGTTTCTTGGTGAGGTCAAACTTGTAGGAAATCATCAAAGCTTTCCTTGAGGTTTCTTTATCTATTTTAATTTACTTTAAAGGAAAAGCAATACACATATATACACACATACACTCAGAGAGAGAGAGAGAGAGAGATTTTCCATCCTCCGATTCCCTCCTCAAATGCCAACAACAGCCAGCCAGGGGTGGACCAGCCAAAGCTGGGAGCCAGGAACTCCTCCTGAGTCTCCTATGTGAGTGGCAGGTACTCAAGCACCTAAAGCAAGTGCTAGCTCTCAGGAAACAGGAGCAAGCAGCTGGTTTGGAAGCAGAATATCCAGAATTCAAACCAGACACAAGAGTGTTAATGCTATCAAGAGCCTCCAAATGCTAAGTGTCAAAGTTACTTAGTTTTTTTTTTTTTAACCCTAGCTAGTGTAATTCTTGATGTCACATCCTGAATCTGTTATTTATTGTTTTTCCTTGTCCAAGTCATTTAATCGAAATCATGAGTTTTATTTCCTTATCTTTAGAACAGGGATGGTGACATACCCACTGCCAAGCCTTGTGGCCAGAACTGATTGTGTCCTGCTTGCCCCGAGGTCTGTGCTTGCTTGGCTCTTGGTGAATATGGGTCTGCACTGCTCCATCCGTCTTTGGAGGAATTTCTTAGACCCACCGTCTCTGCTACAGTATTTTTGTCAGTTCTCAGAATCACCAGGGACACTTCACGTCCATCTCCACAGCAAAAATTCTGATTTTATGCTGAGGGTGTGTCCCTCATACTTGTCTTTTTTCTGAATTCCCCAGATGTGCTCTGCTGTGCATCCCTGTTAAGAGCCACTGGCTTGTGGTGCCTGGAGCACCGTCCCATTCGCTTTCTCACTGAGATCCTGTGGGCGAATCAAGCTGCAGGAAGTGACCACAATGATCATGTTCTCCATTCTCCCGAGGTGGTCACATTCTAGTGTGTGGAGAGACACGGGGTGTCTCAGGGCATTGCTGAATCCCCAGCAGAGGGAAGTGGCACTGATACCTGTGGGAAGAAGGTCGGCATGTGGAGAACAGGCCCGAGGGCTGCACCTGCTATTTCTGTGCTATAAATACTTTCACCTGGACACATTTCACCTGCCGACTGACTAGGAGCTGGCTCCAAAACTCCTGAATGGTTCAGAATTAACTTTAACAAGCTGGTCCTACCACATGGCAGGACCTGCTTCCTGAACCCCACACATCCTCCCACAGTGACAGAGGCACATGAAGCCTTCTTGTCATGGATGTTCTTGTACTTCCTCCAAGCAGCTGCGGTATATGGTGCATGGCTACTTGACCCAGGAGGAAACAGCTGGAATAGCTGTCCTGATCTGCCCCAAGCCCACAGTGTACAGGCATTAGCTGTAGCTGAAGGAGATGCAAACACAATGAAATAAACCCTGAGAGAAACACTGTGCACGAAGATTCTTAACAGATGACCCTGCTTATTACACAGTGAGCAAAACCCAGCCTGAGAGTTGAGACTGAAATACTGCCTCTGTTTCTAAAATCTTAACTCAAAGCAAGAAAAATGCCAGAATGGAAACAGCTGTTACTTCCTCTCCTTCACTTAACAGAAACCCCCTCACCCAATGGACTCCATAGATTATTTAAGTTTCTTGCAGCATATGGAATCCACAAATATGGATGGATGTTAAAGTTCTGTTAGAGTGGAATAGGGAAAAAATAGGCCAAGCTACATGCCTTGAAATAATTAGCTTGCCATGTGGACATATCTGCATCTTCAGTTTAACTTAAGGAGCAGGAGACACAAGATTACATAATTATCACCTCCAAATACTTGTGCTGGATGGGGGCAGGACTGAGGGTCAGTAGATTGTACCGGGAAACATCTGTGTACAAACATGGGGATAGAAGTAGGAAGACTGCCTCGGAAGGTCAGAGTGCTTTGGCAGAGGCTGGACACATGCAGGAACAGGCTGAGGAGGACTCAGCATTGAAACAGAAGAGGTGGCATTATGCTATCTTCAGAAGCCTGCCATGCCCAGTGTTGAATGATTGTATTCATCATGCAGTGAGCAGATCAGAGGAAATCAGCTGCTTTTGATCTCTTTAAGCACATGAATTGTAGGTGGGGTTTGAGCAAAGAACCTCCATTGCTTGCTCTCACATTAGACCTGAGGAATATTTCTCATCACTTACCCAAGGGAGAAGGAAACCTGCACTCGGAGTAGGGAAAAATACAAAATTCCAGTCCCCTACATTAAAATGGCACCACTGCATTTTTTCAGTGGAAAATTCTTCGCTCCAACAATTTCATAAAGAACAGTGGGTAGGACTTTGAAAGCACTGTTTGTAGATGAGAGAGATGCCATTCCCTGGCTCCTGCTCTGACTGGTCATGTGGACCCATGGCTACGTGTGGCTGTCTTGTGGGGCTGGGGACAGGAGTGGAGCCCCCATGCATCTCTCTCTGACCACTCTTGCTGGACTCTCCTTGAACTTTGCTGGTGATGTTGAATAGGATGAACTTCCAAGAGCTTCACACTAAGAAACAAGCAGATAGCAGAATACTGATTAATTCACTCCATTAGAAGCCCTTCTGCCCTTGAGGGTCCATAGATTCTGCAGTGGTTTTCCAAGTGCTGGAAATGTTGTACTTTTAACGAAACAGTATACTAAGTCTTATGATAACAAGGGAACCTCCACAAAGTAGTTGGCTTCTTGCACAATCCCACAGCATCCCATGTGGGTCGCAGTTCAACACAAGGTGAAGGTGCATCTTTGGTGCAAATGTGACACAACTATGACCAGGAGAAGTTGAGAAGGGGACACAGGCAGCGGAGTAGCTCTCTGTGCGAAGTGGCTGCCTGAAATACCGTGAATTAGACGTTCTGATAGGTGCTACTCACCTCATTCCAGGTACAAATGAGTCCTGAGCACCTCCTCAGCTCTATCTCCTTATGCACATAATTTGGTACATTTATGCCACCTACCTGTAATTCTGTTGTCTGTTCTGTTGTCTCTTTGTGTCTATTAATGGTCCTTCACTTCGGGCCATATCTTCTCCGGGAGCTCTAACATCACATCATTTCCTTGTGTTAGAACATCTTCTCTACAAGAACGTTATCGACATGCAAACATGTTAAGCACACACCTCAGCAACTTGAAGCTGCATTTGCAGACCTGCTGCTCCAGTGAAGGCTTAAGGCTCCTCTATCCTTGGTTTTATTCAAGTTGTTCTGCTCTAATCCGTTTTTCTTTTATATTGGGCTTGTAGCTAATAATTTATTTTAAAAGACTTTATAACTTTTTGTTAGATTAGTTCTTCTTCTACTGAACTACAAAAACTGATTTTCCTACTAGCCACAAAGATAGTCTCCAATGTTGTTCAGGAGAATAACTAACCCTATCCATAACCCTAACCCTAGCCTTAACCCTATCTAACACTATCTTCATTTTTATTATTCTGTCTTCTTCCAAGACATCAGTAAGCTCCCTCCCTATTCTGCCATCTTGGCTCCTTATGGAGTATTTTCATGACATATATAAAATCTCTCTTGTGAAAATGAAATCTTAAGGAGGAATCAAAACAAAATGAAGAATTTACTAAAACATGAAATTGAGATATTGAAGAGAAATCAAAATGAAATGAAAAAATTCAATAAAACAAATAAAAATACATTTGAGAGCCATAAAAACCATCAGTGAGGCAGAAGAGAGAATATCAGACTTAGAAGACAAATCACAGGAAAGTATACAGCCAAACCAAAGACAAGAAGAAGAAATTAAGAATCTAAAAATTTTGTTAGGAACCTACAGGATACTATTAAAAAATCGAGTTCTAGGAGTTCCTGAAGGCATGGAGAGAGAGAAAGGATTAGAAGGCCTTTTTGGTGAGATCCTAGCAGAAGACTTCCCTGGTTTAGAAAACAAAAGAGACATCCAAGTACAGGAAACACATAGAACATAAACATGACCAAAAGAAATCTTCACCACAACACATTGTAAATAAACTCACCACAGTGAAACATAAAGAAAAGATTCTAAAATGTGCAAGAGAGAAATGTCAGATTACTCTCAGAGGATCGCCAATTAGACTCACAGCAGACTTCTCATCAGAAACCCTATAGGCTACGAGGGAATGGCAAGATATAGCCCAAGTACTAAGAGAAAAAAACTGGCATCCCAGAACATTATATCCTGCAAAGATCTCATTTGTGAAAGAAGGTGAAATAGAGACCTTTCAAAGCAAACAGAAATTGAAAAAATTTGTCACCACTTGTCCAGCCCTGCAAAAGATGTGTTACACACAGAAACACAGAAACTCAGAAACACAGCCATCAATATGAAAGAAGATAAAGAAAAAAATCTCTCATTAAAAGATCACAGGAAGAACAAAGCATATATTAGAAATATCTTTGGGAAAATGGCAGGGCAAAGTTACTACTTATCAATAGTCACATTGAATGTTAATGGCCTCAATTCTCCAGTTAAAAGACCCGGATTGGCTGATTGGGTTAAGGAACAAAACCCATCTATTTGCTGCTTATAAGAAACACATCTTTCCAAGAAAGATGCATGCAGACTGAAAGTGAAAGGTTGGAAAAAGATTTCATGCCAATAGAAACCAAAAAAGAACTGGTGTAGCCATCTTAATATCAGACAAAATAAACTTTAACACAAAAACTGTTAAGAGAGACAAAGAGGGGCACTATATAATGATTAAGGGATCAATTCAACAGGAAGATGTAACTATTATAGACATATATGCACCTAATTACAGGGCCCTGGGTTTTTTGAAAGATATGTTAAGGGACTTAAAAGGAGACTTACACTCTAATACAATATTATTGGGGGACTTCAATATTCCACTTTGAGAAATAGATGAATCAACCAGAGAGAAGATCAACAAGGAAATAGTCATTATACACTAAATGGATCTAACAGATATCTACAGACCTTTCCATCTTACACTTGAAGAACTCACATTCTTCTCAGCAGTACATGGAACCTGCTCTAGGATTTACCACATACTAGGCCATAAAGCAGTTGCAGCAAATTCAAAAGAATTGAAATCATATCATGCATCTTCACAGACCACCAAGGAATGAAGCTGGAAATTAGAAACTCAGGAATCCCTAGAGCATATGCAAACACATGGAGACTGAACAGCATGCTGCTGAATGAATAGGTGGTCATAGAAGAAATTAAAAGAAAAATCAAAGACTTTCTTGAAGTAAATGAGGATAACTAAACAACATATCAAAACTTATGGGATACAGTGAAAGCAGTGTTAAGAGGAAAGTTTAGAGCAATAGGTGCCTACATCAAGAAAAAGAAAGGCACCAAATAAATGAGCTTTCAATTCATCTCAGGGATCCAGAAAAACTGCAGCAAATCAGAACCAAATCTAGGAGGAGAAGAGAAATAATTAAAATCAGAGAAGAAATCAACAGGATTAAATCCAAAAAAAAAAAAAAATAACAAAAGATCAACTGAATGATGAGCTGGTTTTCTTTCTTTTTTTTTTTTTTTTTTTGACAGGCAGAGTGGACAGTGAGAGAGAGAGATGAGAGACAGAGAGAAAGGTCTTCCTTTGCCATTGGTTCACCCTCCAATGGCCGCCGCGGCCGGTGCGCTGCGGCCGGTGCACCGTGCTGATCCGATGGCAGGAGCCAGGAGCCAGGTGCTTTTCCTGGTCTCCCATGGGTGCAGGGCCCAAGCACTGGGGCCATCCTCCACTGCACTCCCTGGCCACAGCAGAGGGCTGGCCTGGAAGAGGGGCAACCGGGACAGAATCCGGCGCCCCGACCGGGACTAGAACCCGGTGTGCTGGCGCCGCTAGGCGGAGGATTAGCCTAGTGAGCCGCGGCGCCGGCCGTTGAGCTGGTTTTCTAAAAAAATAAACAAAATTGACACACCATTGGCCCAACTAACTAAAAAAAGAAGAGAAAAGACCCAAATCAATAAAATCAGAGATGAAAAAGGAAATGTAACAACAGACACCACAGAAATAAAAAGAATCATCAGAAATTACTAAAAAGAGTTGTATGCCAGCAAAATAGGCAAACCTATCAGAAATGGATTGATTCCTCAACACATGCAACCTACCTACATTGAACCATGAAGACATATAAAACCTAAGTAGAGCCATAACTGAGACAGAAATTGATACAGTAATAAAGGGCCTCCCAACAAAGAAAAGCCCAGGATCAGATGTATTAACTGCTGAAGTCTACCAGACATTTAAAGAAGAACTAACTCCAATTCTTCTCAAACTATTTAGAACAATCGAAAAAGAGGGAATTCTCCCAAATTCTTTATATAAAGCCAGCATCACCTCAAATGCTAAACATGAAAAAGATGTACAAGAAAAAGATAATTACAGACCAGTTTCCCAGATGAACATAGTTGCAAAAATCCTCAATAAAATTCTGGCCAATAGAATGCAACAACATATCAGAAAGATTATCCAACCAGACCAAGTGGGATTTATCCCTGGTATGCACGGATGGTTCAATGTTCACAAATCAATCAATGTGCTACACCACATTAACAAACTGCAGAATAAAAACCATATGATTATCTCAATAGATGCAGAGAAAGCATTTGATAAATACAACACCCTTTCAATGAAAACTCTAAGCAAATTGGGTATAGAAGGAACATTCCTCAATACAATCAAAGCAATTTATGACAGCCAATAGCAGGCATCCTATTGAATGGGAAAAGTTGGAAGCATTTCCACTGAGATCTGGTACCAGACAGGGATGCCCATTCTCACCACTACTATTCAATATAGTACTAGCAGTTTTATCCACAGCCATTAGGCACAAAAAAAAAAAAAAAAAAAAAAAAAAAGAAATTAAAGGGATACAAATTGGGAGGGAAGAAGTCAAACTATACCTCTTTGCAGATTATATGATTCTTTATTTAGGGGATCCAAAGAACTCTACTAAGAGACTATTGGAACTCACATAAGAGTTTGGAAAGTATCAGGATATAAAATCAATGCACAAAAATCAACAGCCTTTGCATACACAGGCAATGCCACACCTGACAAAGAACTTCTAAGACTGATCCCATTCTTAACCCAGGACATCACTGATTTCTGCGATGAGAATTACAAAATCTTAAAGAAAGAAATAGAAGAGGATACCAAAAAATGGAAAAATCTTCCATGCTCATGGATTGGAAGAATCAATATGAGCAAAATGTCCATTCTCCCAAAAGCAATTTATAGATTCAATGTGATACCAGTCAAAACACCAAAGACATTCTTCTCAGATCTGGAAAAAAATGATGCTGAAATTCACATGGAGGAACAAGAGACCTCGAATAGCTAAAGTCATCTTGTACAACAAAAACAAAGCTGGAGGCATCACAATACCAGATTTCAGGACATACTACAGGGCAGTTGTAATCAAAACAGCATGGTACTGGTACAGAAACAGATGGATAGACCAATGGAACAGAATAGAAACACCTGCAATCAATCCAAACATCTACAGCCAACTCATATTTGATCAAGGATCTAAAACCAATTCCTGGAGCAAGGATGTCTATTCAATAAATGATGCTGGGAAAACTGGATTTCCACGTGCAGAAGCATGAAGCAAGACCCCTACCTTACACCTTACACAAAAATGCACTAATCATGGATTAAAGATCTCAATCTATGACTGACACCATCAAATTATTTAGAACTTCGGAGAAACCCTGCAAGATACAGGCACAGGCAAGAAAATCGTGGAAAAGTCCCTGGAGGCACAGGCAGTCAAAGCCAATATTAACAATTAGGATTACATCAAGATGAGAAGATTCTGTACTGCAAAAGAAACAGTCAAGAAAGTGAATAGGCAACCAACAGAATGGGAAAAATATTTGCAAACTATGCAGAATCTACAAAGACATGAAGAAACACCACCACAACAAAACAAGCAACCTACTTAACAGATGAGCCAAGGACCCAAATAGACATTTTTCATAAGGTAATCCAAATGGCCAACAGACACATGAAAAAATGTTCAGGATCACTAGCAATCAGGGAAATGCAAATCAAAACCACAGTGAGATTTCACGACACCCCAGTTAGAATGGCTTACATAGAAAAATCAGCTAACAATATATGCTGGCGAGGACGTTGGGAAAAAGGGACACTAACCTACTGTTGGTGGGAAGGCAAACTGGTAAAGCCGCTATGGAAGTCAGTTTGGAGATTCCCAGAAACTTCAATATAGCCCTACCATACAACCCAACCATCCCCCTCCTTGGAATTTACGCAAAGGAAATTAAATTGGCAAATAAAAGAGCCATCTGCACCTCAATGTTTATTGTAGCTCAATTCACAATAGCTAAGACCTGGAATCAACCTAAATCCCCTTCAACAGAAGACTGGGTAAAGAAATTACGGGATATATCCTCTATAGAATACTATACAGCAGTAAAAAACAATGAAATCCTTTCATTTGCATCTAAGTGGAGGAATCTGGAAAACATTATGCTGAGTGAAAAAAGCCAGTCCCAAAGGGACAAATATCACATGTTCTCCTGGATCAGTGACAACTAACTGAGCACCTGAAAGGAAACATGTTGAAGTGAAATGGACACTATGAGAAGCAATGTCTTGATCAGCTCTTGTCCTGAGTGTCAAGGAATAACTTACCATTTTATTTCTTTTAGTATTTTTTTGTTCTACTTAATACCATTTTTTGAAATCTTTAATTAATATGCAATTATTCTTAGGTATTTAAATGTAACTGAAAAGTGATCTCTGTTAAATATAAGAGTGGGAATAAAAAAGGGAAGAAATGTACAGTGCGGCACATGTTGACTTTGAATTACCCCTAATGTTAGAGCTATAAATATGCCAGGGGATTCCAATTCAATCCCATCAAGGTGGCATGTAATATTTCCATCTTACTTGTTAAAGTGATGAGTTTAAGTTCATAATTGATCAAAAAGATAGGATCAAGTGTCAAAGGCATTATATAAATAAGACCAGTGTCTGCAAATAATAATTGATAGAATTAAAAAGCAGATTTATAGAATGGCAAATGTTCTAAACAGCACTCTGGTCTCAGAATCAGCCCTTAAGGAATTGGGATCTGAGAGTTTCCCTAAAATCTCTGTGTACTAAGGCAATTGCAGAGCTGATATATTTGCTTGGGATTTTCATGATATCTAATGTCTGTATAAAAATAAAGATATATCATTAAATATCTAAGGAAAGTAAGAATATTTGTGTTACAGTGACAACTCCCATTTTCATTAAATGCTAATTATGTCTCACATTTAAAAACTGACCACCACTCCAGGCAGGCATTTATTTTAGTGGTTAAGATGTCAATTATAGTGTGCACATCCCACGTTGAAGGGACTAGTTTTGAATCTCAGTTCATGCTCCCAACTCCAGCTCAGGCTACTGATACCTGCTTACTGCTAATGCAGACCCTGGAAAACAGCCATGATGGCTCCTAGCTTCAGCCTTGTTCAGTCCTGGTTCTTACAGGCATTCAGGAGATTGAACCAACAGATAGAAGTTCTCCTATTTTATTTTTCTTTGTCTTCTCTCAAATAGATAGGTAATAAAGAAATAACTCAGCAACACAATCTCTAATCTCCATCAGTAATTTTGCAATCTAAACCTGCTTTCCTAGGAGCTGTGTGAATGCAATTTAGAACTATCTTTAGCCAACAATACATTGCCTATTTTATCTTGTTGTTTTTTTGTGTTGTAATTGATAATTTTTTATTATAAATATATTATTATGTATATATATTATTATAGCATAGCATCAAACATCAAAGTCCTTGTGTGTCTCATAACAAACATTTATTATTTTTTTCAGACTCTGGATCCACTCTTTGTTTCTTGGACTTTCTTGGGATGGGCTGGTCTTGGTCTCAAAATATGGATTGCTTTCAGGGATACCGCATGTCCTTGTGTTGTTCTTGGTCTAGCAGCTACTTGAATATGTTCCTCCAATGGCTGACCACAGGTATTGGAGCACCCAAGGCAAACCAAACATGCATGTTTAAAGCTTCAATTTAAAAATAATCTGATGGCGTTGGATAGGCCACAGCCCAATGTCAATGCTGGGTGAGATATACTACACCAAAGCCATGTGGTGCAGGGTCTCAGAGCAGAGAGACAGGATGGTCACCTGAGAATATCCATCCCTTCTCCCACAAACAGTATCTGCAAAGATTGTCTTGGATTTTCCTTTGTTGCACCTATACACCTATTTCCCCAAGAACTCCATTTATGAACCCACATCTGCTAATTCCCATGCCATTATCATGATCAGACATGTAAAATATGCCATATTACACTATACCTTGGCTAAGAAGTTATCAAGAAAATAAGATTAGTTTGTCAAAGACAAGAGGCTCAGTTCATAGCATCACTGACTCTTCTCTGGGTTCCACTGTATCCTAATGACATCTGACACAACTCTGGTCACAATGCCTTTGCCCAAAACTCCTTGCTGATTTGTCCCAAGTTGAGGCTGGGCTTTTGACAATTTTCTCATTCAACATTATAAGCTGGCTGTTCTTGCCTTCTTGTCCACCATTTGATTCATTATCTATCACCTCTCCCCATTGAAATCTGACGTCTGCCCTCCTTTTGAATGGATTAGTGGAATCTGTTCTCTTGAAGGTCACAGGTGTTTTTTTCTTTTCAAGGCCAATGCTGTTTTCACCACTTATTCACAACATGCATAAACCTCTATGATATAGCATTGCTTTTTCAGTCATTATTTCATAAGATCTAAAACCTCCATGACTCTGGGGTCCAGTCCCTTCTTTATCCATCCTGGCTTCTGAATTGCACTTCGTAATGGTTCCTGGTGTATCTCTGCCCCTTTGTGGATAATTCTCCTTCTAGGCAGATTCTGTTCTGCAGAATTCTGGTCATCATTTTCATGCTTTTTTCTTTGCTGCCATTTTTCAAAATAGTTGGCTCTACGTACTCAAATTCCTCATCCACAGTTTGAATCAAATGTGGATTAAACATACTCAGAAAAATTTGTATCAATACAGAGCATGTAAACACAAGAAATCAGCAGATGATTTAGAGCTTACAGGAAGATGTGCATTGATTATGTGCAAGTGGTTTGCCATTTTACGTTAGGGACTTGAGTATTCACTGTATCTGCAGAGGACCTAGAGCCAATGCCCTACATACACTGAGTGATGACTGAATATATTCTAGGCTAGAATTCATCCTCAGTCTTCCGGTATACCTGCAACAATCTGATTGTCTTTGCCAAATGCATTCTTTCTAATTTCAAATTTCTCTAACCACAAATTAAGTGGAATTATTTTTACACAGCAACTTGTTTCTTTCCTTATATTTTGATCTTGTTTGGTAAATTTGGTATCTAATCTCAAACTGGGTCCTTGATAATAATTCTTTACTCTCTCCTGTTTTGCGTTACCCACAGTCTGTTAAACAAAGTCTTAAGGACATTGTCTCTGGAATATCTTCCCAGATTCTTCCATTTATTCTATATCTAGTGTTTTACTTCCAATAATTACTATGTGTTAGTTATTTATGTTTTAATAATTATTCTAATGTATTACTATTAATATTGTGTTGCCCTCTGAGACAAATCTTAATCTCATATGCTGCAGATTAAAAGATAAACTCAGAGATTTGAAAGAAGTAAAGCAATAGGTTCAAAGAAATTAAGAATCTTTTTGTGGAATTACGATTTGTGAAACTGTGTAAAGTCAAAATCTAATAAACCCTCAGTCCTGTCTTTGTCTTCTTTGTAGCCATATAGTGTGTGTTTTGTTTGAATAATATACTGTATCATAATTCATTTAATTCTTTAAGTGTGCAGAATCATTCTTTACTGAATGCTTACTGTGTTGCTGAAGTTGGAACCAATGCTGGAGGCACACATGTGAATCAACAAGTTTCTTGTCCTCAGTGGCCTGCAGATAAACAGCTGTGGCTAAAAGTCACAGAGAAAGTCATAAATTGAAAATTCATGTAATAAATAGAATATCAATTTTGTTTTTTCTAGAAGACTGGTGAAAATATTTATATTACTAACCCTTGGATATATTATGTTTGGTGGTAAATACACAAATTATCCAGATGGCTCAAGACAAATACCATGTTGATGAAAATAACTTGGTAATAACTAAAGGTATTTTCTAGTCTTTTCTGTAATGATGTATTTTTATTTATTTGAAAGGTAGAGTGAAAGAGAGAGGGAGGGACATAGAAAGATATTTTCCATCCTCTGATTCATTCTACAAATGGCTAGAAGGGTTACAGCTGGGCCAGGCCAAACCAGGAGCCATGAACTCTATTTGGGTCCCCCTTGTGGGTGGCAGAGGCTCAAGTACTTGGACCATTAACTGCTGCCTTCTGAGGTCCATTATCGGGTAATGGGATTGGAAGTGGAGCTGACAGACTTGAACTGGTGCTCACATGGGATGCTGTCATCCTAGGCACGCTACAACACTAGCCTCTTTATCCTATTCTTAAGCACAATTTATACTTGTTTTTTAAGACTTACTTAATATGCTCATTTGAGAATGAATGTGCATTTTAAAAATTGGATTAAGGTCTAAACTGAAGCTGAACACATAAGGAAGAGGAAAGACTTTCAACCAAAGACCAGAGAAATGTTCTCCAAGAGATGTACATGTTGAACATGTACCCACCTTCTGAGATATACACAAACGAGCTGTGATTGTGAAGAGGTAATCAGCAATAGTGTATTTCTTGTTGCATAATGTCAGTATTAGTGATTTAGTGATTAATTATCTTACTACTGTGTGGTGCTTAAAGTAATCCAAATGCACAAAGTAAATTAGTTGATCAGTAGGAAATACTGTCATGCAAATTCATGCAACACAGACCCTCACTGTCACACTCACGGCTGACAACCTAAGTGGGTCACCAGAGAGGCTGGCCCCTGTTAATTTATTTTCTCAGATGCACATACATATTCATGATATCCTGCTGTTTGTCTGTCACCTCAGAGAAGCCCTCTCTATCTTCAGAATCACAATTAACAGAAAATATGCACATTTGACAATCAAATATAAGACTAGAAGAGTTCAGCTACTAATTTTATTTTATGTATTATCCAGGCTTTCACTATAGATTGGAAATAGCAATTATTTGTCCATATGGTGTTCTTAAAATGTTAGTTTGTGGGAAGTTGTGTGCAAGGATTCCAGAAAAAAATGCTTTCTTTAAAAGGAAAACATGCATTCATTCATTTTAGGGTTCCATAGCTTGCTGAAAGTGTCACTGTCCTATTTTAACCAACACTGAATGAATGCGAATTATGCCAAACACATCAGTGGAACCAAGCGTCTGGGCACCAGGCAGTGTGAGGGTGTCCACACCTTACCCTTCAGGTGTGCTTCGTCTTGACAAGATAGCAATAGAGCTGCAGCCATCGAAGCAGAGCAAGGGCCTCTGGACAGATACTTGGTTCACTTGGACACTTTTTTTCTCTAGAAATACAATGTGTCCCACTAGCAGAGAGGCGGAAGATGGCATAATTACTTTCACCTTGCTTAAAATAGAAGAAACGTGGATAGCATGCATGATTTTCAAAGGTTATGTTGAACAAATATGCGTGGATTTTTGGAAGAATGGGGCATTTCTCCAATGTGGACACTTGTTTCAGGGGAAGCTAATGACTCTCAGCATTTAAACTTTTTATTCCAGTCTATGAAACAATATCTCTCATGAAGGAAAATATGTTAAAAAGAAAGGATTCTGCCAATTACTTTTGAGTAAATAAGTAGGTCAGGGGATAAAAGCATAGGCATATTACTTTGCTTTTAATAAGACATGGAATATTAAATGGTAAAATTATGTTGCAAGTTTTTTCCAGACCTTCACGTATCCTTTTGATATGTACAACGCAGAGGATTACCTCCGTGGGCAATGTTTGTGTCAGGACCACGCAGATTAAATTAATATTCTGATTGGATGAGCAGCACAGCTTTAACGGCTGTTAACTTTTTGGCAAGTAGCTTTGAGAGGGCGATAATGAGATTAACATTCAGAGGACCTGAGTTGCTTTTTCACTGTATTTAATTACTGCTCTGACACCAAGTAGTACTCAATTTAAGTTCCCTAGATAAGACACTATTAATCCACATTTGTGTCACATGGCAGCGCCTGTTTAGGGAAAAAGCTGTGGAAAATGCAGTTTTTATAAACTGCTCTCTAAAAGATCAGGGAACATTCTGGATAAAAGTCCGAGCAGTAGGAAGTGTACAGCATTGTTTTGGACTTCCTACATGGTGGTATGTACATGGTGGTGTGTACATAGGATGCAATCCCATGTATATTTTAGCTATTGATAAAGCATTCTGTCAGTGATCATAGCTTTGAATTATGCCACAAAACAATTGAATCTTATTGCGCTTAATTTTAAAATGAGAGAGCATGGATATAAATAGTGATCTGAGGTCATTTTGCATAGAAAAGACTGTATTTGGCAATGAAGAGGCCTGAAGTCATTGTTTATCTTCCTGCTTTTAGGACTCAGAGCAGCCACTCTTACCATGTAAGTTTGGAAATAAAGAGACTAATTACTACTCAATTTGAAGAGCTGTATAGTTAGAGTTCTTGAGTTAAATAGAGATGTTTGTAAAGAACTACAAGAAATTTCTAAACTAAAAAATAATAGCAAGGACATTAAAGTGACCTGAATGGATCATGTGACTTGTTCCACACTGGGCACCTGTAGCTTGGGGAGTGCCTTTAGGCTGGTCAACAAAACGCTATAGACTGAGTAGCTTTTAACAAGAGAAGCTTGCTTCTAGCAGCTCTGGATGCTGAACAACTATGGGTGAGG
Source organism: Oryctolagus cuniculus (assembly GCF_964237555.1). NCBI lineage: Eukaryota > Metazoa > Chordata > Mammalia > Lagomorpha > Leporidae > Oryctolagus > Oryctolagus cuniculus. Next base: position 196,259,862 of record NC_091433.1, read on the forward strand.
GGCCAGCAGCTTTGGTGTCTGGTGACAGCGCAGCTCCTCATCCATGTCCCCTTCCAGTGATGTCCTCAGGGGTGAAATGGCGCAGGGGCTCTCTGTGACTAATCTCTTTCACAGAGAGCCCTCGTGATCTACTGGCCTCCCCACAGGCTTCATCTCTAATATGCTATCATGGTAGGGATTAGATTCCAACCTAGGGATTTTGGGGATCGAAACATTTAACACATAGCATAGACCATGGAGATAGCACACCCCTGTCTTCAGTGTTCTCATTGGTATAAATGAAATCTCTCTTAAACCTGTCCTGAAATTTAACATTCTATAATCCCATGTTTTCAATTTTATCCATAAGTGAACACAATATATATACAAATAACCATGTCTTATTTCAGAGTAGACCTACTGAATCATTCAGGAACCCTAACAATTCCTTCATACTGTTTTAATAACATGATGTACCCCATGTTATTTTTGGTTAGTAAAATATTTGAATGATAGTTATGGATCCAACTAATAGATCTGGACCAGATATGGCAGAATATGAATAGAAGTCTCATCACTATTCTGAACACTCTTCTGTTTCTCTTTTCCTCTGTTCATCCATCCATTTTTTCCTCTATCCACTCATCTATCCACCTACCCATCTGATCATCCATCCAGCAAATGGTATGCTATTATGTGTCAATTACTGGGAGTACAAAATTGGAATAGTATAGCCTCTTCCTTCAAAAAGCTAGATATGTAGCCCGTGCCGCGGCTCATTAGACTAATCCTCTGCCTGCGGCACCAGCACCCTGGGTTCTAGTCCTGGTCAGGACGCCAGATTCTGTCCCAGTTGCTCCTCTTCCAGTCCAGCTCTCTTCACTGGCCCGGGAGTGCAGTGGAGGATGGCCCAAAAAGTTCTTGGGGCCTGCACCTGCATTGGAGGCCAGGAGAAGCACCTGGCTCCTGGCTTCAGATCAGCGCTGGCCACATCGCACTGACCGCAGCAGCCACTGGGGGGTGAATGGAAAAAGGAAGACCTTTCTCTCTGTCTCTCTCACTGTCCACTCTGCCTGTCAAAAAAGATAAATAAATAAAAAATAAAAAATTCTCTCCTAAAAAAAACTAGATATGTAGTTGATTGCTAGCTTCAGATGTTTTAAAATATAAAAGTCAATATCTCCCATCAAGATTATAAAAATAGTAGAATGATATTTATTTATACAATAAATTATTTATTTTTACAAACTATATTAAATCTAATGATTGAGAAGAGGAGCATAAATTTAATCATATTTTAAAAAGAGACATTTTTTAAAAAAGCTAAATAAAATCATGGGGTCCGTAACATTGGGTTATTTTGTTAACTATGTTTTTTTTTTCATAGCAAAAATAATACTGTATGTTATGTTGGAGGCAGAGAGAAGTCACTTGAAACAACAGCACATCTGTGAATAAATTCATTAATCCATGTGTCCTTGGGAATAGTTATGTTCTTTTGTTTCCATAAAAGTGCTATCCAGTACACAGCCTAAAGGTTTTAAGGCTACCTTCAGAGTGAGACCTGTAGATTTCTTGATATTGCGTCATGACAATGACATGCTAGACAGCTAGATACCAGTACCTGCTGAGGGAACATGGTGCACCCAGCTGCCCTGTCCAGTGGTCTGCTACAGTGATCACCAGTAACACTGCATTTTTTTCTAGACTTCCAAGACTAGCTAGTTGTCTAAGCAGTGTCTCCCACTTCTGAGAATCCTGGATGATGCACTCAAGGACAAAACAACACTTCTGCTTAGTTAAAGCATGATGTAATTGTCATTTGCTAGTATACATAAGAGTGACACATTGGTATATGATTTATAACTTCTGTTTGTGGAGTGGCATTATGAGTTGGAGATTCACATTTGTAACACTGCTGTCCTGGCACAGTCCAATCATTACACATCTACTGGGCAAACTATCCTGGGGCTTGACTTCCATCGAGTTCTTATGCTTTTTGATTATTAAAGTGCAGAGAGTTCAAATTTGCTGTCAGACGATTGGATCTAATTGTCTGAGACTATTTATATTCTTCAGCACAAGGTTTTATGACTTTTCAGAGTCAGTGGCAGATGAATAAATAACAGTGCTTGTGCTATTTTTCTGTTTTATTGCTTGGCATGTGCCGGCTAATCTGAAAACAATTTGGGCACTATAGCTCGCTGAGACAGTGGGCGTCTGTACAGTTGCAGGTTCTGGTGCTAGTTTGCAATCTGTCCACTCAGTTCTCTTGCAATTGCTTCCCTGAAATCAAGGAAATGAACTTTTTAAAAAACTTTTTGCTTTGCTTTAACTTTTCTCTAAGTAAGGATTTTTTTAAAATACTTATTCATTTACTTGAAAGGCAAAATTACAGAGAGACAGGGAGAGACAGAGAGAGATTCTCCATCTATTGGCTCACTACTCAAAGTGGTCCCAGTGGCTGGGCTGGGCCAGGCTGAAGGCAGGATCCAGGAATTCCATTGGGGTTTCTCACATAGGTGACAGGGGCCCAAGTTTTTGGATCATCTTCTGTTGCTTTCCTAAATTCATTATCAGGGAGCTAAACCAGAAGTGGGGTAGTCAGGACTTGAATAGGCTCTCAAATGGGATTCCATTGTTGTAGATGGCGGCTTAACCTGCTGCAGCATTACACTGGCACCCCAAGTAAGGAATTCTGTTGAAGAAACTGGAGTAAGCTGCATTTTTCTCGTGGTGGTCCTGGCTTCCATTTTCTGCCTGTCCACTCCCCATCTTGTCCCACTCACACGCTCCATTCTTTGGCTAACATAATATCCCAGAGGAAGCTGTTTGGCACAGAAAACTGATCAAGTCACAGGGAGGGAAGAAGAACACCTACCAGTCGTCTCCATCAGCTCATGCCCATGCCAGTTGATGAGATGGTTCACTAGCACGTACTTGGACAAGTCTATTTTAAAGCACTTTAAAATATCTTCATAAATTAATGTTTCCTTTTAGGGAAGGGACTTCTTAGTTAAATAGCTTTGCTTCGTAAATCTTCCCCTATTTAAATTCATTTTTTTAAATTAGTCTTTACGAAGACATTTTTATTAGATTGTTTTTATTGACACACAATGATTGTACATATTTATGGGGTACAATGTAATATTTCAATGCATGCATGCATTTTAATGATCACATTAGGATAATTAACATCCATTACTTCATATATTCAAGATTTCTTAAAAAGACATTTTAAGGTTATGTTTTTCTGGCCCTGGGTTATAAAATGGAGATGTTTGGTCCATTTATTGAACTGTCCAGAAAGGTTGTATAGTCCATTCTGCCATCTGAGATAGTCTTTGCTTTGTTTTACTGTATGTAAAAAATAAAATAAATATTGGAATTCCACTGAGGTCTAGATTAAAGAAACTGAGAAGTTACCTATGTTTATCTGGAAAAATAAATGAAAAAAATACACAGGGTCAGGTTAAAGGGCCCTTGTGCATTGTTCGTATGATAGATAATTTTATTCTCACATGACGTTGATCATGAGAACACAAAAAAATTGTGGAACTCAGGTTTTAGGGGCACAGGATGTATTAGGTGAAGGTGACAAAGTTTGAAGTTGAGCTTTAATACTTGCCAAATCATGGCAAGTTTATCTAACACAGGAATGGATAGCATACTCTAACCTGTTTCAGGGAACTCACAGAAGTAGAAGTGGACTTAGCAGAAGGAAATATTGCGTAGGTGGTAATGACCTCAGTAGAGGTCCACACGAAACGGTACTAAACACAGTGGAGGGAGCAGCTTGCTTTGAAAAGTTTAGAGACTCCTTCTCAGAACTATATCACAGAACATGCCTTCAAGGATGATGAGGTGCGACAGAGATGTGTTTTGGTTAGACAGAGCAGAGTGAGACCAGCCCAGGCTGGCTGCTCCTTCCCTGAGTTTAGATTTGGGGTAAGGTTTGCTCCTCTCCTTTCACCATCACTTTTGCTGATTTATTCTTTTTTCAATCTGTTTTTTTTTTAATTTTATTTATTTGAGAGGCAGAGTTACAGACAGAGATGGAAAGACAGAGAGAAAGGTCTGTCATCAACTGTTCACTCCCAAAATGGCCACAATGGCTGGAATTGAGCTGATCCAAAGCCAGGATCCAAGAGCTTCTTCTAGGTCTCCCATATGGATGCAGGGGCCCAAGTACCTGGGCCACACTCCACTGCTTTCCCAGGCCATAAGCAGAGAGCTAGATCAGAAACGGAGCAGATGGGACATGAGCTGGCATCCATATGGGATGTTGGTGCTGCAGGTGGAGGCCCAGCCTCCTATGCCACAGTGCTGGCTTCCCTTTTCCCAGTCTTAAGGACCACCAAACTAGGCAATTCCTTTAATCCTCTAGTCCTGTCCTGGGAAATCTCTTCTATGGCTTGGACATTGGAAGTGATGCCAGTGTGGGCAATGCCCAGGCATTCTTCAGCCCAAACTGTATTCTGCTGTACCAACCCAACCCCCAGCTGTGGGGCCCCTAACCACATGAGGGTCTCACATCTTCCATGTCTCTTCAACTCTCTGGCCCAGTGCCCTAACTTCTCTACCTCCAAAAACTCATTTTTCAGACAACAATCCCATCCCAGGATATGAAATCCAAAGCAGTTGTATTGTATCAACCTGCTGCTTAAATATTGCAATGGCTTCTATTCCTTTGAGATTATTTTTTAAATCTTACAGCATCTACAAAATCCTGCCCAGTGATATCTCAGTTTCCCTATGAAGCTTCATCTGAATCTAAACTCCTCATACCATTCCAGGTTCTGTTCATCTTGGAAGGGTCAGACTCTAGGCCTCATCAGACTGCTCATCCCCAGCTCACCCATTCTTGTCTATGAGTCAGTTATCCCTTCTCATTCTTCAGGGAAACTTTGTTGACACTCCCCTCTCCAATCTCCATTTAGCATGTGCAACACTGAGTACAAGTGTGGTTTAGTAAGAGTAAATTTATTCATTGTGCCAGATTATGGATTTCACAAGGGTAGAGGTCCCATGCTGCTCAATGCCATATTCCCTACAGCTAATTAAAGACTAAGTGAAAGGAAGAAGATAGTAGAGTGAAAACCAGGAAGAAATTCAGGAAAGAAGGAAGTCAGGAGGAGGGAAAAAAGAAATTAATATAATGGCATGTTCACTAAACTGAATAGTCAAGCAAAGAATAGTCAAGAGTTAAGCATTTCTAGATTAATGTAAAATAAAGATAAATGCAAGAAATGCAGGTGCCATGGCACAAAGTCTTGACTAGAAGAAATGGGACTTAGCTTCAGCCTCTGAACAGGCTAAACTTCCCTGCTGAGGAAGGCACTGAAACTTTCTAAGTCATAACTTATCTAGCAGTAAAATCAGGAGGCATGATCGAAATTCTTCAAGCTTGTCAAATTCAAATTTCTATGAGTTTAAGTGTAAGTGGTCTAGCCCCCAAGGACAAAGAGGGAGAAAGAAGTGAGGAAAGTGGAAGGAGAGAGAGAGAAAAAAAGTGGAAGAGACAAAAAACAGAATCACAAAAGAGGAAGATTGCTATGAAAGAGAGAAGTGTTGGTACTTCCATATAGCTTTATTCAATAATATTTAAAAGGATGAATCCAGAAACATGGATTCATGAAATTGAAAGTGGCCCAATTCATCTTACTTCCAGCAGCAGCAAACACTTTTAGATGTCTGAGATTTCATATAGTAGAAAATAGGAAGCTGACTACGACTAGAATGACGTATAGAGGAACCACGTGGCAGTAAAGTCAGTTGGACGTTGGGATTTAATCTAGTTTTCATAGCTTCTAGCAAAATGATTTCAGCAACAGATTCCAGACTCTCAGCTGTGAAACAAGTGTAACAAAAGCCATAGTAATTTTGCAAGAATTGAACAAAGTCATGGAAATAAATACAACTAGGGCTGCTTATGCTCAGATGTGTTTGTGGAATGGATGAAGACAGGTCAAAAGGAGTCATCTGGAAGCAGCGTTGGCTCCATCCCTGCCGCCTGGGAGCAGCAACACTCGTGAGAAACTTGGTGGTGGTGGCAGTCAGACTGGCGAGGAAATGGGTGATCAGGCTATAGATTGGCAGCAGAAAACTGGCGAGATGTAGCAAACAATCAGACAAGCTACGGGGAACTGAAAGAAATTGCAAAAGTGATTTCCACATTTTAAGAATGGATAACTGAGAGAAATTCAATGCCTCCAACACTCCAGGATAGTGAAGCTAGGCATCAACACCATGTGAAGTACTGGAAGAAGTTCTTGGAAAAATGGAATTAGAAGATAATTTATTTTAATGTTAAAAAACTGAAACACATGCATCAAAAGAGCAAGGGTAAAACAATCACCTTCCCTTTCCTCAAACCCCATGTGGTATTTATGCAAAAACCATTATTCTCACAGAGTTGAGCTGTAGTGAGAGCACTCAGACACCAACCAAGGACCCCTACCTGTCCTTTCTGCCAAGACTGAGCAGAGTTTAACTAGAACAGTCGTCGGGGCGTATGAGTTGCACACGAGCTTGAGGCAAAATTTGTATCATTTCCCTTGCTCCATTCTCCAAATCTCCAACTCAAGGATCAGGAGAGGAAGGAAAGAAGAGCATTCGTGAAAACAGTTTTATTTTGTTTTTGGACTGAGACTGGGCAGAGAATGAGCAGAGTAGCTCCTTTTCACGTGTGCCCCTTAACCCATGGGTTAACGTGAGCCCAAAGCATGGGTCATTTTGGCACTGGAAGGCTGGTAGATTCTACCAGGTGGCAAGCCAATCCTCATTGCAAGTGAGGTTCAGACCATTAAATTATTGGGTTCCTCTCTGGGTATAGACGTATTCATGCACACATGTATCCTGTGTGTCTAAATCCAACTGCAAATTGCCACCTTCACCCAATGGTCTTCAAACCTTTTCTTTAAAGTGCCAGCTGGTGAATATTTTAGGTTTTGGGGGGTCATAGAACATTCCTTTTTTATTTTAACAATGTGTTAAAGATGTAAGTCATTTCCGTTTGAAGGCCTGCATTTGGCAAGTGGTCAGGTTTTTGCTGTTTCCTGCTCTTAACTCTCTCAAGCAAGCTTTTAGTACAGGGTTTCAGACATTACTTGGGAAGACATTTCTCTCACTAGAGTGCTGGGGTTTGCGTTCCAGCTCTGCTTGTGATTCCAGATTCCTGCTAATGCTTACCCCGAGAGGCAGCAGGTCAAATCTCAATTACTGAGGTACCTGCCACCTGTGTCAGAGTTCTGGGAACTTGACTTCATGCTGCCCCACTCCAAGTTGTAGTAGGCATTTGGGAAATAAGCGACATGCCCTCACTCTAGTGGGCATTTGGGGAGTGAATCAGTAAATGGAAGATCTGTCTCCTTCAAATAAAATGAGGAAAAAAAAACATTTTAAAACCTTTGCATTTTTCTACTTACTACAACTATGAAGTATTTCAGTACAAATATGTATCAGCTTGATTCACTTTTCTGTAACTGTGTAGTCCATGTTGACTCATGGACTTACTGGTTTTATTGATAAGAATTATTTACGTAACCAGGTCCCCAATGATGACTATTTAAGTGGTTTTAATTTATTCCATGCCATAAAATTGATGAATGATTTTTATTAGTGTGTGGGAGACTGCAAATTAAGAGATTATTTCACTGGCCATCCTGTATTCTAAATTTCTTATCTGTAAAATGAGACAAAAGAATTCCTTAACAAAAGTGGTTGTGAGCATTAAGCATACTTACAGAAACTGTTCATAAAATAATGAGTGAGTAACAGTGATAAGAACTAGCAAGTTTTACAGATGTTATTTGTGTAAATACACATTTCAACATTTTCAATAAATTTACAGTGAAATCCGGGTGCATTAAAGCAAATTATTTTTAATAAAAGAAAAATTAGAAATACATCTTCAAATAAAAATCTAGAATTCACTTCAGATTTTATCATTTAGAAAATACAACTTATATTTATAACTTGTGTGAAAAAATCTATTTAAACTCTAACAAATACACAATAGAAATGAACAACATTAAAATATTTCTCCACAAAGAAATACACTAAACTTTAAGAAGACAATAATGCAGGGAATGAGACACAAAGCTGTAAGGTACATAGAAAATGTGGTAAAATGATCAGATAAAATATTTTCTTTTCTTTTTTTTTTTGACAGGCAGAGTGGACAGTGAGAGAGAGACAGAGAGAAAGGTCTTCCTTTGCCATTGGTTCACCCTCCAATGGCCGCTGCGGACGGCGTGCTGCGGCCAGCGCACTGCGCTGATCCGAAGGCAGGAGCCAGGTGCTTCTCCTGGTCTCCCATGGGGTACAGGGCCCAAGCACTTGGGCCATCCTCCACTGCACTCCCTGGCCACAGCAGAGAGCTGGACTGGAAGAGGGGCAACCGGGACAGAATCTGGCGCCCGGACCGGGACTAGAACCCGGTGTGCCGGCACTGCAAGGAGGAGGATTAGCCTAGTGAGCCGTGGCGCTGGCCAGATAAAATATTTTCTATCAGTAATGACTTAAATGCAAATAGATTACAAATTCCAATCAAAAGACAGAGAATGATGTCTTAGATCAACATGCAAGCCAAGGCATGATAGCACTGTGTGCTACTCACAGACATCAATTTTATACCCAATGACTCAAATGGTTTAAAGTGAGAAGGAGGGAAAGATATTCCATGCAAATAGTAACCAAAAGAGAGCAGGATGGCCATGTTAACATCAGAAAAAAATAGACTCTAACTCAAAAAAGAATGCAAAAACACAGGAGGAAATTACAGATTACAAACATTTCAATACATCAAAAATAAGAATTATAAAAATTAACAGAGCATCAAATCATAGGAAACAAAAATAGACAAAATTGACAAGAAAAGTGGAACTTTACACTTGTATCAGGAGACTTCAATGCCATGCTCTCAATAACAGAGAGAAAATCAGACATCACATAAGTAAGAAAAGAGAGTTTAGGCTACACAATCAACCAAGTGATGTCACAGGCACACGGAACGTTCCACCCAACAAGAAAAAGCACACATCTCACATTAGCCATTCCTGAAAATCAGCCTGCTGAGCAGAGGAGTTGACTGAGGAGCCAGAGGTCTGCTGCCTTCTGCTGGAATGGCTGCAGTCCTTGCATGTCCATTGCTTTGCGTGAAACTGCTGAAACCTGGAAGAGCAATTTGCCAGAAAGAGCACAACTGAGCAAACAAGGAGCAAGCAGAAGGACGATGTCAGGGAAGGCACAGAACTTGTTACTGCCTCCTGCGTGGTGGTAGTTGACAGCTTCCCTTGCCAATACCACAGAACCACTTGGCTTGTTCATAAACCCCTGGACATCTCTTTCCAGAAACACATTGTTGCAATATCCATGTGGCAGATTTGTTAGTCACTGCTTCTATCCCATTTTGTCCTACCAGTAGGTGATCTAGGGCCAGCTGGTTGTCTATGACAATTTCAGCTAGGGAATCTACAGAATATTACTTGCTGTAAAACCTGGCTGGTGGTTGTGACAAGTTATACAAGGCAATAGAAAAGTCCTTAGCAGCTCCCTGGGACATAGAAAGATTTCCTCCCAGGGGGGCCACTGCTTTGGTGCAGTAGATAAAGCTGCCATCTGCAGTGCCAGCATCCCATATGGGCCTCAGTTCCAGACCCAGCTGCTCCACTTCCGATTCAGCTCCCTGCAATGTTCTGGGAATGCAGTAGAGGATGGTCCACATTTTGGGGCCCCTGAAGCCATGTGGCAGACCTGGAAGCAGCCCCTGTGTCCCATCTTCAGATTGGCCCAGCTCTGGCCATTGCAGATATTTGGGGAGTAAACCAGCTAATGAAAGATTTTTCTCTCTCTGCCTCTGCCTCTCTGTAACTCTGTCTTTTAATTTGAGAGGCAGGGTTACACACACACACACACACACACACACATACACACACAGAGAGAGAAAGTGAGAGAGCAAGAGAGAGAAAGGGGGGAGACATAGAAAATGGTCTTCCATCCACTGGTTCACTTCCCAAATAGCCAGAACTGCTGGAGCCAAGTCAATCTGATGCCAGGAGTCTGGAGCTTCTTCCAGGTCTCCCACTTGGGTGTAGGGGCTGAAGCACTTTGGCCATTTTCTACTGCTTTCCCAGGCCATAACAGAGAGCTGGATTAGAAGAGGAGCAAGCATGGCTGGCGCTGAGGCTCACTTGGCTAATCCTCTGCCTGCAGCACCAGCACCCCAGGTTCTCGTCCTGGTTGGGGTGCTGGATTCTGTCCTGGTTGCTCCTCTTCCAATCTAGCTCTCAGCTATGGCCCAGAAAGGTAGTGGAGGATGGTCCAAGTGCTTGGGCCCCGTACACACATGGGAAACAGGAGGAAGCACCTGGATCCTGGCTTCAGATCGGTGCAGCGTGCCAGCTGTAGAAGCCAACTGGGGGGGGGGGTGATCCAACGGAAAAAAAAGGAAGACCTTTCTCTCTGTCTCTGTGTCTAACTCTGCCTGTCAAAAATAAAAAAAGAGGAGCAAGCAGGACATGAGCAGGCACCGATATGGTTCCAGGACCCCATAGGATTCCAGGCAGAGGCTTAGCCTACATTCCACAGCACCAGCCCCAATTCTTTTTTTAAATAAAAATGTATTTAATTTTGTTTTTAATTTTATATATTTAATTTTGGAGATTATGTATTTTTTTTAACTTTTATTTAATGAATATAAATTTCCAAAGTACGATTTATGGATTACAATGGCTTCCCCCACATACCGTCCCTCCCACCCACTACCCTCCCCTTTCCCACTCCCTCTCCCCTTCCATTCACATCAAGATTCATTTTCGATTATCTTAATATACAGAAGATCAGCTTAGTATACATTAAGTAAGGATTTCAACAGTTTGCTCCCACACAGAAACATAAAGTGAAAAATAATAGATGATTTTTTTTAAATGATGATGAAATCAGATCAGACCTATTGTCATGTTTAATCCCAGTGAGAGTCAAGTTGGGAGTTGATAATTTCTTTTTTTTTTCTTTTTTTTTTTTTTTACAGAGGATCAGCTCAGCATACTTTAAGTAAAGATTTCAACAGTTTGCACCCCCATAGAAACACAAAGTGAAATATACTGTTTGAGTACTCGTTATAGCATTAAGCCTCAGTGTACAGCACATTAAGGACAGAGATCCTACATGAGGAGTAAGTGCACAGTGACTCCTGTTGTTGACTTTACCAATTGACACTCCTGTCTATGGCATCAGTAATCTCCCTATGCTCCAGTCATGAGTTTCCAAGGCTATGGAAGCCCTCTAAGTTCTCCGACTCTTATCTTGTTTAGACAAGGTCATAATCAAAGTGGAGGTTCTCTCCTCCCTTCAGAGAAAGGTACCTCCTTCTTTGATGACCTGTTCTTTCCACTGGGATCTCACTCACAGAGATCTTTTGCCAGAGTATCTTGGCTTTCCATGCCTGAAATACTCTCATGGGCTTTTCAGCCAGATCCAAATGCCTTTAGGGCTGATTCTGAGGCCAGAGTGCTATTTAGGACATCTGCCATTCTATGAGTCTGCTGAGTATCTCACTTCCCATGTTGGATCACTCTCCCCTTTATTTATTCCATCGGTTAGTGTTAGCAGGTACTAGACTTGTTTATGTGCTCCCTTTGACTCTTAGTCCTTTCATTATGATCAATTGTGAACTGAAATTGATCACTTGGAATAGTGAGATGGCATTGGTACATGCCACCTTGATGGGATTGAATTGGAATCCCCTGGTATGTTTCTAACTCTACCATTTGGGGCAAGTCAGCTTGAGCATGTCCCAAATTATACATCTCTTCCTTCTCTTATTCCCACTCTTATGTTTAACAGGGATCACATTTCAGTTAATTTTCAACACTTAAGCATAAATGTGTGATAATTACAGAATTAAACCAGTCATATTAAGTAGAACAGACAAAAAAAATACTAAGAGGGATAATGTATTAAGTTGTTCATTAACAGTCAGGGCTATGCTGATCAAGTCACCGTTTCCCATAGTGTCCATTTCACTTCAGGAGGTTTCCTTTTTGGTGTTCAGTCAGTTGTCACCGATCAGGGAGAACATATGGTATTTGTCCCTTTGGGACTGGCTTACTTCACTCAGCATGATGTGTTCCAGATTCCTCCATTTTGTTGCAAATGACTGGATTTCGTTGTTTCTTACTGCGGTATAGTATTCTAAAGAGTACATATCCCATAATGTCTTTATCCAGTCTACCGTTGATGGGCATTTAGGTTGGTTCCAGGTCTTAGCTATTGTGAATTGTGCTGCAATAAACATTAGGGTGAGACCGCTTTTTTGTTTGCCAATTTAAATTCCTTTGGGTAAATTCCAAGGAGTGGGATGGCTGGATCGAACGGTAGGGTTATCTTCAGGTTTCTGAGGAATCTCCAGACTGACTTCCATAGTGGCGTAACCAGTTTGCATTCCCACCAACCGTGGGTTAGTGTGCATTTTTCCCCACATCCTCGCCAGCATCTGTTGTTAGTAGATTTCTGCATGTGAGCCATTCTAACCGGGGTGAGGTGAAACCTCATTGTGGTTTTGATTTGCATTTCCCTGATTGCTAATGACCTTGAACATTTTTTCATGTGCCTGTTGGCCATTTGGATTTCCTCTTTTGAAAAATGTCTATTGAGGTCCTTGGCCCATCTCTTAAGTGGGTTGTTGGTTTTGTTTTTGTGGAGTTTCTTGATCTCTTTGTAGATTCTGGTTATTAACCCTTTATCTGTTGCATAGTTTGCAAATATTTTTTCCCATTCTGTCGGTTGTCTCTTCACTCTCCTGACTGTTTCTTTTGCAGTACAGAAACTTCTCAATTTGATGCAATCCCAGTAGTTGATTTTGGCTTTGACTGCCTGTGCCTCCCGGGTCTTTTCCAGAAACTCTTTGCCTGTGCCAATATCTTGAAGGGTTTCTCCAATGTTCTCTAATAATTTGATGGTGTCTGGTAGTAGATTTAGGTCTTTAATCCATGTTGAGTGGATTTTTGTGTAAGGTGTAAGGTAGGGGTCTTCCTTCATGATTCTGCACGTGGAAATCCAATTTTCCCAGCACCATTTATTGAATAGACTGTCCTTGCTCCAGGAATTAGTTTTAGATCCTTGATCAAATATAAGTTGGCTGTAGATGTTTGGGTTGATTTCTGGTGTTTCAGTTCTGTTCCATTGGTCTATCCATCTGTTTCTATACCAGTACCATGCTGTTTTGATTACAACTTCCCTGTAGTATGTCCTGAAATCTGGTATTGTGATGCCTCCAGCTTTGTTTTTGTTGTACCAGATTGCTTTAGCTATTCGAGGTCTCTTGTGCCTCCATATAAATTTCAGCACCAATTTTTCCATATCTGAGAAGAAGGTCTTCGGTATCTTGATTGGTATTGCATTGAATTTATAAATTGCTTTTGGGAGAATGGACATTTTGATGATATTGATTCTTCCAATCCATGAGCGTGGAAGATTTTTCCATTTCTTGGTATCCTCTTCTATTTCTTTCTTTAAGGTTTTGTAATTTTCATCGTAGAGATCTTTAACGTCCTTGGTTAAGTTTATTCCAAGGTATTTGATTGTTTTTGTAGCTTTTGTGAATGGGATTGATCTTAGAAGTTCTTCCTCAGCCATGGCATTGTCTGTGTATACAAAGGCTGTTGATTTTTGTGCATTGATTTTATACCCTGCTACTTTGCCAAAATCTTCTATGAGTTCCAATAGTCTCTTAGTAGAGTTCTTTGGGTCCCCTAAATAAAGAATCATGTCATCTGCAAAGAGGGATAGTTTGAGTTCTTCCGTCCCAATTTGTATCCCTTTAATTTCTTTTTCTTGCCTAATAGCTCTGGCTAGAACCTCCAGAACTATATTGAATAGCAGTGGTGAGAGTGGACATCCCTGTCTGGTACCAGATCTCAGTGGAAATGCTTCCAACTTTTCCCCATTCAATAGGATGTTGGCTGTGGGTTTTTCATAGATTGCTTTGATTGTATTGAGGAATGTTCCTTCCAAACCCAGTTTGCTTAGAGTTTTCATCATGAACGGGTGTTGCATTTTATCAAATGCTTTCTCGGCATCTATTGAGATAATCATATGGATTTTCTTCTGCAATCTGTTAATGTGGTGTATCACATTGATTGTCTTGCGCACATTAAACCATCCCTGCATACCAGGGATAAATCCCACTTGGTCTGGGTGGATGATCTTTCTGATGTGTTGTTGCATTCTACTGGCGAGAATTTTATTGAGGATTTTTGCATCTATGTTCATCAGGGATATTGGTCTGTAATTCTCTTTCAGTGCTGCATCTTTTTCTGGCTTAGGAATTAAGGTGATGCTGGCTTCATAGAAAGAATTTGGGAGGATTCCCTGTTTTTCAATTGTTCTGAATAGTTTGAGAAGAATTGGAGTTAGTTCTTCTTTAAATGTCTGGCAGAATTCAGCAGTGAATCCATCTGGTCCTGGGCTTTTCTTTGTTGGGAGGGCCTTTATTACTGTTTCAATTTCTGTTTCAGTTATGGGTCTATTTAGGTTTTCGATGTCTTCCTGGTTCAATTTAGGTAGGTTGCATGTGTCCAGGAATCTATCCATTTCTGATAGGTTTCCCTGTTTGCTGCCATACAACTCCTTGTAGTAATTTCTGATGATTCTTTTTATTTCTGTGGTGTCTGTTGTAACATTTCCTTTTTCATCTCTGATTTTATTGATTTGGGTCTTTTCTCTTCTTTTTTTAGTTAGTTGGGCCAATGGGGTGTCAATTTTGTTTATTTTTTCAAAAAACCAGCTCCTCGTTTGGCTGATTTTTTGTAATGTTTTTCTTGATTCAATCCTGTTGATTTCTTCTCTGAATTTAATTATTTCTCTTCTTCTACTAGATTTGGGTCTGGTTTGCTGTAGGTTTTCTAGATCCTTGAGGTGAATTGAAAGCTCATTTATTTGGTGCCTTTCCAATTTCTTGATGTAGGCACCTATTGATATAAACTTTCCTCTTAACACTGCTTTTGCTGCGTCCCATAAGTTTTGGTATGTTGTGCTGTTATCCTCATTTACTTCCAGAAAGTTTTTGATTTCTCTTTTGATTTCTTCTATGACCCATTGTTCATTCAGGAGCATGTTGTTCAATCTCCATGTGTTTGCGTATGCTCTAGGGATTCCTGAGTTGCTAATTTCCAACTTCATTCCTTTATGGTCTGAGAAGCTGCATGGTATGATTCTAATTCTTTTGAATTTGCTGAGACTTGCTTTATGGCCTAGTATGTGGTCAATCCTAGAGAAGGTTCCATGTACTGCTGAGAAGAATGTAAAATCTTTAGCTGTAGGGATTAAACATGACAATAGGTCTGATCTGATTTCATCATCATTTAAAAAAATCATCTATTATTTTTCACTTTATGTTTCTGTGTGGGAGCAAACCGTTGAAATCCATACTTGATGTATACTAAGCTGATCTTCTGTATATTAAGATAATCGAAAATGAATCTTGATGTGAATGGAAGGGGAGAGGGAGTGGGAAAGGGGAGGGTTGTGGGTGGGAGGGACGGTATGGGGGGGAAGCCATTGTAATCCATAAGTCGTACTTTGGAAAATTATATGCATTAAATAAAAGTTTAAAAAAAAATCTTTAGCTGTAGGATTGAAAGTTCTGTATATATCTGTTAGATCCATTTGGGTTATAGTGTCGTTTAAATCTACTGTATCCTTGTTGATCTTCTGTCCTATTGATCTGTCTATTTCTGAGAGTGGAGTATTGAAGTCCCCCAGTACTATTGTATTGGGGTCTAAGTCTCCCTTTAAGTCTGTTAACAAATCTTGTAGATAAACCGGTGCCCTGTAGTTAGGTGCATATACATTGATAATTGTTATATCTTCCTGTTGAATTGATCCCTTAATCATTATGTAGTGTCCCTCTTTGTCTCTCTTAACGGTTTTTGTGGTAAAGTTTATGGTGTCTGATATTAAGATGGCTACGCCCGCTCTTTTTTCATTTCTGTTGGCATGGTATATCTTTTTCCAGCCTTTCACTTTCAGTCTGTATGGATCTTTGTTGGAAAGATGTGTTTCTTGTAAGCAGCAAATAGATGGGTTTTGTTCCTTAACCCAATCAGCCAATCGGTGTCTTTTAACTGGACAGTTCAGGCCATTCACGTTCAATGTGACTAATGATAAGTGGTAACTTTGCCCTGCCATTTGCCAAAGATAAGTTCTAATATATGCTTTGAATTCCCTGTGATCTTTTGCTGTGAGTTTTCCTTCCTTGGTTTCCTTCCTTTACCTTCTTTCATATTGATGACCGTGTTTCTTTGTTTCTGTGTGTAACACATCTTTAAGCATCTTTTGCAGGGCTGGACGAGTGGCAACAAATTCTTTCAATTTCTGTTTGTTATGAAAAGTCTTTATTTCACCTTCATTCACAAATGATAGCTTTGCAGGATATAATATTCTGGGCTGGCAGTTGTTCTCTCTTAGTACCGGGGCTATATCTCGCCATTCCCTCCTAGCTTTTAGAGTTTCTGATGAGAAGTCAGCTGTGAGTCTGATTGGAGATCCTCTGAGAGTAATCTGACGTTTCTCTCTTGCACATTTTAGGATTTTTTCTTTATGTTTCACTGTGGAGAGTTTAATTACAACGTGTCGTGGTGAGGATCTCTTTTGGTCGTGTTTATTAGGGGTTCTGTGGGCTTCCTGTACTAGGATTTCTCTGTCCTTCTCCAAACCTGGGAAATTTTCTGCTAATATCTCACTAAAAAGGCCTTCTAATCCTTTCTCCCTCTCCATGCCTTCAGGAACTCCTAGAACCCGAACGTTGGGTTTTTTAATAGTATCCTGAAGATTCCCGACAATATGTTTTAGATTTCTAATTCCTCTTCTTTTCTTTGGTCTGACTGTATTCTTTCCTGTTCTCTGTCTTCTAAGTCCGATATTCTCTCTTCTGCTTCACCCATTCTGTTTGTAAGGCTCTCTATTGTGTTTTTCATTTGATCTATTGAATTCTTCACTTCAGTCACTATCCCAGTTTCCTGTTGTACTAGTTGTTTCATGTCATTTTGATTCCTCCTTAATATTTCATTTTCACGAGAGAGATTTTCTATCTTGTCCATTAAGGATTTCTGTAGTTCAAGAATTTGTTTTTGAGAACTTCTTAATGTTCTTATCAATTTTTTGAGATCTGCTTCTTGCATTTCTTCTGTGTCATCATCCTCATAATCTTGAATTGGGGTGTCTTTTTTATTTGAGGGCTTCATGGTGACTTCCTTGTTTTTATTACCTTGGTTTTTGCGTTTGTTATTTGTCATATTGGAGATATTTGGTTTCTTCACTGTGGTGCTTTTTCTTGTTATACTATGACTCTAGATTAAGTGGACTATCTGTTTTTGATGGAGCCTTAGGGCTTGAGATGGGTGTGGCCTGAGAGCTCTGTTTGGTGTGCCAAAGGTGACACTCCCAGGTTAGGCGTGGTAAACCTCTCTCTCTCTCTCTCTCTCTTTTTTTTTTTTTTTGATTCAAAAGGGAAGTTATTCTGCACAGCTGAACGAAGTTGGAGGTAGTTAGCAGGCAAATGATATACCCACAGGAGCCAGAGATCAGATGCTCTTTCCCAAGGACCCCACAGGGAATCTGTTCGGCCCTCAGAGTGGGCTCAAATTCTCCTTCAGTCTCCCACTGGGTTGCCAAAGTTACAGAATTGTAGCGCCTCTGGAGAGTGCTCACGTGAATTCCGTGAGTTCTCTCCCCCACCGTCTCTTTTTTTCACAGTCTCAGTTCAGTAGCACCACAAATTTACTAGGTCCTAATCTCCTGTTAATTTGCCCCACCCAGAGTCAGGTTTTTCTGCTAGGCTCAGGGCCGGTGCAGACCTGAGGTCGCTCTGCTTATGACGTATGTCCAAGATGGCGCCTGCTCTTTGTCTTGCTCGCCCTTGAGAGGTGAGCGGAGAGAGAGAAACCCGTGTCCGTACCAGTCACCTTTTTTTTTTCCTCTCTCTCTCTTCCAGTTAGCCTGGTGAAGTCCCCCCCCCCCCCCGGGGGTCGTTCCCTCTAGTCTCCTCTCTCCACTTGCCTGCCGGTGTCTCGGGCTATTGAGGTTCGGCTCACCTCGCGTTCCAGCGCTGGTGTGTTGAGTCTGCCGCTGGTGTCCCGAACTGTGGGCTCCCACGCTCTCTACGCAGGTCCGCTCCCCTTCCAGCGCCGAAGTGTGGACTCGGAGCCCTGGACGTCCCAAGTCTCCCCGCTGTTGTCTGTGTGGCACGCACTCCCCTTCGAGCACTGGCGCGCAGAGCCTGCGGCTTGCGCAGCTCGGTCCCACGGCTCGGCTTCCGCGGCTTGGTCCCGCGGCTCAGCTTCCGCGTGGTGGGCGACCTTGTTCTCCCAGTAGGTCCTCCGATTCATGGCCACTCAATCCAGAAGAGTTTCCTCTGCAATATTTTCCTGGTTCTTTTTTCTGAGGCTACCGTAACTCCCCTTTTATTAAACTGCAGATCTGTATTTTAATAGGCACACTGATTTCCTCCATTAGCCAATCCTCGAGATTATGTATTTTTAATTTACAGTATATTCAAGGACTTCTTTTTTAATTTTAATTTACTTAAAGGGAATAAGTTTCACATATTTCATATCTCATTATGCTTTTAAAGCATAATGATGCTTCCAAACCTAGCATTCTCCCCACTCATTCAACCCTATCTTCCAACTTCCTGTTTTTTTTTTAAGTTTTACAATGGCATACTTTCAATTTACTTTATAATTATAAACTTAATACATTGCTATATAAAGAATCCAACAGGTGATAAATAGAAAAACCACTGAGAAATAGTAGACACAGGCTTTACACAATACTCAAATCTCAAAATGATGATTTATTTATCTTCATTACATTTCCTGTACTGTGTATAATAATTAACACAAATCATGGAAAGCATATGATATTTGTCTTGTTGGATGGGACTGATTTATTTCACTAAGCATAATGGTCTCCAGTTGCATCCATTTTGTTACAAAACTCAGGATTTCACTCTTTTTATGGTTGAAGAGTATTCTATCATGTATAAATACCACATTTTCTTTTTCAGTTTCTGTTGATGTACGTCTGGGTTGATTCTGTATGTTAGATATTGTGAGTTGTATTGCTATAAATATGAGCATACAGGTAACTTTTTCATATGCTGATTTCATTTCCTTTGGGTAAATTTCCTGGAATGATACACCAGGGTCATATGGTAGATTTATTTTCAGCTTCCTGAGAAATCTCTATATTGTTTTTCATAATGGTTGTAGGAGTTTACATTCCCACCAACAGTGGATTAGGCTAAATTTTTTCACATGCTGTCCAGAATTTATTATTCTTTTATTTTTAGATGATAGCCATTTTACATGGGTGAGGTAAAATCTCTTTGTTGTGTGTTTTTTTTTTTTCCACATTTCTTTGATGCCTAGTAATCCTGAGCATCAATTCATGTGTCTGTTGGCCATTTGAATTTTATCCTTTGAAAAATGCATGTTCATATTCTTAGTCCATTTCTTAACTGGGTTGTTTGTTTTATTGCTGTTGAACTTCTTGAGTTCCTTATATATGTATATCCTAGATATTAATCCTTTATCAGATGTATAGTTTGAAAATATTTTCTCCCATTTTGTCAGTTGCCTCTTAACTTTGCTTAGTGTTTCCTTTGTTGTGCAGAAGCTTCTTAGCTTGATGTAATCCCAATTTTCTATTTTGGCCTTTGTAACCTGTGCTGCTGGGGTCTTTTTCAAGATGTGTATGCTTGTGTCAATTCTTGCTGTTTCCCTTCTGTTTTTTTTTCCTAGTAATTTGATGGTTTCAGGTCTTGAGTTTTGATTTATGATCCTATGTGAGTTCATTTTTATAATGGGTATGAACTAAGGAATCTTATTTTATACTTCCACATGCAGAGTTCCAATTTTTCTAACACCATTTTTAAAGAGACTATGCTTTCCCCAAGAAGTTATCTCAAGGCATTTTTAAAAGATTATTTGGTTGTATATATATGGATTAATTTCTGGAGTTTCTAATGTGTTCCATTGGTCAACATGTCTATTCTTATGCCAGTATCAGGATGAATATGAATACTCTAAAATATGTCTTGAAAAATGCAATTGTGATTCCTCCAGATTTATCCTTTTGTTGTGGGTTGTCTTAAACTTTTCAGGGTCTCTTGGATTCCATATGAATTTTAGGGTAGGTTTTTTTATTTTTTCAAAATCTGAGAAGAACATCAGACATTTTGATGAGGATCTATTGAATCTGTAAATTACTTTGGCTAATATGGTTATTTTGAACATATTAACTCTTCCAATCCATGAACATGGAATATTTTCCCATTTTTATGTCCTTTTCAATTTCCTTCCTTAAGCTTCTAATTTGCTTTGTGGAAATCATTTACATTATTGATTAAATTTATCCTGAGATATTTAGAGTTTTTAATAGCTATCGTGACTGAGAATGATATTAAAGGTTCTTTCTCAGCCATGACATTGATTATATATATGAATGTTATTTTATTTTTCTGTATCCTGCAAATTTGCTCACCTCTCTATTAGTATCAACAATCTCTTAGTGGAGTGTTTTGGTTCCCCAATATATAGAATCATGTCATCTGCAAACAGGAATAATTTGACTTCTTCCTTTCCAATCTGTATCCCTTTTATTTCTTTTTTCTTGCCTAATGGATCTGGATAAACATCCAAAATTATATTAAAGAGCAATGTTGAAAGTAGGCATCATTGTCTGGTTCTGGATCTTAGTAGAAATGTTTTTTTATTTTACCCATTTGACTTGATGCTGGCTGTGGGTTTGCCATATATCACCTTGATGGTGTTAAAGAATATTCCTTCTATACCTAATTTGCTTAAGATCTTTATCATAAAAGGATGTATTTTATCAATAGTTTCTCTGCATCTATTAAGATAATTGTATGGTTTTTATTCTCCAGTTTGTTAATGTGATGCATCACTGTCGCTCCCCGTCTTCATGGGGGAACGACACTAAGCCCTGCCTAGGCTTCATATCCGAGTCAGGTTTCCTATCCGAGTCACGGCACCATTATGTCGCTCCCCCTCTTCGTGGAGGAGCAACACAGGACCCTGCGCTGTTCTTTTGTCTGCTCGGCCCTCCCCGGGTTTGCTGCTGGTTCTTCCCGGGTTGGCTACTGTCCCTTCCACCTCCGTGGAAGGGCAGTTCCCCCTGGCCACATTCCCCACTTCCGCAGGGGAGCGGCACACCGCCGGCCGGCTCTTCTCGGGGGCTGCACGGGTTCCCTTAGATGTTCCCCATAGATGTTCCCCGTGCATGCCGTCTCTCTCCTCCTTTATAGTCCTCTTACCAATCCCAACTCTGCTACCCACACGCCGAGTACGCTGCTCTCCTCCAATCAGGAGCAAGTCCTACAGTTTATTGGCTGAACTGGAGGCAGCTGTGCAGAAGCTGTTTTCTTCTCTCCCAGCGCCATATTGTGGGAGAGCAGGTGCATAGAATAAGTCTTAATTCCAGTAACAGTCTAGTCCGAGCTGCTCCCCACACATCACATTGACAGATTTGCATATGTTAAACCATCCCTGCATAGCAAGGCTAAATCTCACTTGGTCCAGGAGAATCTTCACTCTGTTATGTTGTTGGATTTGAGCCATCCTTATTGCCTCTTAGGGTCTGCATTAACAGGAAATTGAATTCAGAAGCTGGAGCTGGGAATCAGGCTCAGGTACTCGGATGTGGATATAGGTGTCTTAATAGTGAGGCTACAAACCCATCCCAGACCTGACTTTTAAAAACTTTTCCCACTCTTGGAATATGTGTAATTTTAAATCCATCATTTTTCTGGAAAAGTTTTAGGGTTTCACATTTCACAGGTAAATGTATTGATCTACCCACATTTTGTTTTGATGTGAAGACAGAAAATAGCTGTAGTTCATCCCTTCTTTTTATGGGTTTCTCAAGTGGTCTTTCAATGTCACTTATCAAATAGTAATCATTTTTGTCTTTTGTTGAGATTCTTACTAAGTCCTAATCTTTATATGGGATTAACTTTCTGTCTTAGTTTATTGCTTTGTTTTTCTTTTGATGCACTTATTTAAATTTATGTGATTATTTAAAGAGTATTTTTAATATCTAGTAGAATTTGTCTCCTCTCTCAACCGCTCTACCATATACAAAGAGTGTATTGCATTTCTTTCTTCTATGAACATTCTTGCCTAGTTCAACTGTTTGCCTAAATCTAGCTATAAACTGATACAGACAACATTTTTAACTAACTCAGTCTTAACTTCTTGAGTTTTTTGTCCAAGAGTTAAGAAGCAATTCATCTTATTTGGTGTTGCTTCCACATGATCAAGGAGTGTCTAGTAAAGACACTGAATATGTATGTAGAAATAATGAGATGAGAATTAATCTCCAAAATGATTCCACATTTAAAGACAGAGGGAAGAGATGTATAATTTGGGACATGCTCAGGCTGACTTGCCCCAAGTGGTGGAGTTGGAAGCATACCAGGGGATTCCAATTCAATCCCATCGAGGTGGCATGTACCAATGCCATCTCACTGTTCCAGGTGATCAGTTTCAGTTCACAGTTGGTCATGGTGGAGGGACTGGGAGTCAAAGGGAACACATAGACAAGTCTAGTACCTGCTAACGCTAACTGATGGAGTAAATAAAGGGGAGAGTGATCCAACATGGGAAGTGAGATACTCAGCAGACTCATAGAATGGCAGAGGTCCTAAATAGCACTCTGGCCTCAGAATCAGCCCTAAAGGCATTCGGAGCTGGCTGAAAAGCTCATGAGAGTATTTCAGGCATGGAAAGCCAAGACACTCTGGCAAAAGATCTCTGCGAGTGAGATCCCAGTGGAAAGAACAGGTCATCAAAGAAGGAGGTACCTTTCTCTGAAGGGAGGAGAGAACTTCCACTTTGACTATGACCTTGTCTAAACAAGATAAGAGTCGGAGAACTCAGAGGGCTTCCATAGCCTTGGAAACTCATGACTGGAGCATGGGGAGATTACTGATGCCATAGACAGGAGTGTCAATTGGTAAAGTCAACAACAGGAGTCACTGTGCACTTACTCCTCATGTAGGATCTCTGTCCTTAATGTGCTGTACATTGAGATTTAATGCTATAACGAGTACTCAAACAATATATTTCACTTTGTGTTTCTATGGGGGTGCAAACTGTTGAAATCCTTACTTAATGCATACTAAACTGATCCTCTGTAAAAAAAAGAAAAAAAAAAGAAATTATCAACTCCCAACTTGACTCTCACTGGGATTAAACATGACAATAGGTCTGCTCTGATTTCATCATCATTTTAAAAAAATCATCTATTATTTTTCACTTTATGTTTCTGTGTGGGAGCAAACTGTTGAAATCCATACTTAATGTATACTAAGCTGATCTTCTGTATATTAAGATACCCAAAGGAATTTAAATTGGCAAACAAAAAAGCGGTCTGCACCCTAATGTTTATTGCAGCTCAATTCACAATAGCTAAGACCTGGAACCAACCTAAATGCCCATCAACGATAGACTGGATAAAGAAATTATGGGATATGTACTCTTTAGA
The DNA here is from genome assembly GCF_964237555.1 of Oryctolagus cuniculus. Taxonomy (NCBI): domain Eukaryota; kingdom Metazoa; phylum Chordata; class Mammalia; order Lagomorpha; family Leporidae; genus Oryctolagus; species Oryctolagus cuniculus. The sequence continues at coordinate 196,283,412 of NC_091433.1, forward strand.
ATACTATACCGCAGTAAGAAACAACGAAATCCAGTCATTTGCAACAAAATGGAGGAATCTGGAACACATCATGCTGAGTGAAATAAGCCAGTCCCAAAGGGACAAATACCATATGTTCTCCCTGATCGGTGACGACTGACTGAACACCAAGAGGGAAACCTGTTGGAGTGAGGTGGACACTATGGGAAATGGTGGCTTGATCAGCATAGCCCTGACTGTTAATGAACAACTTAATACATTATCCCTCTTAGTAGTTTTTTTTGTCTGTTCTACTTAATATGACTGGTTTAGATCTGTAATTGATGCACAGTTATTCTTAAGTGTTGAAAATTAACTGAAATGTGATCCCTGTTGAACATGGTGGTGGGAATGGGAGAGGGAAGAGATGTATAATTTGGGACATGCTCAGGCTGACTTGCCCCAAGTGGTGGAGTTGGAAGCATACCAGGGGATTCCAATTCAATCCCATCGAGGTGGCATGTACCAATGCCATCTCACTGTTCCAGGTGATCAGTTTCAGTTCACAGTTGGTCATGGTGAAGGGACTGGGAGTCAAAGGGAACACATAAACAAGTCTAGTACCTGCTAACGCTAACCGATGGAGTAAATAAAGGGGAGAGTGATCCAACATGGGAAGTGAGATACTCAGCAGACTCATAGAATGGCAGATGTCCTAAATAGCACTCTGGCCTCAGAATCAGCCCTAAAGGCATTCGGAGCTGGCTGAAAAGCTCATGAGAGTATTTCAGGCATGGAAAGCCAAGACACTCTGGCAAAAGATCTCTGCGAGTGAGATCCCAGTGGAAAGAACAGGTCATCAAAGAAGGAGGTACCTTTCTCTGAAGGGAGGAGAGAACCTCCACTTTGACTATGACCTTGTCTAAACAAGATAAGAGTCGGAGAACTCAGAGGGCTTCCATAGCCTTGGAAACTCATGACCGGAGCATAGGGAGATTACTGATGCCATAGACAGGAGTGTCAATTGGTAAAGTCAACAACAGGAGTCACTGTGCACTTACTCCTCATGTAGGATCTCTGTCCTTAATGTGCTGTACATTGAGATTTAATGCTATAACGAGTACTCAAACAATATATTTCACTTTGTGTTTCTATGGGGGTGCAAACTGTTGAAATCCTTACTTAATGCATACTAAACTGATCCTCTGTAAAAAAAAAAAAAAAAAAAAAAAAAGAAATTATCAATTCCCAACTTGACTCTCACTGGGATTAAACATGACAATAGGTCTGCTCTGATTTCATCATCATTTAAAAAAATCATCTATTATTTTTCACTTTATGTTTCTGTGTGGGAGCAAACTGTTGAAATCCATACTTAATGTATACTAAGCTGATCTTCTGTATATTAAGATAATCGAAAATGAATCATGATGTGAATGGAAGGGGAGAGGGAGTGGGAAAGGGGAGGGTTGTGGGTGGGAGGGACGGTATGGGGGGGAAGCCATTGTAATCCATAAGTCGTACTTTGGAAAATTATATGCATTAAATAAAAGTTTAAAAAAAAAAAGATAATCGAAAATGAATCTTGATGTGAATGGAAGGGGAGAGGGAGTAGGAAAGGGGAGGGTAGTGGGTGGGAGGGACGGTATGGGGGGGAAGCCATTGTAATCCATAAGTCGTACTTTGGAAATTTATATGCATTAATATGCATTAAATAAAAGTTTAAAAAAAAGAAAAAAAAATATAATCCCTTTCCTCTGTTGACAGGGATGTAGGAAGCAGTATGTTGGAAAACCAATATTCAGAATCTGATTCATGGTATAGTTTTATCACACCATTCTTTTATTCAACAGATTCTTAAGAATCCTCTGTAAGTCTTGAGAAAAATAAACATATTTAATGGCAAATAGAAGGTATCCAGCCAATTTCCTTAGATGACTTTTCTGTAGGCAGATTCATCATAAGCCAACAGAATAGAAGGGCAAAAGGAGTAAGTCCACATGGCAAGTTCTGATTGCTGGGTTTTTCCTGTGACCTCTGTGTAGTCTCTCAATAATGCAATTTATTTCTTGGCTACAATTGAATGCATGCCTCTGTGTCTAATTACAGAGAATGCCAGGGTGTTCTGTGTAGGCCACACCAATCTCTATACTGAGAACTCCAAGTGTGCCTTTATGAGTCCATCTCTGCATTCTATTATGGCTCTAGATCAAAGCCCTTTTGACGTACCATCAATTGAAATTTCTTAAAATGACTTCCATTCTAAAGGGATGGATTTTCATTTCCTTTGAAGAATGACGCATACCACAAAGAACCACCTTTTGGAATGAGAGCCACTTATACTCACAACATCTTCATGATACTCAACATCCAAGTCAACTTTCCAGGAAAGATATTTACCTCTTTTGATTTTGGACTGCGATGAAATCTATCCTTCCTCCTTTGCTTCAAGACTCACAGTTTCTCCCGGTTTTGAATTGTGTGTTTTGCTGCCAGCAATTTGCTGTTGGAATATTCATACAGGACCCTGGGCTTCTGCCCCAGGGATTCGAAGGAGAGAAAAAGAAAGCTGTTATTGTGAGCGTAGTGATGATCCTGGACTCAGATTTTGCAGTGATTTCAATTCTGAGGATTCCCAAAGGTAATAGGTGATGGGTTTTCCTGGTCTTGGGGCTGAACTGAAAAATCGATGTAGAGGACCTGCCTAATTGTAGCCCCTGAAGCAGAAGCTTCCTGCCACAAAGGAGCAGGAAAATTCAACATTTAAATGATGCCCATCATGGAAAAGCTTGCCCTTCCCAATGAGCAGGTGGTCCCCACTTTGCATACAGGTCTGGAAGCACCCAGGAGCAGCCTCCCCAGCAGCTGTGCTGCACCTGGCATCTAAGTCCACAGATGACATTGGCTCCGAGATTTGTTCCCTCTCAACCAGTCCCAATGTTGAATTCTTACCGCTGAAATTTATAGAATACAATGTCAAAATGCTTTTAGATGCTGTATGTCTGTGTTCATACATATGTACACATGCGTGTGTGTGTGGGGTGTACCCAACAGCAACCTAACAGCTGAACACCTGCTCTCATTCTGCTACACAGTCCCATTTGGTGTTTGGTGACTTTCTAGGAGGATTTTAGAATGAGGTTTCCTTCTAGAAATTCAGTTATGCTTCTGTTCCTCACCGATTAGACACCCAAAGTCTAACAGGGGCCTGGCTCTCCTGTCTATCCTCCTGTGACTGTTAAAGCTTGATCAGAGGAAAGAGACCCATCTGGGAACCCTGAAAATGAGTTAACTGTTGACTTTCCCTTGTGTGTAAGATTCTATTATTGTGCATTCTCAGTAATTTAAAATATCCAGAGACACAATTTTTTAACAAATTAGATATTGTTAGCCTAATGTAGAGAAATTGTGCACAGGTTTTGTCCTTCAAGGTATCTGGTGAGTAAATGTGCATCATCCTGGTATTGTGGGACAGACTTTGAAAATCCATGAAGGTCATTGCTGATCCATCCCCTTCAAAGAATAACAGCTGCACAGCCTTAAGTCTGTAACCTGTTATGCAATCTGACTTCCAGCCTGCCCTCAGTGAACTTCCTGAGCAGGTGTCTACAGACTGCCTTGGGATGTCACAAGTCGCAACCTCTGTGCCAGTGCTGGGCGGAGAGGCAGAGAAGAATGCAGGATGTCACTGCATTTGATTTGGCAGCTCTTGTCTTGACAGGCCATGCCAGGGCAGCCACGGCTGATGAGCCCTCCTGTCTCTGAATTCCCAGAAAACAGCTCTCTCTGCGAGGCTGCTTTCCTGCTGGCCCTCTCTTTGTCTTTGCTCCTACTGATTCACATTTCAAGTGACCCAGCAAGCTTCTCCTTTCAGGGATTGTGGTTCTCCTGGTAGGGTGTGAAGATCACAGGAGTGGGAGTGTCTAAAATAAATACAAGATGAACTAGCAGAAGCATGAGGCACCCTGGGAGTTAAGAAACGAAATACCCATCAGTGCCAACACCTCCAGCCTCCTAGACTGGCAGCTTCGTGCGTCATTATGCTTGGATCAGATACATAGGGATGGACCAGGCTAGCTGGACGGCTTAGGAGAGAGGTGTGTGTGGCCAGGCATGGGTCCCCTGGCATCTTCAGGGAAAAGATGGAGTGAGAGGGCTGGAGTTAACAATTACAAACATGGGAATATCTGAGGTGTGTGACCAATCATTCCATGATGAGACTTCCCGCTTTCTGGTGTGATCCTCCGTTCTGTAATGTGGTGTTCACTCCGTGAGTGTTTAGGTTGCAATTACTCTTGTAGGCTGGTTAACATGTACAGAACCAGATACTAAGCAGGTTCATCTGAGGAAGAAAGAAAAATGCAAAACTGAGTGACTTGGTGCCACAGTGTGAGCGCTGAAGCTGGTTTTCTGTTTCCTGAGGGCTGGTGGACAGACTGCTAGAAGTGTGCAGATACCTGACACCTCATTAACTCTTCCCCAGCCCAGGCTGCCCTAGTGAATACACTGCTTAGAACCCCAGGAACAGCGGAAGGACTGCCCTCAGTGAAGCTTCCTGAGCAGGTGTCCACAGATCTGCCCTGGGATGTCACAAATGAGATGCAGAATAGGAGCTTGTGGCAGGCTAAGGGAATCCAAACTCAACCAAAATCTGAAACTACCACAGTATAAATGGTGGCCCGGAGGTACTGAGGCCAATGTTAGTGTATTTTACTTGGAAAAAAAAAAACTCAACACTTCTAAATGGAATGAGAATGGTAATCCTCCTTCATTTTAACAAAGCTGCCACAAGAAGGTGAGAAAAGATGTTTACAGGCATAAAAGAAATTGCAGATCAAGAATATTGTTGTTCCCACTAATAGAACCTTCTGAAAGATCATGCAAAGAATTGGGGAAAATTTCAGGTAAGTTTTCTTTTGTAAAGATTTTATTTCTTTATTTGAAAACTAGAGTTACAGACAGTGAAAGGGAGAGACAGAGAGAGGTCTTCCATCCGCTTGTTCACTCCGCAGATGGACACAACGGCGGGAGCTGTGCCGATCCGAAGCCAGGAGCCAGGAGCTTCTTCCTGGTCTCCTATGTGGGTACAGGGACCCAAGGACTTGGGCCATCTTCTACTGCTTTCCCAGGCCATAGCAGAGAGCTGGATTTGAAGAGAAGCAGCCGGGACTAGAACCAACACCCATATGGGATGCCGGTGCCACAGGTGGAGGATTAAGCCTCTGTGCCCCGGCGCCAGCCCCTGAAGGTGAGTTTTTGAAGTAATTATCATGAGAGAGCTTCAGAAAGTTCTTGGAAAAATGAAATTGAAAGATAAGTTCCCTTTGCTGAAAAATCCTTTCATATCCATGCATAATTTTTTCATCATATGTGTTGTTTATTAAGATTTTGGTTTTATTTATTTAGGTATTATTTATTTTTATTTATTATATTTTCATTTATTGAGTTTCCTTCATAGTACCATTATATGAAATGCTAATTTGTGTTTGTGTGACAAGATTAGTGCAGGCTTAAAACAACATCAAATTCTTGTTGTAAAACTGAAGACATTCAAGAGGCACAGTTGTAGACTCATTAAATGATCAGAACGTTCCTCCACTCTCTGCCTGAGTTCAAGAATGACATTATTAGGAATTTAAACATTTAGTTTTTAGATAGTGCATGTGGTAGTGATTAAGATCTATATATAGGATGCGGGTTTGTTTGAAATAAGATTAAAAATGCTGTTCTTGGTGTTCTTGTGCTGTGACCACAAACAGGGGAAGGGCCATGAGGTAGTTCAGTTTTTTTTATGACTGGCTATAAATTCTTTCATCAAAATACTAATTGGTTTGTTTATGCTCACTACCAAGTCACAAAGCTTTTGGTTTTTCCTAAAAGCCCCTTATTTAACTATTTAATGTACTCCTTTCAATAATTTGTATTCCATAATTTCTCTGTGAGATATCAGAAAATTGAATCATTGGAGTCAGATAACGCCTTGAAGGTTGTCCAGAGGATGCTGAGCATGGTGCCAGGTCTTGAAGGTGACTTTCAGAGTAAAGGGGGCAGGGACCAGGTCTTTCAGCGAGTTGATGACCTCTAAGTCATATGAGTGGCAGTTGCCAGGTCAGATTCTATTACAGAATGAAAAACAGATGGTAATCCCAATTATCCCTTTCTCTCCAACTTTTCAAATTCCTTTTCAATCAAGTCATACCTGCTCAGACTGAAAATGTTAAGAGGTCATTATTTCAGTGAAGGGGCCTGTTAGCTTTTTTCTAGATGTCAAAGTAATTTAAAAAAAGAAAAGACACAGCCATCCATGGAAAAAAAATCTCCATCTGACTCTGCACAGAGCTTGGCACCTTCAAACGTGCTCTCTACCTCCTTGCGGCAGCCCTGCACACTCTCGGATGTACCAACCCCTCCAGAACAGAAGGAAAGGAGCCTCCCTTATTCCTGCTGCTTTCTACAGCCCAGAGAAGCAGGAATCAGAGTGAGCCAGTCCGGGAAGGGAGCCACAAACCACATTGGCTAAGTCAGTCACGATAGCTGCAATACACGTGACACTCCAAGCTCTTCCTGCGGAAGTACAGGCAGGAAGCCAGCCTGTGAAGGACCAGAGGCGGCTGCTGGGAGCCAATGCTCAGGCAGAGAGAAGAGAAAGCCGCACTGCAGACTTCACCCTCCAGACCACAGACAACACTGAGTTCACAGGTGTTGCTCTTCCTGGAAGCAGAGTGCAGGAGGTGGGGGTGGACTTAGGTGCAAATGGCGGCCTGGTCACTCTGAGAGCTTCCAGCAGAGTCAGGAGCAGGTCAAGGAAGCAACTCTCTTTAGCATCATCCCAATCAGTCAGTAATGATTGATGGTGCCCGCCTGGAGTAACTTGTTTACAGACCCCGCCTGAAGCTTCCTAAACTACTGAGAGAGCTGATGAGTCCCAGAGATCCACCTGGTGACAGATCTGGTGTGACTGCTAACGGGAACATTATTGAAGTTAGAGTGGTGTCTGGGAGTGCACCTGCGTAAGCATGCTTTTCTGAAGGTCCACTGAACAGTGCTGAACAACACAAATATAATAAAAGGCAGCAGTGTATGTTTAGATTTTGTGATAGCTATTTTGGAAAGGTAAACACATAGGTAGTATCTGTTTGGAATTTTAATCAATTAGATAAAAAATACTGCTTCAACGTGCTCTAACACACTGCAAGCACTCATTAACCATATCTGGCTCGGTCAAAATATGCGATAGCACGGAATTCTTTCTTTAATTGGACCTAACATTTTCATATAAAATTTTCACTCTTAAAAGACATTTTTATATCGTCATAAAATTGTAAATAGTGGTACTAGTTATGTTTATCTTCTGTGCATTATTCCTTAACTACTGAAATTAAACAGAATAACTGTTAAACAGGTCCAAATGTTATCATACTTGACATCAGCAACAAAAATACCATACATGGAAATAATCTTCAATAACAAATTCAAATTATATCTAAGGAGCTCTACTCTTGTCTCAAAGAGATATTTTCTGGAGTGTAATCTGAAATTTCTTAAAAACTATTTAAAAAGCCATGAGTTCCATAAAACATTCCAAAAAATAAGAATAAAAATTTAATCTTAAAGAATTAGACATCACTCAAATACCAGTTGTAATCTAAAATATTTACTTATTTATTTTCATCTATTTGAAAGAATGATGTGCGGAGAGAGAGAGAGAAAGAGAGTGAGACCTTGCATTCAAACTGTTGAGCAAACAATCAAGTAAATAAAAGGTAGAAATGAAATATCATAGTTTTCACTCCAGCAAATAAAAGAGTCTAGTTGAGGTAATCAAAAAGTCAATGAGATTTTTTTTAAAAAAAAGAGGAATAAGTAGATATTTGATGTTCTTTTGTGTTATTTTTGAAGACATTTGTTTATACTAAAATATTTTCTAATTTTCTTTTAGCAGAATGTGATAATAAAATTTATTTTAGTTTTTTTAACTTTCTTTTTTTAAACTTTTATTTAATAAATATAAATTTCCAAAGTACAGCTTTTGGATTACAGTGCCCCCCCCCATAAATTCCCTCCCACCTGCAACCCTCCCATCTCCCGCTCCCTCTCCCCTTCCATTCACATCATTTTCAATTATCTTTATATACAGAAGATCAATTTAGCATATATTAAGTAAAGATTTCAACAGTTTGCACCCACAAGAAACACAAAGTGTAAAGTACTGTTAGAGTACTAATTATAACATTAATTCACGTAGTAAAACACTAAGAACAGAGATCCTACATGGGGAGTAAATGCACAATGACTCTTGCTGTTGACTTAACAATTGACACTCTTGTTTATGGCGTCAGTGATCACCCGAGGCTCTTGTCATGAACTGCCAAGGCTATGGAAACCTCTGTTTCTTTTTCCACAGTCCCAGTTCAAAAGTTCCACACATTCACCAGGTCTTAACCTCCTGTTATTTCTCCCCACCAGAGTCAGGTTTTTCTGCTTGGCTGAGAGCGGACAAAGCCCTGTGCTGGCACAGCTGTTATGTATGTCCAAAATGGCACCTGCTGTAATGTTTTCCCCACCTTTGTAAGGTGATTGGAGAGAGAGAATCGTGTCCATACTGGTCCCTTTTATTTTTTTTTCTCTCCTCTAGTTAGCCTGGTGAACTTCCCCCCACAGAGCTTCAAGCCTCGTTCCCTCTAGATTCTTCCTTCTGCTTTTCCACCAGTGTCTCCGGCTACTGTGGTTTCGTCTTACCTCCCTTTGCAGTGCTGGTGCATAGACTCGGTGGCTGGGGTCCCGAATTGTGGGGGCCCATGCCCTCCATGTAGGTCCACAGTGTCCCACTCGTTCTGCAAGGGTTTCCTCTGCAGTTTATTCCCTAACTCTTCCCTGAGGCTACAGATTCTCCACTTTTATTAAACTACATTTTCCTGGACTCAGTGCGCTCCCTCCCTATTCTGCCATCTTGGAGCTCCCCCAGAAATAACACTTTTGTCAGGGGCTATTGATACTTTGAGGTCTGAATTTAGTTTTCATGCTGATTGTTTTTATCTTTAAGTGTTATCTACTGTTCTGAAGGAACAGGAAGCAATACTTAGCATTTTCTCAGAGAGATCAACCCTGAACATTTTGAAATAGTCATGAAGAAGGCAAAGTCTGCTTTCAACCTTATCAGATTTATAAATAGAAAGAGGCATCGGGGTGTATAGCATGACTTCAGAAAATGAAAAGTATTTTAATACAGAGTAGGCTTTACTATTTAGAATATTGCATTATCAGGAAGCACCCTAAGCTACTCTGTCTTTATTTAGCCAAGGTCACAACTGGGAGCAATTTGTAAAACCACTTTTGAAGTCACTTATGTGGCATGAAGCAATCTGGATCTCAACAGTTACCCAGCATGCACAGTGTTCACTGCTAGCTGATAAAAGATTCTTATTATAGCAAACAGGAAAGCTTATACAAACATTCTCTCATTCCTTGTCCCCAATCATTCATCATTGCAACTTGAATCAAATTTTCTATTACTATTTTCTAGATGAGCAGAAAATATTCCATCCCAGGCAAAAGTAGAAGTGGAAGACTTGAAGTCTTCAAAGAGCATTCCTAGCCAGGTGAGACAGAAAATATGTTTGACTCTATCCTGAGCTTTTTAGCCCACCTGGGAGCCTAGTAGGTGTCAATCCATGACTACATTCTGATCTTGTGCCTGCCTCAGATCAGCTGTGAATTTATTTTAATAAAATACAATTAAATAAACACATTATAAAATTTACTTCAAAATCCAAATCTTACCATTCTATATGATAAGTAAACTAGAAGAGGACTGGGAACGCTTTGTGATGCTGATGGCAGAACGTGAAATCTAACCTTCCTACCTGCATAAGCATACAGAAAAGCACATAGATAACCTTGTAGTGGCCCAGAATGAATCTCTGCATGCCCAGCTCATTCCCCCAATCCATATAATCTTGTGTCCAAGACTAGTGAAATTCCAACATTATACGCATTCTGAATGGTAGGATTTTTCCAAAACGAAATTTTCCTGACTCCAGATATAATGCTCTGCCTACTACTTCATTCCAAGTCTTCATAACAAATACTAAAGTATTTTAAGCTTGGCAGAAAATAAGTCTTTATTCTATATTATGATATAAAATTACATGATATGATATGTGAGATGACTGTAATGCACCCAGTTCTTACCCCATCTCAGTTTGATATCATTTACAAGGTCAGAGTCCAACATATTGTAAAGTCCTAACTCCAGTGATGTCTCACAGACCTTGAAATTGCCCTTTCCCCAGAACCGTCTTTTTTCAGACTTTCAGAGACCATGTAACCATGGTGCAGAAATCAAAACCTGGTGCCAAAGAGAATTAGAAGATGAGGTGTGAGGACCCACATGACCCTACAACCATTTAAGAGCAAAGGGAGATGGAGACAATAAGACCATCTTGAACTTGACCTTTAGAAGAGATAAGAGAATAATGGTCACTAAGAATTACCAATCCTAAGTCTATTCTCATATTTAGCAAAACAATTATATCTAATTTATTATTATTTTTAAAACATCCAACTATGAGCTTGGTCTTGAGATAATAAATTTCTGTCAGTGGTCAGTCTTTCCATCTGGAAGAATAATTTCCACTGTCACTTCTGATATGACTCCACCAATAAAGTTCAGTATCATTTGAACATGCTATCTAAAACTCACTAGGGAATGAGCTTCACTAAGCTTGTAAAGAGAATTTAAAAACTGTTAGAGGGTCTGGCTCTGTGGCGTAGCTGGTAAAACTGCTGCATGCTGTGCCAGCATCCCATATGGGTGCTGGCTCAAGACCTGGCTGCTCCATTTCCAATCCAGCTCTCTGGATCACCTGGTATAACAGTAAAAAATGGCTCAGGTCCTTGGGCCCCATACCTGTGTGGGAGAACCAGAGGAAGATCCTGGCTCCTGGCTTCTGGCACAGCTCCAGCTGTTATGGCCAACTGAGGAGTGAACCAGCAGATGGAAGACCTCTCTCTCTCTCTCTCTCTCTCTCTCTTTCTCTGCCTCTCCTCTCTCTGTGTAACTCTGACTTTCAAGTAAATGAATAAATTTTTAAAAAACTCTTAGAATAAGATCAATAATGTCAGAGAATACAATGTACTCAAGACTATAATAGGTAGGCTTAATATATACTGAGGATAGCAAGATTATCTTAGGAAAAATTAAATTATTAAAAATAATCAGACCAATTTGATTCTGAAAATAGAATGTACAAATTGTATTAGATAAAATGATTAATCAATGGAAAAGTTAATCAGCTGATGAGACTTGTCTTGAGCTGGAATATGGACTGCAACTCACACAGATGACAGAGTAGAAACACATCATAGTTAATGAGGAGGCTAGGAAAAGAAAGAATACATTTGGAACACTGGGAAGAGAGGTAGATGGTCAACAAGAGGTAATATTAGAATCCATAAGGGAAGAAAAATTTTCCAGAATTTAGAAAAATGTGGAATCAAAAGTCTCAAATATGACCAACAGTTACTCAAAAGATCCCAAATTAAACAACAACAAAAGAAAAAAAGAAAAAAATTTAAATGGCCAGACAGAACAGTTTCCTTGTAAATGACAATCTGATTCTGAAAGTCAGCTATGAAGATACTTCAAAAAGTGCATGGGAAAATGGAATTAAAAATAAATTGATTTTGGTACAAAATTTTTTGAAAGATCTGCAAAGCTTTCTCATAACATAATTTCCGTGAACTTACTGAAGACACATCATATGTCAGCCAAAACAACTTCACAAAAATGGTAGGTAAAACAACTTACATACCATGTAAAATTCCCTATCAATAAAATAGGTTCACGGGTTGTGGTGCAGTGGACTAATCCACTGCTTGGAATACCCCCATCCTTTCCCAAGTGCCAGGACTGAGTTTCTCCTCTTCTGACACAACAATCTGCTAATACACCCGGAGGCAACAGATGCTAGCTTATTTATTTACATGAGTTCCTGTCATCCATGTCTCAGAGACCCTGATGTAGTTCCTTGTTCTAGGCTTTTGCTTAGCCAGTCCTGGCTGTTATCAACATTTTGGGTGTGAACCTGTGAATGGAAGAGTCTCTCTCTCTCTCTCTCTCTCAAACAAATAAATGAAACTTGAAAATATCTCAAAAATACAGGCAGATTCAGATAAACACTAACATATTTTCCTCTTTTTTAAAGATTTATTTATTTGAAAGTCAGAATTAGAGGGAGAGAGACATCTTCCATCTGCTGGTTGGTTCACTCCCAAATTGGCCACAATGGCCAGAGTGTGCCAATCTGTAGCCAGGAGCCAGGAACTTCTTCTGGGTCTCCCATGTTGGTGCAGGGGCCCAAAGATGTGGGCCTTCTTATACTTCTTTCCCAGGCCATAGCAGAGAGCTGGAAATGAGGTGGAGCAGCCAGGACTTGAACTGGCACCCACATGGGATGCTGGCACTACAGATGGTGGCTTTACCAGTTATACCACAGCACCGGCCCCTAGTATGTTTTCAATAGACCCTCATTCAAATGATTTCTAGACATATGTGTCAAAGTGATCATAAAAGAAATATCTAAGGTACTAACATCTGATTTTTGACTTATAAAATAATGTCATTTTATGCATTTTAAATACATATTTATTCTGAAGTACACTACCACAATAGTATATAAGTCCAAATGCCAATGGCTTTATTCATTTTCTCAATAATTGATAGAATGAGTTGTCAACACAGCAAGAGCAAAAAATTTACATTCAGAAATCTACCAACAATAGATGCTGGAGAGGATGTGGGGAAAAAGGGACACTAACCCACTGTTGGTGGGAATGCAAACTGGTTACGCCACTATGGAAGTCAGTCTGGTGATTCCTCAGAAACCTGAATATAACCCTACCATTCAACCCAGCCATCCCACTCCTTGGAATTTACCCAAAGGAAATTAAATTGGCAAACAAAAAAGCTGTCTGCACATTAATGTTTATTTCAGCTCAATTCACACTAGCTAAGACCTGGAACCAACCCAAATGCCCATCAACAGTAGACTGGATAAAGAAATTATGGGACATGTACTCTATCAAATACTATACAGCAGTCAAAAACAACGAAACCCGGTCATTTGCAACAAGATGGAGGAATTTGGAAAACATCATGCTGAGTGAATTAAGCCAGTCCCAAAGGGACAAATATCATATGTTCTTCCTGATCTGTGACAAAGAACTGAGCACCAAAGGGGAAACTTGTTGAAGTGAAATGGACACTATGAGAAACAGTGACTTGATCAGCTCTTGTCCTGATGGTTGATGTACAATGTAATACTTTATCCATTTTAGTTTTTTGTTGTTGTTGTTCTAGTATCATTGGTTGAACTCTGTAATTAACACACAATTATTCTTAGGTGTTTAAATTTTAACTGAAAAGTGATCCCTCTTAGGAATTTGGAAAACATTATGCTGAGTGAAATAAGCCAGTCCCAAAGGGACAAATACCATATGTTCTCTCTGATAGGTGACAACTATCTGAGCACCAAAAAGGAAACCTGTTAAAGTGAAATGAACACTATGACTGCCCTGACTGTTGATCAACAACTTAATATGTTATCCTTCTTAGCATTTTTTTTGTTTGTTCTACTTAATACTTTTGGTTGAATACTGTAATCAATACACAATTCTTCTTAAGTGCTAAAACTTAACTGAAAAGTGATTGGTGTTAAATATAAGAGTGGGAATAAGAGAGGGAAGAGATGTGCAATTCGGGACATGCTCAAGCTGACTTACCTCAAACGGTAGAGTTAGAAACATACCAGGGGATTCCAATTCAATCCCATCAAGGTGGCTTGTACCAATGCCATCTCACTAGTCCCAGTGATCAATTTCTGTTCACAATTGATCATATTGTTAGGACTAACAGTCAAAGGGATCACATAAACATGACCAGTGTCTGCAAATACTAGCTGATAGAATAAAAATGGGAGAGAACGTTCCAACATGGGAAGTGAGATACACAGCAGACTCATAGAATGGCAGATGTCCTAAACAGCACTCTGGCCTCAGAATCAGCCCTTAAGGCATGCGGATCTGGCTGAAAAGCCCATGAGAGTATTTCAGGCATGGAAAGCCAAGACACTCTGGAAAAAAAAATGACCTAAATGAAAGATCTCCGTGAGTGAGATCCCAGTGGAAAGAATGGGTCATCAAAGAAGGAGGTACCTTTCTCTGAAGGGAGGAGAGAACTTCCACTTTGACCATGGCCTTGTCTAAATATGATCAGAGTCGGTGAACACAAAAGGCTTCCATAGCCTTGGCAGCTCATGACAAGAGCCTAAGGTGATTACTGATGCCATAAACAAGAGTGTCAATTTGTTAGGTCAACAACAGGAGTCACTGTGCACTTATTCCTCATGTAGGATCTCTGTCCTTAGTGTGCTGTACATTGAGATTTAATGCTATAACTAGTACTCAAATAGCATTTTTCACTTTATGTTTCTGTGTGGGAGCAAACTGTTGAAATCCTTACTGAATGTATGCTAAACTGATTTTCTGTATATAAAGAGAATTGAAAATGAATCTTGATGTGAATGGAAGGGGAGAGGGAGTGGGAAAGGGGAGGGTTGTGGGTGGGACGGACGTTATGGGGAGGAAGCCATTGTAATCCATAAGCTGTACTTTGGAAATTTATATTCATTAAATAAAAGTAAAAAAAAATATATAGCAAGTTTTAATAAACCATTTTGACAAAATAAATATACATAACATATCCAATGATTCGAGAATATACATTCTTCAGAAACATGCAGTGCACACAAAAAAATAGACTACTTTTTCAGGCATATAACAACTTTAAAAGTTACTATTATTCTGAGTATGTCCTCTGCTTTCCACAATTTATTTTAAACAAGTATAAAATAATTACTTTAGTGTACACAAGACTCTCATAGATAACAATTTTAAAAATTCTTTTTTTTTTGATTTATTTATTTATTTGAAAGAGTTACAGAGAGGCAGAGAGAGAGAGAGAGAGAGAGAGTCCTCCATCTGCTGGCTCACTCTGGCTACAAGGGCCAGAGCCGGGCCATTCTGAAGTCAGGAGCTTGGAGTTTCTTCTATCTAGGTCTCCCATGTGGGTGCAGGGGCCCAAGGACTTGGGCCAACTTCTGCTGCTTTCCCAGGTACATTAGCAGGGAGCTGGATTGGAAGTGGAGTTGCTGGGACTTGAACCAGCACCATATGTTATACCAGCACTACAGGCAGTGGCCTCACTGGCTATGGCATAGCACCGCCCCAAGACTTTTATTTATTTGAAGTCATAATGACACAGAGAGAGACTCACTGAGAGACCTTGCATTTTCTTTCTACTCCACAAATGCTCTCAACAGCTGGAGCTAGATCAGGCCAATATGAGCTGCAGGAACACAAGTCCTTGGGTTATTGTCTGCTGCCTCCCCAGTGCATCAGTAGGAAGCTGGATTGGAAGCAGAGTCTGTGGCATGATTCCAGACAACCTGACATGGAATGCAGGTGTCCCAAACAGTAACTTAACACAGAGGGCTGGTGAAGACACACATTTCTGAGACCCGTTGTCCAAGTTTCTGACTCAGGAGCTGAAGAATTGGGCTCAGGATTTGTCTTTCTATCTAGCTCTAGGGGAGGATTATCTAGCTGATCAAACAAGCACCTTTTGAGATACATAGCTTTAACATATGCATGCAGAGATTTAAAAACACACTTCCAAGTAACATATAGCATGGTAAATAATGATAGAAAATAAAAATATTAAACAATAAATAATAATTAAAGTACTATATAAAAAATAGGATCCAAGTGAAGAGTGGCCTAAGAGTGTATTTGAAGCAAACATAGTTATATTGGGAAATATGAAAGGCTGAAATACAATGGATCTGTCCTGCAGTACAGGAACTAAGGAAAATAGCAAGATAAGAAACTCAGGATGCAAGAAGAAGGGGGCAATAGATGGGAAAGCAGAGACTCATGACAGAGAAAATCGAGATGCTGTGGAGGATATTCTCAGTGCTGCATTGTTGTTTCAAGAGTGTGCTCAGGTTGACAAACTTCAGTACTGCTGGTCAAGAAAACAGTAAAGAGGAAATGTGCACATGAAGAAATGAAACGGGAATTTGTCACTACACCTAATAAGGACTAAAAAACATTATAAAAATGTTCCCATGCATTTTATTTTTTAACTTTTATTTAATGAATATAAATTTCCAAAGTACAGCTTATGGATTACAATGGCTTCCCCCCCATAACCTCCCTCCCACCTGCAACCCTCCCTTCCTGCTCCCTCTCCCCTTCCATTCACATCATGATTCATTTTCAATTCTCTTTATATACAGAAGATCAGTTTAGCATATATTAAGTAAAGATTTCAACAGTTTGCACCCACATAGAAACACAAAGTGAAAAATACTGTTGGAGTACTAGTTATAGCATTAAATCTCAATGTACAGCACACTAAGGACAGAGATCCTACATGAGGAATAAGTGCACAGTGACTCCTGTTGTTGACCTAACAAATTGACACTCTTGTTTATGGCATCAGTAATCACCTTAGGCTCTTGTCATGAGCTGCCAAGGCTATGGAAGCCCCCTGAGTTCACCGACTCTGATCATATTTAGACAAGGCCATGGTCAAAGTGGAAGTTCTCTCCTCCCTTCAGAGAAAGGTACCTCCTTCTTTGATGACCTGTTCTTTCCACTGGATCTCACTCATGGAGATCTTTCATTAAGGTCATTTTTTTTTTCCAGAGTGTCTTGGCTTTCCATGCCTGAAATACTCTCATGGGCTTTTCAGCCAGATCCGCATGCCTTAAGGGCTGATTCTGAAGCCAGAGTGCTGTTTAGGACATTTGCCATTCTATGAGTCTGCTGTGTATCTCACTTCCTATGTTGGATCGTTCTCTCCCTTTTTCATTCTATCAGCTAGTATTTGCAGACACTAGTCTTGTTTGTGTGATCCCTTTGACTGTTAGTCCTAACAATATGATCAATTGTGAACAGAAATTGGTCACTGGGACTAGTGAGATGGCATTGGTACATGCCACCTTGATGGGGCATGCATTGTAAAATTAGGATGATGAGGGCAAATTTCCTGGAAAAGTATGAATTCACTAAACTGACTCAATTAACAAAAGATACTACATAATAAACACTTTCAGCAAGTTAAGAGTACAAAGATACTTTCATAATTTGATAAAAGACTAACAGGAAACACAGAAAATGAAAAATCTAAAACAGAACCTTGAATATAATAGAAGAAATAGAAGTATTACCAGTATCACCATTTATATTAAAAAGCACAAGTCTTCAAGCAGAAAAATATATATATAAGGTACATAAGAAATGAAAAAAAAGTTGCTGCTATTTACAGATTATATGATTGTCAATTTATGAATCTCAAATATTTCTGTAGATAAATCTCCAGATTTAATGTGTATGTTTTTCTGGGTCATAAACGTTCATATTTAAAATAACTGGATTTTTGTACTCAATAGCAACTTTTGAAAGTTTGACATATCCAGTGAAAATATACATTTGTAGCTAACAATATATTTAAAAAACATGTGAAATCTACTATGGAGAAGCATGAAATTTTACATTCAAAATCTTCAATGAAAGCCATCTTATCTATAAGATAAAATATGTTCATATATACAGAGACATAAACATAACAAAGATGCCAATTTTTGCCAAACTGATTTATGAATTCCAGAGCATTTAAAAATATTCTGATTTATCTAATTGTTGCTTTGATTTTTGTAAAACAAAGCCACAAAGGTAAATTATCATCACAATCTCCTTTACTCTTGATTTCCCAATCATCACCTTGGATATCAAGAGTTCCTTTCTTCCAAGCATGACCTTTCTCCTTAGGAACTGTGGGAAGCTTGCAATCTGAATTGATTCTGCTCTGTCTGTTGTGTCTTTCACAACAGTCAGATGTAACACCATGTACAGAAGGTATTTCTTTTACCATTCCCACTTGCTTATTACAATGTCATGTAAAATAAGCACATGTGATTATCCCTGAATCTTCTGTGGAGGCTTTGACATCACCCGCACTTTATTCAGCTGATGCCTCCTATTCACTGGCCTTGTGCTGAGCCCTGTGGACAGAGACACAAGAGGATTCTCTCTCATAGGCTTCTATTCTACACCTTCTCATTCAGAATAAAACCTTTAAGGAATGAATGTGTCCAGATATTTAAACACTAATGAGCAAACATCAATCAGTTCTTGAAGACAGCAGGTTAGTAAATTTAATAAAACATGAGAACTATACTTCTTAGAATATATTAATGCCATGTACAATTGGAATCACATAGTTTATAGTTCCAAAATATCTCAGATATTATATAATATGATGATTTTCATATTCAAATGAGAAAAAAGGTCCAAAGAGACCAAAATAATTTGTTATGTTTTAGAGCATTTGACCTTGTTTAGTTTTCCATTAGGGCTACCTCTGTTTTTGGGGGTAGGGTGAATTGAATGATCAAATAAGTCAGATAACCTGGTCTTTCACAACTATGACTGCAGGTTGGAATTCAGTTGCCAATGTAGATAGGAGGATTTACCCTCCTTCCATACAAGGCTACAGTTCTCAGTGTCTGCTCGATGTCCAATTGATTCTAACACTGTTTATGTGATTATGAGGAAATGATAACAAATAGGATCTAGCTTTATGCTAAAGTAGTATTTCAGAAAAAGGAAAATGCTGTTATATCTCTTTGGAACAAAGAAAGAGAAAAAGTGAGGTTTTTCAAAAAGACAATATGTCTGAAGAGAGTGTGTAAGTACCAAGGCACAGAAGAATGACTTAATTCAAATGGAATCTGTGTGATCTTCTCAAGGCTCAACGGGTACAGGCAGCCTGCACTGCGTGAGCTAACTTTCATCAAGCTCGGTAGTAGTGCATGTATCATTCCTTCTAAAGAGCTAGTTAGAGACACATAATCCACTAAGAGCGTGACACCAGCTCTAACTGGTTTATAGAATTCATCCTAAATTATTAATATTTGCACTTATTTCCTTTCAAAAATCCTTGAATATGTTCTCAGATCCTATCCTAGTGCAAATGAATAAACAAAACTGAATCTTTATCTATGCCAAAAAAAGATAATGTCTCCATATAAATGTTGATTTGTCATGCACGCACTTCTAAGTAGAGATATCTTTACTGAATTGTTGAAATGCATTGCTTTATTCTATATATACTGTTCTTCGCTTTGCAATCTTATATGAGAACAAGCAAATTGTTATTAGAGAAGTTTAGTATATTAAAGATATAAAGAGAATTTTTGATCATTTCTAAAACCAGGTAGAATAATAGTTTTATCCAAATTGTTACTAAGACAGCCTATCTAAAATTTCTCAAAATGAGCTAAATCGTTTTCACAATCATAATTTATCACTGAGTATCATATATTAAAATAAGATTTTCGGCACTAAATGTGACTAGGCTTAATTTTAAAATAGCTCATTAATTCACAGTAATGAGAAGTAATGAATATTTATGGAAGGTTTTCTCTGTACCTATTAATTTGCCATGATGTGTCACTGATAAACTAGCCCTGGAAGCTGAAACAAGGAGAAGCCAATGCAAAAAAAGCATATTAAAAAAGTCTGATGCATACCACCTGAGATTCCAACACTTGATATATAAGATAGCATACTCTCCACAAATGCAAGTTTACTGTGTAATCCACTAGCTGCACCACTGGGAACAGCATCATTTACTTCGTGCATGAAGCTTATTACTTTTAAATATCCTTGCCCCCTCCTTCCTCTCCTACTTCACCCATAAGGAAGAAAAACATTTTTCTTCAACAGAAACCAATTGTTTTCACTTCTGAATATCGGATTAAAGATCTTTGGATGCCAGATCAAAGGAAATGGGATGCCTGCCAAACACCAGAGAGTGCTGTCCAAGGGTCTGAAAAAGTCCCTTATTTTGGATGGCAGTGCCGGCTGGCCCTGGGCTGGTGCCTCCTGGCTGCCCTGTTACCACCAGCACTGCTGTGTGAGGGGTTTTCACTGTGCAGTTTCTTAATGGCATCTCCCATTGCCTTCAAGTAGCCCGTTATAATGAATTATTTACTCACACCAATTCACTGCAGAAAAGGACGTTTAAACACGCTGGGCATCTGCACATTCTGACTGATGAACCATGGAGGTGTTACGCTCCTAAATTCGTAACTCTTAAACCCAGCTGCTTATTATCAGTTTCAAGCAGACAAAAATGCAGCTCTTTCCAGCTCTATCATTGCCTCAAGCAGTTTATTGCTCCAGCCAATAGCTGAAGCCAGGGTGAGCACACTCAGAGCTTCTAACAAGAAGTGCTAAAACCCTGGACTTGAGACATAAATTTTTGTGGTAACAGATTTTTTTTCTGATAAGACACACAAAGATCTCAACTATAGTTTATAAATTATGGAAACTTTAAAATCATTAATTTTGCAAATTAAGGGATCCATATGTTAATAAATTTTTACTTCTGATCTGATCAGGAAAATATAGAAGGAAAATCAATTACAAGGAACCTGGTATTAATTTTTGAAATGATAATTTAGTAGAAAGCTTATCAAAAGTAAATTTTATAGTATAATTCAATAGTTAAAATGTCTTCATGTTTTCTAATAAAAGCATTAAATATTGATTTAATTCACATTTTGACAAATAGGAACGCTAAAATTAGTTTCATAGGCAATGGAAAAATTACAGTGGGCACAAGGGAACCAGTGGAAGAAATGAAGAGAGGAAGTAGAGATCATTTTGAGAAGGTAGAAGTCAAAAAGGAAAAAAAAACCAGGAGAGAAATAGCTGCAGGTGTAAAACAAAACATAGATTCAGTAACTACAAACCGTGTAAGTGGATTAATCCTCCAATTAAGCATAAAGGAAAAGGAAAGAGATGAGTCACAATGGTCATTTGCAAACCCAAATAAACAAAAAATACACTGAAATAAAACAGGCACATCGAACTTCCACAGCAGAAACACCAAATGGGGATAAGTAAAAAGTCCCCTAATGACAAAAAGGTCAGCAAAGCAGGAAGATATAACCATGATAAGCTCATGTATACTCTTAAAATATATCTCCTTTTCACAGGGAGAGAAGGATAAGAAAAGATATCATTGATGATAGCAGTCAAAAATTTAAGAATATGAATAAAATTTGAAAAACCATTATAATGAAAGCATTAAATTCCCCTGAGAAAATCAAATAAAATAAACTGGAACAAATACCAAGCAGTCCCATATAACATGTACAAAGATGTGTGAAAGTTACAAGAAACTGAGGTTTTATTGCCAGAGAGAAAATCAAATACAGATATAACACCTAAGAAGTTAAGAAAATGTTAAATTTGAATTGTAAAAATGACTGTGGACTCAGAATCTTTTATATAAAGTAACTGTGCTTGCTCTTTCTGCTGAGAGATCCCAGAAAATGAACCTTAGAAGTAATGAGAACCAGCAGTATCTAAACCATCGTTTCTAAATACTTTTTGTTTCTTCAATCAAAGGAGCTAGAAAGCACTTGGAGAGCTTCCAAGACTGGAGGGACAGAGTTAACCTGTAATATCTGGCTTACACAGAAAAGGAGAGCAGACCAAGTGTGGTATGCACAAAGAGAAGTCAACTTGAAGTGGCTCCTGATGGCCAAATACGGAATGATGACATCATTGCAGGTGAATGCTCTGTGTTTATTATACCACACTGAATCAATAAAAGCCCGTGTGCTCACAGAGGTGTGTGGGTTGGGTGGGGTGAAGAAAGCACCTCATTTCGCATCATTGTCGGTGACAACTGTTTTGTCTGCATGGTAGGTAGAACCATGCTAGTTCATCTCCGGTTCAAGAGGCATGGTTTCTCTTTTCAGGAAAAAAAGCTAGTCAATCAATGAGGAATGAGTTAGAAAACACCACGATTTAACTCCAAAGAAAATAATTGACCCAGCAAGGATCATCAGTCATTAATGGACACTAAAGACATTTGCTCAAAGTTTTGGGAAGGGTATTTCTTCATGCCAAAGGTTAGTTTCAGTAATCAATTTTTTAATTTTACAGAGAGCAAAAGAAAGCACACCATTACAATGGAATAATCCAATCTTAACCAAGTTATAAAACATAGCAGCATAAATGATGAGATATCTGATGCCACGTGCCTAGACATGTGATGCAACTTCAAATATACAGCAGTACGGATTGCACTAGCTTAAACAGTTCAGGAACCAAGTAACTGAAGGGGTCTGAAGGACCATGCTTCCTCGGAAACCTGTAGAGTAATCACTCTGCATCTCCATTTTGATGGTTTCTTGGCAATTGTTGGCACTGCTGGTTTCCGGCTATATCTCTGCAATCTCTGTCTTCATCATATGTGGTGCATCCCTGTATGCGTCTTCTCATGGCCATCTGCTTATAAGGACACCTGGCTGCAGCACAACCTCACTTTAACACCTTACATCTGCAAGAGGGCTGGTTCAAAATCAGGTCAAAGTCTGAGGGGATGAGACCCCAACATTTTTTTTGACAGTCAGAGTGGACAGTGAGAGAGAGAGACAGAAAGAAAGGTCTTCCTTTTCTGTTGGGTCACCCACCCCCAATGGCTACTGAGGCCAGCATACCGCACTGATCCAAAGCCAGGAGCCAGGTGCTTCTCCTGGTCTCTCATGTGGGTACAGGGCCCAAGGACTTGGGCCATCCTCCACTGCACTCCCGGGCCACAGCAGAGAGCTGGACTGGAAGAGGAGCAACCGGGACAGAATCCAGTGCCCCGACTGAGACTAGAACCCAGGGTGCTGGCGCCGCAGGCAGAGGATTAGCCTATTGAGCTGCGGCGCTTGCTGACCCCAACATATTTTGGACAGACATAATTCAACCCATGACACCTATGTAGACTTGATTCTTTTTTATAAGTATGATCGTTTCTTTTTTTAAATTTATTTAATAAATAAAAATTTCCAAAGTATAGCTTATGGATTACAATGGTTCCCCCCCCCCCATAACTTCCCTCCCACCTGCAACCCTCACATCTCCTGCTCCCTCTCCCCTTCCATTCACATCAAGATTCATTTTCAATTATCTTTATATACAGAAAATCAATTTAGTATAAATTAAGTAAAGATTTCAACAATTTGCACCAAACCAAAACACAAAGTGTAAAATACTGTTTGAGTACTAGTTATAGCATAAATTCACATTGTACAACACATTAAGGACAAAGACCCTACATGAGGAGTAAGTGCGCAGTGACTCTTGTTGACTTAACAATTTGACACTCTTCTTTACGGCATCAGTGATCACCTGAGGCTCTTGTCATGAGTTGTCAAGGCTATGGAAGCCTTTTGAGTTCACCAACTCTGATCTTATTTCGACAGGGTCATAGTCAAAGTAGAAGTTCTCTTCTCCCTTCAGAGAAAGGTAACTACTTCTTTGATGGCCTGTTCTTTCCACTGGGATCTCACTCACAGAGATCTTTCATTTAGGTCATTTTTTTTTTTTTTGTTTTGCCAGAGTGCCTTGGCTTTCCATGCCTAAAACACTCTCATGGGCTCTTCAGCCAGATATGAATGCCTTAAGGGTTGATTCTGAGGCCAGAGTGCTGTTTAGGGCATATTCCGTTCTATGAGTCTGCTG
Organism: Oryctolagus cuniculus; assembly: GCF_964237555.1. Taxonomy (NCBI): domain Eukaryota; kingdom Metazoa; phylum Chordata; class Mammalia; order Lagomorpha; family Leporidae; genus Oryctolagus; species Oryctolagus cuniculus. Next base: position 196,307,028 of record NC_091433.1, read on the forward strand.
TGTATCTTACTTCCCATGTTGGATCGTTCTCTCATTAATTCAATTAGTTAGTATTAGCAGGCACTAGTCTTGTTTATGTGATCCCTTTGGTTCTTAGTCCTATCATTATGATCAACTGTGAACTGAAATTGATCACCTTGACTAGTGAGATGGCAATGGTACATGCCACCATGATGGGATTGAATTGGATACCCCTGGTATGTTTCTAACTCTACTGTTTGGGGCAAGTCAGATTGAGCAAGTCCCAAATTGTACATCTCCTCCCTCTCTTATTCCCACTCTTATAGTTAACAGGGGTCACTTTTCAGTTAAATTTAAACACCTAAGAATAATTGTGTGTTAATTAAAGAGCTTAACCTATAGTATTAAGTAGAACAAAAAAATACTAAAAAGGATAATGTATCAAGTTGTTCATCAACAGGCAGTTGTTCATCAACAAGGGCTGATCAAGTCACTGTTTCTCATAGTGTCCATTTCACTTCAACAGGTTTCCTTTTTGGTGCTCAGTTAGTTTTCACAGATCAGGGAGAACATATGATATTTGTCTCTTTGGGACTGGCTTATTTCACTCAGCATGATGTGTTCCAAATTCCTCCATTTTGTTGCAAAGGACCGATTTTCATTGTTTTTTACTGCTGTATAGTATTCTATAGAGTACATGTCCCATAATTCCTTTATCCAGTCTACTATTGATGGGTGTTAAGGTTGATTCCATGTCTTAGCTATTGTGAATTGAGCTGCAATGAACATTGAGGTGCAGATGGCTCTTTTATTTGCCAATTTAATTTCATTTGAGTAAATTCCAAGGAGTGGGATGGCTGGGTTGTATGGTAGGGCTATATTCAGTTTTCTGAGGAATCTCCAGACTGACTTCCATAGTGGCTTTACCAGTTTGCATTCCCACCAACCGTGGGTTAGTGTGCATTTTTCCCCACATCCTCACCAGCATCTGTTGGTGGCAGATTTCTGTATGTGAGCCATTCTAACCAGGGTGAGGTGAAACCTCATTGTGGTTTTGATTTTCATTTCCATAATTGCTAATGATCCTGAACACTTTTTCACGTGTCTGTTGGCCATTTGGATTTCCTCTTTTGTAAAATGTCTATTGACCTTGGCCCATCTCTGAAGTGGGTTGCTTGTTTTTTTGTTGTGGAGTTTCTTGATTTCTTTGTAGATTCTGGTTATCAACCCTTTATCACTTGCATAGTTTGCAAATAATTTTTCCCATTCTGGCAGTTGTCTCTTCACTTTCCTGGCTGTTTCTTCTGCAGTACAGAAACTTCTCAATTTGATGCAATCCCAGTTGTTAATTTTGGCTTTGACTGCCTGTGGCTCCAGGGTCTTTTCCAAGAAGTCTTTCCCCGGTGCCTATATCTTCCTGGGTTTCTTCAATGTTCTCTAATAATTTGATGGTGTCTGGTAGTAGATTTAGGTCTTTAATCCATGTTGAGTGGATTTTTGTGTAAGGTGTAAGGTAGGGGTCTTGCTTCATGCTTCTGCACGTGGAAATCCAGTTTCCCCAGCACCATTTGTTGAATAGACTGTCCTTGCTCCAGGAATAGCTTTTAGATCCTTGATCAAATGTAAGTTGGCTGTAGATGTTTGGATTGTTTTCTGGTGTTTCTATTCTTTTCCATTGGTCTATCCATCTGTTTCTGTACCAGTGCCATGCTCTTTTGATTACAACTACTCTGTAGTATGTCCTGAAATCTGGTATTGTGATGCCTCCAGGTTTTTTTGTTGTACAAGATTGCTTTAGCTATTTGAGGTCTCCTGTGTCTCCACATGAATTTCAGCATCATTTTTTCCAGATCTGAGAAGAATGTCCTTGGTATTTTGATTGGTATCGCATTGAATCTATGAATTGCTTTTGGGAGAATGGATATTTTGCTGATATTGATTCTTTCAATCCATGAGCATGGAAGATTTTTCCATTTTTTGGTATTCTATTTTATTTCTTTCTTTAAGATTTGTAATTCTCATCATAGAGATCTTTAACGTCCTTGGTTATATTTATTCCAAGGTATTTGATTGTTTTTGTAGCTTTTGTGAATGGGATTGATCTTAGCAGTTCTTTCTCAGCCATGACATTGCCTGTGTATGCAAAGGCTGTTGATTTTTGTGCATTGATTTTATATCCTTCTACTTTGCCAAACTCTTCTATGAGTTCCAATAGTCTCTTAGTAGAGTGCTTTGGATCCCCTAAATAAAGAATCATATAATCTGCAAAGAGGGATAATTTTACCTCTCCCTTCCCAATTTGTATCCCTTTAATTTTCTTTTTCTTGCCTAATGGCTCTGGCTAAAACTTCCAGCACTATATTGAATAGCAGTGGTGAGAGCAGGCATCCCTGTCTGGTACCAGATCTCAGTAGAAATGCTTCCAACTTCTCCCCATTCAATAGGATGCTGGCCGTGGGTTTTTCCTAAATTGCATTTCCCTTATTGCTAGTGATCCTGAACTTTTTTTCATGTGTTTGTTGGCCATTTGGGTTTCCCCTTTTGGAAAATGTCTATTGATGTCCTTGGCCCATCTCTTAAGTGGGTTGTTTGTTTTGTGTTGTGGAGTTTCTTGATCTCTTTGTAGATTCTGGTTATTCATCCTATATCAGTTGTATAGGGATGACTTTCTGAAGTGAATAAGGCTTGAGCTAAGTTTCAGAGATGCATAGGAACTAGCCTAGGTCACTATCTGCTGGGGAAAGCACACACTGGGTGTATGAAGGACATAATTGTGCTTACCTCCAGAAGTGAAAAAAATTTTTTAAAAAATGCAATATAAGGTAACCTGTGAAAAAAGAAGCCCAATGGTGCATATTTCTTACATCTACATAATTTCACTCTTGCTAAGCAAAGGAACCTAAATTATTCTGAAATCTATGAGACCGCTAAGAATGAAAATCACAGAAGTTTTTTTTATCTTTTTTTAAAATTTATTTCCATAGTCTAAGACAATTTTTGTCAGGTCTGATGGTATCACCATGTTGACATACCAGTCATACATCATTGAGTTTGAGTCATCTTTTCACGGTTTCAGATTTGTCTATTATCATGGATACACAGGTAAAAAATTGTAGGACACCATGAACACAACTTCAAAATACATGACAGAGAAGAGCATAAAAAACAAAATCCTCTTTTTGCTCCCAGCTGTGGGCGCGAAGGGAGCTGTCTGTCTTGCAGGCAGCATTGCTCTCTGGTGATAGTTACAGTGAGTGATGAGGTAAGAAATTGTGGGCCAGACACCTTCTCAAAAGGAGCACCCTGCGCCTTGGCAGAAAACAGCTAACGTGAAAGAAAAGAGAGAGGAGCGTTACGGTTCAGTAGTTCCATAACAGAAGATGTCAGCTGTTCAATTCCTTTTGTAATCTAGGGTCGTAAGTTCAGTCACCTCTTTGTTTCTAATATATGAAGGTCTCCTTGGGCTGACAAACTATCTAGAGTATTGAGTATTGTAATAAAATAAAAAAAAAATCTCCCAGGCTAGAGAAAGGCTCAAAAAGCAAAGTTAGTGGACATTTTCATCAGTGATAATTTTACCACAGCTGGAGAACTTGTCACCTCCAGACAAGTCCCAGACATGTGCTGTTTTAGGAATTCTACCAAGATCTCATGTAAAAATAACTGCACCCATCCAAGCAAAGTGACAACAATTTCATTGTAAAAATAGTATGTGTTTCTATAGAAGTCCTATTCCTAAAAGTGTCGCACTACAAATAGTGCTACTACTTATTATATACAAAGTTCTTAAAGGTATAAAACATTTGATTTAGTGGCATTTTCACTCTAATATTTTCTGCATTTCATACCAATTTTGAACACAATATTTTATGTTGAAAAGCCTTTTGGCTTAACTATAATTGTTTTTAAAAATTACATGGTTAAATGGACTTTTTTTAGCAAATGTTAAACTTTCAACAAGCAAGTGTGTTGAGATTTATCATATTTAACCTGAGAGTAACCCATCCTGTTCGAGGATTTGACTCACAACTTATATAAAATGGTTTCACATGTACACAGACTCTTGAGATGTGTAAGTCTCATCGCAAGCTGGTGAAGACAGTTTGCATGGGCATTCAAGTCAGAAAGAAGACGGGCCAAAAAACTCTTGTGCCCAGTGGAGCCTATGCATGTAGGAAGTGATAGGCATCATCTTTAAATGTAGAATAAATAACATGAGGTGGTTAATTTTATATATCTACTTGTCTGGGTCATGGCACCAAGATATTTGGTCAACCATAATTCTAGACGTTTCTGTGGAGGTGTTTTTGAGTGAGGTTAACAGTTAAATCAGTAGGTTTTCAGTGAAGCCGATTATTCTCTGTGATGTGGGTGGTTCTCATTCAACCAACTGAGGACCTTATCACAGCTGAAAGCGATCTCCTCAAAAGAGACAATTTTGCCAAGTACGTGGGTTTGGACTCAAACTGCAGCATCAATTCTTTCTTGGGTCTTCAGTCTATGAGACTACCTTAAAGAGTTTAGACTTGCCAACTCCCAAAACCACATGGGTGAGTTTCGCAAAATATCTCAATAAATGAAAGACAAATAGGAGTACAGGTAGAACCGTGTGCACAGCATATCCTTTCGGCTGTGTTTCTCTGGAGAACATCAATGTACCACGTGTCTAGTATAGCTAAAGAATGGAACAAGGGTTCCCAACCAACATATTCAGTCAGAGGTTTCTCCTGCTGCTGGTTCCATTTGTACAATATCCTCCTCTGGGTCTGAGCACAAGACCATGCACACAGAGTTAGGCAGCAGCCGAAGCTTCCAGGGCTCAAGCCTTCCTCTGGGAGCCCTTTGAAGCAGGTGCTGAGGCTACAACCAAAGTGCTGTGTCCTGAGGTTACGGAGGATTTCTTTTAAGAGCAAAGTCTCTTAATTATCCTCACACATAGCCTTGTGAATCTTGCCCTAAGGGTAATACAAAGAATTTTGTTTTCAAAACACACAGCCTCCCCTGGTTTAGCCTCCTGTCCACTCTACTGAAAGACTACACACTCCAGGAAAGAGTGCCTGAGGTCATTGCTAATTCCACAAATTCCAGAAAAATTCTACCAGCTTGTATTTCCCCAAGCGCTGAGCCTGGGAGACTGCTTCATCTATTTCAAGGAAATAAAATGGAAAATCTATGTTTCAACGTTCCTTTAAAACCACACTTGAAAAGCTTTGCTTCTTAATTCTCCTGAATGCTGCGTAGGGGTATGTGGCAATCTATGTAGAAAAATGGCTGTGCTGTAGGCCTGAACAAGGGGAGTTCAAGCAGAATTATGTGGACCACACATTCCTGCCTCTTCAGCAGGTTTGGCTGAATCTGTGCCTCTGGGCTAGTATAAAAGGGAGCACTATAAAGGGGAGAAGGCATTTGCCTCACCTAGTGGCCACAGGTGCAATACTTGTCCGACCAGTGCTAAGCTCTATGATCAGTTAAATCCCTGACTTTAGACCTTTCTGACATAGACTGTCAGTTTGTCAACCGTGGGTATTCATTAGTACCTCAGGAGGTTGTGTAAGAGTTAAATGACATCCTTGGTTAGGTTTATTCCAAGGTATTTGATTGTTTTTGTAGCTATTGTGAATGGGATTGATCTTAGAAGTTATTTCTCAGCCATGGGGTTGCCTGTGTATACAAAGGATGTTGATTTTTGTGTATTGATTTTATATCCTTCCTCTTTGCCAAACTCTTCTGAGAGTTCCAATAGTCTCTTAGTGGAGTTTTTGCATCCCCTAAATAAAGAATCATTTCACCTGCAAATCGGGATATTTTGACTTCTTCCTTCCAAATTTGTATCCATTTAATGATTTTTCCTAGCCTAATGACTCTGGCTAAGACTTCCAGTACTATATTGAATAGCAGTGGTGAGAATGGGCATCCCTGTCTGGTACCAAATCTCAGTAGAAATGCTTCCAACTTTTCCCCATTCAGTAGGATGCTGGCCATGAGTCTTTCATAGATTGCTTTCATTGTATTGAGGAATGTTCCTTCCATACCCAATTTGCTTAGAGTTTTCATCATGAAAGGGTGCTGTATTTCAGCAAATGCTTTCTCTGCATCTATTGAGATAATCATATGGTTTTTCTTCTGCAGTCTGTTAATGTGGTGCATCACATTGATTGTTTTGCGCACATTAAACCATCCCTGCATACCAGGGATAAATCCCACTTGGTCTGGGTGGATGATCTTTCTGATGTGTTGTTGCATTCTATTGGGCAGAATTTTATTGAGGATTTTTGCATCCATGTTCATCAGGGAAATTGGTCTGTAATTCTCTTTCTCTGCTGCATCATTTTCAGGTTTAGGAATTAAGGTGATGCTGACTTCATAGAAAGAATTTGGGACAATACCCTCGCTTTAATTTCTTGTGAATAGTTTGAGAAGAATTGGAGTTAGTTCTTCTTTAAATGTCTGGTAGAGTTCAGCAGTGAATCCATCTGGCCCTGGGCTTTCTTTGTTGGGAGAGCCTTTATTACTGTTTCAATTTCTGTGTAAGTTATGGGTCTGTTTATGTTTTCTATGTCTTCATGGTTCAATTTAGTTAGGTTGCATGTGTCCAGGAATCTATCCATTTCTGATTGATTTCCCTGTTTGCTGGCATATAACTTTTTGAAGTAATTTCTGATGACTCTTTTTATTTCTGTGGTGTCTTATTTTTACATTTCCTTTTTCATCTCTGATTTTATTGATTTGGGTATTCTCCTTTTTTTAGTTAGTTAGGCCAATGCTGTGTCAATTCTTTTTTTATTGTCAAATATCTCTATGATGATAATTACAAACTCTTAAAGAAAGAAATAGAAAAGAATACCAAAAAATGGAAAAATCTTCAATGCTCATGGATTGGAAGAATCAATATGAGCAAAATGTCCATTCTCCCAAAAGCAATTTATAGATTCAATGTGATACCAGTCAAAATACCAAGGACATTCTTCACAAATCTGGAAAAAATGATGCTGAAATTCATATGGAGACACAGGAAACCTCGAATAGCTAAAGCAATCTGTGCAACAAAAACAAAGCTGGAGGCATCACAATACCAGATTTCAGAACATACTACTGAGTAGTTGTAATCAAAACAGCATGGCACTGGTACAGAAACAGATGGATAGACCAATGGAAAAGAATAGAAACACCAGAAAACAATCCAAACATCTACAGCCAACTTACATTTCATCAAGGATCTAAAAGCTATTCCTGGAGCAAGGACAGTCTATTCAACAAATGGTGCTGGGGAAACTGGATTTCCACATGCAGAAGCATGAAGCAAGACCCCTACCTTTCACCTTACACAAAGATCCACTCAACATGGATCAAAGACCTAAATCTACTACCCGACACCATCAAATTATTAGAGAACATTGGAGAAACCCAGGAAGATATAGGCACCGGGGAAAGACTTCTTGGAAAAGACCCGGGAGGCACAGGCAGTCAAAGCCGAAATTAACAATTGGGATTGCCTCAAATTGAGAAGTTTCTGTACTGCAAAAGAAACAGTCAGGAAAGTGAAGAGGCAACCGCCAGAATGGGGAAAAATTATTTGCAAACTATGCCACAGATAGAGGATTAATAACCAGAATCTACAAAGTGATTAAGAAATTCCACATCAACAAAACAAACAACCCACTTTAGAGATGGGCCAAGGACCTCAATAACATTTTTCAAAAGAGGAAATCCAAATGGCCAACAGACAAATGAAAAGGTGTTCAGGATCACTAGAAATCAGGGAGATGCAAATGAAAAACACAATGAGGTTTCACCTCACCCCAGTTAGAATGGCTCACATACAGAAATCTACCACCAACAGATGCTGGTGAGGATATGAGGAAAAAGGCACACTAATCCACTGTTGGTTGGAATGCAAACTGGTAAAGCCACTATGGAAGTCAGTCTGGAGATTCCTCAGAAACCTGAATATAGCCCTACCATACAACCCAGCCATCCCACTCCTTGGAATTTACTCAAATGAAATTAAATTGGCAAATTAAAGAGCTGTCGGTACCTCAATGTTCATTGCAGCTCAATTCACAATAGCTAAGACATGCAATCAACCTAAATGCCCATCAGTAGAAGACTAGATGAACAAATTATGGGATATGTACTCTGTAGAATACTATACAGCAGTAAAAAACAATGAAAATCGGTCCTTTACAACAAAATGGAGGAATCTGGAACACATCATGCTGAGTGAAATAAGCCAGTCCCAAAGAGACAAATATCATATGTTCTCCCTGATCTGTGACAACTAACTGAGCACCAAAAAGGAAACCTGTTGAAGTGAATTGGACACTATGAGAAACGATGACTTGGTCACCCCTTGTCTTGACTTTCAAGGAACAACTTACTATTTTATTCCTTTTAATATTTGTTTGTTCTACTTAATACCATTGGTTGAATTTTTAATTAACACACAATTATTCTTAGGTGTTTAAATTTAACTGATAAGTGATCCCTGTTAAATATAAGAGTAGGAATGAGAGAGAGAGGAGATGTAAAGTTTGGCACATACTCACCCGGACTTAACCCTAACGTTAGAGCTAAGACGTGCCAGGGGATTACAATTCAGTCCCATCAGCTGGCATGTACCAATTCCATCCTATTAGTCAAAGTAATCAGTTTCAGTTCACAATTGATCATAATGATAGGATTAAGTTTCAAAGAGATCACGTAAACAAGCCTAGTGTCTGCTAATACTAACTGGTAGAATTAAAAAGGAGAGAACGATCCAACATGGGAAGCGGGATACACAGCAGACTCATAGAATGGCAGTGCCCTAAACAACACTCTGGCCTCAGAATCAGCCCTTAAGGCATTTGGATCTGGCTAAAAAGCTCATGAGAGTTTCTCAGGCATGGAAAGCCAAGACACTGTGGCAAAAAATGACCTAAATGAAAGATCTCTGTGAGTGAGATCCCAGTGGAAAGAATGGGTCATCAAAGAAGCAGGTACCTTTCTCTGAAGGGAGGAGAGAACTTCCACTTTGAATGTGGTGTTGTCTATATAAGATTGGAGTTGGTGAACTCAAGAGGCTTTCATAGCCTTGGAAGCTTATGACAAGAGCCTCGGATGATTACTGATGTCGTAAATAAGAGTGTCGATTGTTAAATCAACAACGGGAGTCACTGTGCACTTAATTCCCATGTAGGATCTCTGTCCTTAATGTTATACTATGCGTATTAATGGTAAAACGAGTCTTCAAATAATACTTTATACTTTGTGTATCTGTGTGGGTGCTAATTGTTGAAATCTTTACTTAGTTTATACTAAGTTGATCTTCTGTATATAAAGATAATTGGAAATTAATCTTGATGAAGAATGGGATGGGAGAGGGAATTGGAGATGGGATGGTTGTGGGTGTGAGGGATGTTATGTAGTGAAAGCCACTATAATCCAAATGTTGTACTTTGCAAATTTATATTTATTAAATAAAAGTTGAAAAAAAAAGAATCCCTTCCAATAAAAGAGTTAAATGACAGACTGTGTGTGGCACTTGTGAAAGGGAATGAGCAAAGAATGTTAAAATCCTTCCAGTTCAATTGGAGTTTGATGGTCTTTGATAACGGACAACACAGTTTGTATTGTGATTTCTTATTTATCACAGAAACTTTACATACTGATTTGTAGCAGGCTGTAAGGTAGATTTATTGCCATTAATAAGAAAAGTCAAACATTACCCAAGTGATGAAAATCATAAAGCTGATAAGTTTGAAGGTGATTCTGAAGACCTGCATGCATTTCACAGGCCCAAGTCCTCCCTCATAGTGTACCACCTTTTGCACTACTTGCACTAAAAGCATTGTGTACCTACAAAGCAGATGACAGGTGTTCCAGAGGGATGTCTATGAATGACTACTGTTTCAAAAATATTCTTCTTTGAAACATGGGGATCATGTGCGTTGATTTAACAAGTCTTGAGGAAGCCATGGCTGCTGTGGCCTCTGTTTCCTACCCAAGGGCATGGTCTCTCCTGAGCACTTTCTTTTATCAGCTGAAGATTTCTGCTTCCTGGTAAACTGGGGAGTAACCAAGCCACCTGTGTGAATCTTGATCAGCTTCAACTGTGTCCGTATTTCTACTCCCTTACTACTGATTGCTTCGGACATGAGTGTATGATTCCATTCTGGTCAACAGCAAATAAGAGAAAATTTTCTGACATTGAAGGAGGAAATCATGACTCTGGAAACATTTTCTACTACAGAAGAAAACACATAGAAGGAGGCATCCTTTTTTGTATGTGCTTTTTTTTTTTTTTTTGTCTTTGGGTGCCTTTGGACATTGCTGTGATTCTCTCCAGGCTAAGATACAGTCACCGCATAGCCTCAGAGAGACACAGTTGAGGAGAGAGGCCAGAAACAGTGAAGATGACTCAGTGAAAAGAAGCAATCACTCTGAGAATATTGTTCCTGTGCCACTGAATTCACCAGTCCTGGAAGCAAACAATAATAAGAATTTCAGTTATGTAAAATAATATTTCTAATAACAAGATTCTTATACTTTCAAATAATTTATAGTTCTGTCCTCATGAAAACACTTTCTTATTATTGACACTATTCAGGAATCAATCTACAAACACTAATTTGGCACCAACTGTATATCAATTACTGTGCTGTGTGATGAACTAGGAAACAGCATGTGATCCGAATGCTGAATGAAGCCCATGTGTTTTTGTTTTTTTTTTTTTGCATTCAAAAAAATTACCTATTTATCTGTATTTGTCTGGGAGTTGAAGAAACACAACAAGAGAAAGGGAAAGAGAGAGACAAAAACAAAGACAGAGATCTCCTGACAGAAGCATAATTGCCTGGATATTGGGCCCGACTGAAGTGAGGAGCCAGGAACTCAGTCCTCAGCCTGGGTTCCCTATGTGGCTGGGAGGTACCTAACAACGTAAGCATTCATCTGCTTCCTCCCATATGTGTATTAGCAGAAAGAATAGATTGGAGCAGAGTCACAATTTTTTTAGAAAAATTTTATTTAATAAATATAAATTTTGAAAGTACACTTTTGGGAGTCAAAGGGAGCACATAGACAAGTCTAGTACCTGCTAACGCTAACCGATGGAGTAAATAAAGGGGAGAGTGATCCAACATGGGAAGTGAGATACTCAGCAGACTCATAGAATGGCAGATGTCCTAAATAGCACTCTGGCTTCAGAATCACCCCTAAAGGCATTCGGAGCTGGCTGAAAAGCTCATGAGAGTATTTCAGGCATGGAAAGCCAAGACACTCTGGCAAAAGATCTCTGTGAGTGAGATCCCAGTGGAAAGAACAGGTCTTCAAAGAAAGAGGTACCTTTCTCTGAAGGGAGGAGAGAACCTCCACTTTGACTATGACCTTGTCTAAACAAGATAAGAGTCGGAGAACTCAGAGGGCTTCCATAGCCTTGGAAACTCATGACTGGAGCATAGGAGATTGCTGATGCCATAGACAGGAGTGTCAATTGGTAAAGTCAACAACAGGAGTCACTGTGCACTTACTCCTCATGTAGGATCTCTATCCTTAATGTGCTGTACATTGAGATTTAATGCTATAACGAGTACTCAAACAATATATTTCACTTTGTGTTTCTATGGGGGTGCAAACTGTTGAAATCCTTACTTAATGCATACTAAACTGATCCTCTGTTAAAAAAAGAAAAAGAAAAAGAAAAAGAAATTATCAATTCCCAACTTGACTCTCACTGGGATTAAACATGACAATAGGTCTGCTCTGATTTCATCATCATTTAAAAAAGATCATCTATTATTTTTCACTTTATGTTTCTGTGTGGGAACAAACTGTTGAAATCCATACTTGATGTATACTAAGCTGATCTTCTGTATATTAAGATAATCAAAAATGAATCTTGATGTGAATGGAAGGGGAGAGGGAGTGGGAAAGGGGAGGGTTGTGGGTGGGAGGGACGGTATGTGGGGGAAGCCATTGTAATCCATAAGTCGTACTTTGGAAATTTATATGCATTAAATAAAAGTTTAAAAAAAAAAAAGAAAGTACACTTTTGGATTATAGCGGCTTTTCCCCCCATAACCACCCTCCCACCAGCAAACCATCCCATATCCTACTCCCTCTCCCATCCCATTCTTCATTAAGATTTATTTTTAATTATCTTTATATACTGAAGACCAACTTAGTATATTCTAAGTAAAAATTTCAACAGATTGCACCCACACAGACAAAGTATAAAGTACTGTTTGAAGACTAGTTTTACCGTTAATATGCAGAGTACTACACAATAAGGACAGAGATCTTATATGGGGAGTAAGTGATCAGTGACTCCTGTTGCTGATTTAATGATTGACACTCTTATTTAAGACATCAGTAATCACCCAAGGCTGTTGTCATGAGCTGCCAAGGCTATGGAATCCTCGAGTTCACAAACTCCTACCTTATTTAGACAAGGCCATTAATTAAAGTGGAAGTTCTCTCCTCCCTTCAGAGAAAGGTACTGCTTCTTTGATGGCCCATTCTTTCCACTGGGATCTCACTCACAGAGATCTTTCATTTAGGTCATTTTTTGCCACAGTGTCTTAGCTTTCCATGCCTGAGAAACTCTCATGGGCTTTTTAGCCAGATCCGAATGCCTTAAGGGCTGATTCTGAGACCAATGTGCTCTTTAGTGCATTTCCTATTCTATGAGTCTCCTGTGTATCTCGCACAGTCATAATTTGAACCCAGGCTTTCCCATATGGTATAGGGGCATCACAACCACCTTCTTAATCACTAAGCTAAATGCTTGCCCTTATTGTATCTTTTTACTTATTATCCTCTGATGTCTGTGTACCAGAGAACATTGCAATAGTCCTTTAGCTGATTCACATCTCAGAATCTTACCATCTCCAAGAGTCCCCTCCACTGTTGACTTAGTTATCACACAATGATTTAGGCTCTAACATGCCATCCGCCTGATTTAAGTTGGACCATTTTGTTGTGTGGCACTGAAGGGTTCGTGGGGTTTAGTGAACCTGCCCTGGACTTAGAGTGAGATTCCTCTAGGTGTCCAGGGGACTGCATTTATTACTCTTCTGAACTTGGGCAGACCTTGGGCAGACAGCAAGGAGACATAGCATTCTGTCTTGGGACTCAGTATTGGGCTGGTAGAAAACAAAATCAAACAGCACTGAGCAGACCCTATGGTTCCTACCCCAGGCCAGTGCCTGTGGACTGAACTCCTGGATGTGCTTCAGTGCTCAGCAGAGCTCCACAGGCTTGCTGAGCAGTCTCATATACTAGCCAACATTATTAGTGACTGGCAGCTACAACAGCAGGAGTAACCCCCTATGGACAACGGGCAGACCCTAGGGGGGTAAGCTTTGGTCCTCTCCAGAGGCTGTACCACTTGGGTAGGCTGAGGACTCCATATGTGATCTAGCACCCCAGCATCCATGGACACAGGACAAGGAGTATGAGCACAGGCCCAGGGAGATGCTTGCCCCTTGGGTGCACTTCAACAGTTCATGATGAACAACACAGCAACCTCAGACTTGATAAAAATGTGAGTTTAGGGAACATCATAAGATTGAGTCAGGAGCAAACTGTGATTTATGATGTTACCTGGTGCTGAAGAGCAGAAGGACGTATAGCCTCAGAGAAAATAAACAAGGTAGTTAGTAATTCTGGAGGCACAGCCACAAATGGAGTCACACTGGTGTATGGCTCCTTCAGCGTACAGAGACTCTTGTAAGCCAACAAGCTCAAGCACTTCCAGAGAATCCTAACCTCACCCAAACATTAAAACAAGGTACCAGAAACCAACCACATTGGAACTGAAATTTCCAAATGCTTGGGTGAAAATTTCAAAATAAATGTGTTTAGGAAACTCAATACCATTCAAAAGAAAACAAAATAATAAATCCTTATTATGACAGAGAGATTTGGCAGAGAGGTCAAAGTAATTAAAATAATCAATCAGAAATCCCTAAACAGAAAAATACACAAATTAAATTATTAACATAATAGACGGTATCAATAACAGAAGAGATCAAGCAGTAAAAAACTAAGTGAGCTGGAATACAGGCTATTTGAAAATATACAGTTTAAAGAGAAAAAAGCATAAATGAAGATAGCATATGGAAATTGTGGGATACTATGAAATGAGCAAAGAATCCACTTTTTGGAATTGAAGAAGGACTTGAGAATTCCATTGGAGTAGAAACTATATTTAAAGTGGTAATTATAAAAACTTCCAAACCTAGAGAAAGATCCAACTGTCCAGATACAGGAAGAAAAAAGGTAATAAGCCAGATTCACCCAAACATGTCTACTCTAAGACATTTTATAGTTAAGTTCCCGAGAGATTAAACATAAGGAGAGAATTCTCAGAACTTAAACAGAAAAGTAGGAAGTAATAAAATGGCCCCAATTTTCCTGGCTTCATACTTCTCAGCAGAGCTTAAAAGGCAGGAAGTTATAGGATCAGATTTTTACAGTATTGAAGAAAACAGTTGTCAGTCAAGAATACTGTACCCAGCAAAGCTACTATTCACATATGAAGGAGAGATAAAGATACTCACCAAGAAAAAGATTTGTCACCTTTGGTACTATTTTGCAATAAATGCTGAAGGGAGTTTTTTTTTAAGTGAAAGAAAGAGCTTCTGAAGAAAATTCTGAAGATAGAAAACTCACAGGTAAGTGTGACTACATGAATACACAGTGCTCTAATATTATAAATGTGGTGCAGAAAGGACTTAAATCACTTCTTTAAAAATTTATTTTATTTATCTAAAAGTCAGAGTGACACAGTGAGAATGGGAGAGAAAGAGAGAGAGAGAGAGAGAGAGAGAGAGAGAGAGAATCTTCCACTTGCTGGTTCCCTCCACAGATGATTGTGATGTCTTGGGGTAAGGCAGACCATAACCAGGTTCCAGGAACTCGATCTACGTCTCCCACAGGGTGACGGGGGAACAAGTACTTGGGACATCTTTTGCTGCATTCCCAGGTGTATTGCCAGGGAGCCAGATCAGAAGCACAGCAGCTGGTACTTGAACTGGTCCTCTGATCTGGGATGTTGGCACTACAAACAGAGGCTTAACCAGCTGCACCACTTCACTACTGTGAAGAGTAAAGAGTACATAAAATTACATTAAAATCATGAGACAAGCAATATTGAAAGAAATAAATGTAGCATCAAAATTCATAATGTGTAAAGAAGAACAGAACATAAATGTAGAGTCCTTATTAGAACTGTTCGGTTTTTGTATGTCTCTCTTCCTATCTTCTCAATGGTGTTATCATCAATTGACTTGTTGTAACAAAAAGAAGTTTTGTGTAGGCCTCATAGTAATCACAATGCAAGAACCTGTAATAGACTTGCCAAAAATTATAAGAATCAAAGGATAATACCAGGAAAAATAAGTTAACCTTAAATTAAGATAGCAAAACAGAGAGAAAGTTACTACAATAAAAATAAAAAATAAAGATGCAAAGCAAGTATCTAAGTGGCAGTTGTAATATATCACCTATCAATAATTATCTTAAATGCCTTTGCACTAACTTCTTTGATTAGAAAATTTACAGTGACTGAACGGATTAATAAAATGGAAAAACTGCATGGTTTCTAAAGGACACACATAGAATGAATGACAAAGAATAAAAGAGGGCATTCTATGCAAATGAAACCCACAAGAAAGCAGTAACAACCATATTCCTAGCAAACAAAATAGATTTCAAATCAAAAGCAGTAAAAATAAACCAGGAAATTGATTATGCAATAGTAAAGCATTCACTCCAGAAAAAATAAATGTATGCATACAAATGCTGCCACACTCAAATAATAAAGTAAAATGGATCCAGAAGGAGAGATGGACTCCAAAACAATAATAGTGGACTTGAACACACCACTTTCAGAAAAGGACGGACTGTCTAGAGAGAATATCATCAGAGAAATAGGAGAGTGAAATCATCCTAATCAGCTGGACCTAACCAACGTTCTACATGACTCTCCATCCATCATCTGCCAAGGACATACTCTTCTCAACAGCACATGGAACATTCTCCAAGACAGATCATAGGCTAAAAAAAGTCTCACCAAGTGTAAAAGAAAAGAAATGTTTACATAGTATGTGAAAAATTAGAAATAAATGACATGGAAATTTTGGAAACTACAAAAAAATTAAACTACTTATTCCTCACCAATCAATGGAACAAATAAGAAATGAAGACGATTACTGATGCCATAAACAAGAGTGTTAATTTGTTAAGTCAACAACAGGAGTCACTGTGCACTTACTCCTCATGTAGGATCTCTGTCCTTAGTGTGCTGTACATTGTGATGTAATGCTATAACTAGTACTCAAACAGTATTTTTCATTTTGTGTTTCTATGTGGGTGCAAACTTGAAATCTTTACTTAATATATGCTAAACTGATCTTCTGTATATAAAGAGAATTGAAAATGAATCTTGATGTGAATGAAGGGGGGAGGGAGAGGGAAAGTGGAGAGTTGCGGGTGGGAGGGAAGTTGTGTGGGGGGGAAGCCATTGTAATCCATAAACTGTACTTTGGAAATTTATACTCATTAAATAAAAGTTTTTTAAAAAAGAAATGAAGACGAAAAATTAGAAATTTCTTACAATGAATGAAAATGGAAACGCAATATGCCAAAACCTATGGAGTAGAGTAAAAGCAATAATAAAAGGGAAGTTTATATGAATCAAAGCTTGCACTAAATGAAGTTTCACACAAAAAATCATCACTACACTCAGTAAACTATAAGAAAAAAAATCATCAAAATTGGTAGAAGGAAATGAATAATTAAATTCATAGCTCAAATAAATGGCCTAGAGACAAAAATGCAGAAAAAAAAAATGACTGCAACAAATAGCTTGTTCTTTGGAAAGAGAAGCAAAATTGATAAACCATTAACTAGACCAGCCAAGAGAAAAGTATAGAGCATTCAAATAGAAAGAATCAGAAATGAGTGTGGAGACATTATGCTAACACCACAGAAATGCAGAAGATTGTTACAGATTACCATGAACAATTAGATGACAACGAATTTGATAACCTAGAAGTAATCAACAAATTTGTGGACCTGTGCACCTTACCAGAATTGAATCATGAGGGAATAGAATATGAAAGATGCCAAAAAATGAATAGTAAGATCAAGTCAGTAATAAAGAAAATTCTGAGCAAAGAAAAGCTCAGGACCTGATACTTCACTGCTGAGTTCTATGACACATTTAATGAAGAACTAACACTAATCCTACTTTAATTAATTCAAAAAACTGAAGAGGATGGAATTCTCCCAAATTCATTCCAGCATTACTTTTATACAAAAGCCAAACATGGATACAACAAAAAAGGAAAGCTATAGGCTAATATCCAATATCCTTGATAAACTTAGATGCAAAAATTCTCAACCAAAAAGATCAAATCTGACAGTACATTTAAATTATCACTGTGATCATTTATCCAAGAGGTACAAGTGTGGTTCAAGATAGGCAAATCAATAAATGTGGTACAATATATCAACAGCGTGAAGGACAACAGTCATACAGCTATATAGAAATAAGAAGTTCTGGATTTCTATTGCCATAGAAATGTTCTGTATATTTCTCTATTTTAAAAAACTTAGAAGACAAAATTTTGAATGTTTTTACTATAGAAAATACTATATGCTTTAAAGGGTAAATATATCTACACTGACTGGATATTACAAAATATATCCATGGAATGAAACAACACATTTGATACTTAACATTTTAATATTTATAAATCAAAATTTAATACTTCCATTTTCAAAAAACATTGTTACCAGAAGAATGTTACAAATGCATACTATAAGAATGTGTTTCCATGTTTAATATCTAGCAAAACTTTTATGTCCAAATTACATAAATGTCTCTAAAAAAGTCAACAATGAGAAACCAAAGAACCCAATAATAAAATGGAGAAAATTTGTAGCAAACTCTTCATCAAAGAGGATATAAGCATACAAATAAACAAATGAGAAATCTATTTAATATTATTAGCCATTAGGAAAATGAGCATTATACTTTAAATAAATCCAATTATGCATATACTAGAATGGCTATTGCTTATGAAAAATGAAAAGCCTCACAATACAAAGTGCTGGTGAGGATTCCAATTTTCATTGTCATGTGTTATTGATGGGGATTCAGAAAGGTACAGATATTCTGAAAGAGGTTATCAATTTAATGACATTAAACATTCACTTGACATATTCTGTATACAATTTTTAGTGGCTTTCTTCATAATAATGTAATCTGGAAAGAAATCAAAACAAAAGCGCTTTAGTACACATATATGCAAACATACCTCGACACATCCATGTAATGGTATATTTCTCATCAGTCAAAATAAAGTAATGAGCTACTGATAAGCAGCAAAGCATTATTGCATCTCAAAGCCCCAGGCCAAGTGGACGAACTCAGGTGCCAATGCATAACTCCATTTACACGCTGTCTGTTAGAGGCAAAATTACAGGGACACAGAACACACCAGCGCTTGTCAAAACGTAGGAGTGAGGAGCAGCTTAACTACAAAGAGTTGGGATGAGAGGGTTTTATAGTTTTGTGCACAATTGAACTACTTTACATCCTATTTGTAGTTACAGTAATATAAGTCTGTGTAGACTATTTTACAAAATTTCACCAAAACAACTTATAAACTGTAGATTTCGTACATTAGTACATATAAACATAAATGTATATTTAAAGATAGTAGTAAAATAATTATTAAAATTTTTGGACGATCTCTGAGGCTACCAGAGAGCATCTGGAAATACAAGGGCAAGGTGGATTCTTGATAAAGGTCATCAAAGAGTTTTGCATCAGATTTATCAGAACAAAAATGATGACAAGCAGAGAAAACAAGATCTGTCCTAGAGAGAAAATGAATGTTAATCTTCGAAGTGGCAAAAATAAGGCTGACAGCTGGCTCTGAAACAGCAATGAGGAAAGTACAAACAAAATAAAACATATCTCTAAAGTGATGGAAATGGTAGCTCTCAGCCTAAACTCTTTTCCCAGCAAAAATATACTTTAAATTTTAAGATGCAAGAAAATCATGTTAGATGAACATAAACTGTAAAATCTGTGACAACCAGAAGCTTGCAAAAGAAACTCCATCTCAGGCAGAAGGAGCAATGTCTGAGAGGAAAATCCTTAGACAAAACATATTTAAGAGAGAAAGAGTAACCAAATGGGAAGTAAGTGAGTGATTTGCTTTTGGAGTTTAAAAACTGGAGTTTAAAACAATGCATGGCAACCCTAACATGAAGCTAATTCAATTGGATTGAATAGCTTTACTAGGGATGGAGTGGAAGATTTAAGGCAATGCCAAGCATTTTAATTTGTCAAATAACAACTAAATAATGGTAAAATAGTAGAGCCTGAGTTTATTTCTTCAGGAGAAATAATTGTATTATTTTGAGTCTGAAATCATGTTATCAATTTCAGACATTATTTTGGGTGTGTATATTGTCAACAAACAGGCATTCTTTACTACCCACATAATAAATCTTTATAATCTTCAGCGCATGAAAATAATCTCAGTAATTGGTGGGAAAAATGAGAATTCTCCCATGACCTTTTTACTTTTGTCATGCTATCAATTGTAAATGGATGGGATATGAAAATATACTAAAGCAAATACTATTTTACACATTATAATATAAATGTACATTTTACCTTTGTAAAAATGTATTGAGTGAAATAAAAAATGCTTATCTTCTTTTTATCATTATATAGTGTTTGAACTTTCATTCTTAAACTTAATGAAATATTTCCAAGCATTCTGCTTTTCAAAAATTCAATGGGCTGGCGCCGTGGCTCACTTGGTTAATCCCTGCCTGCGGCGCCTGCATCCTAAAAGGGCACTGGGTTCTAGTCCTGGTTGCTCCTCTTCCAGTCCAGCTCTCTGCTGTGATCCGGGAAGACAGTGGAGGATGGCCCAAGTGCTTGGGCCCCTGCACCCGCATGGGAGACCAGATTAAGTACCTGGCTCCCGGCTTTGGATGAGTGCAGTACCACAGAGAGAGAGAGACAGAGAGAGAGAGGGAGAGAGACAGACAGAGAGGTCTTCCATCCGCAGCTTCACTCCCCAAATGACCACAATGGCCAGAGCTGAGCTGATTCAAATCCAGGAGCCAGGAGCTTCTTCCAGGTCTCCCACTTGGGAGCAGGGGCCCAAGTACTTGTGCCATCTTCTACTGCTTTCCCAGGACATAGCTGAGAGCTGGATCGCATATGGAGCAGCTGGCACTCAAACCAGCGTCTATATGGGATGCTGGTGCTGTAGACTGGGGCTTTAACCCACTATGCCACAGTGTCAGCTCCTGAAATCTTGTATTCTTTGGCTAATTTTTCCCCAACCACCACCACAACCCTCTACCAAGCCTCTTGTAACCATCATTTTATTCTATTTCCACAAGTTTAAATTTTTAGATTCTTCATATTAAAAATAAAATATAAATAAAATTTCGTCTTTTTCTATCTGGCTTAACTCATTTAGCATAATGTCCTCCAGCTTCATGCATGGAGTCACAAATCATGACTCCCTTCCTTTTTAGGAATGTTTAGTATCTCGCTGTGTATAGGTACCCTTATCCATCCACCCCTTGATGGACATTTAGGGTCCTTCTATGTCTTGCAATAGTGAATAGTGCTGCAACGAACATGCTGTAAATTGGTACAGTCATTTTGGAAAACAGAGGTTCTTCCAAAATTAAAATTAAAACTACCATGTAATCTGGCACTCTCACCACTGAGTCTATGGAAGTACTTCAAAATGTTCATGGAAATATGGAATTAAGAGATAAGCTCCACACTGATGTTTAGCACAGTGGTTAAGATGCTGGTTAGAGTGCCTAGGTACACGTTCCAGCTCCATTTTCAATTCCAGCATCTTGCTAATGTGTACTCTAGGAGGTAACAGGTGATGGTTCCAGTACTTGCATTCCAGGAATCTACACAAGAGAATCAGATTGAATTCTAAGCTTCTGACTTCACACTGGCCCAGCCCCAGCTGTTGTTGCAGGCTTTTGGGAGAATGAACCCATGGATAGAAGATCCACACTCTCTCTCTCTCCCTCCTTCCCTCTCTCTCCCTCTTTCTCCCTCTCTCCCTCCCTCCCTCCCTTACTCCCTTTCAAATAAATGAAGATAAGCATCTTTTTTTAAAATAAGATTTTTATATTGATACAAAAATTAAAATCCATGCATGGTTATTTTTTTCTTGACATGACATTTCCATGAACATTTTGAAGACCACAAAGTAAGGTATTAGTGGCTTCTTTCACAAACTTTTTGAACTGTTGTCCTACAAAGGAAATTAAACCACCATGTTGAAGAGCAGTGCATGTGTACTTCTAAGGCATTATGTTTTGTGGTGTCTTCACTTCTGAGCCACTACCATCCTGTCTGTCACCACCATATTCCTCATTTATGATGGCGAGTTTGTGGCCCTGTTGACACAACTCCGTTTGCACCTGGTTGAATTTTACTTCCAGGGAAATCACTTTTAATTTCTTGTTTCACTTTCATTTTTGCTGTCCAGTCCCTCTTCTGATGAGATCCATTGTTGCAAAATGTCAACACCGGTTTATCATTGTATGATAAGCAGGTGACACAGCTACATGTCTCGTTGTCTGTACATAAACAGAATTTAATAGCTACTCCACAGACTACAGAGCTAGCAGCAGAATGTGTTCTTTATGCAACGACTAATTGAGGCGAAATTTTGTTTATGAGGAATTTTTAACTAAGTTGTGATAATTGAAATATTTGCATATCAGATCCATGCAAAGTAGGACTTGTGTACAGAAATATAAAACTAATCACACCAAGTTCAGGGTGGGAAGGGAGAAAAGTTGACTGAGAAAGGGGTAGATGGGGCTCTCTACGCATATATGATATTTCTGCAAGAATAAATCTGAAAACAAAGTGAGGTAATGGTGTGATTGACCTTATGAGACAGTAGGTAAAATTAAGCTCCAAGAGGTTGAATACATTTTATTTTGTTTCCTTTTACTGTACTAGAACAGCAGAAATATCTCAATAAGTACTTTGAATATATGAGTCTGTCACTTTTTAAAATTTTTTTGACAGGCAGAGTTATACAGTGAGAGAGAGAGAGACAGAGAGAAAGGTCTTCCTTCTGTTGGTTCACCCCCCAAATGGCTGCTATGGCAGGTGTGCTGTGCCGATCCGAAGCCAGGAGCCAGGTGCTTCTCCTGGTCTCCCATGCGGGTGCAGGGCCCAATCACCTGGGCCATCCTCCACTGCCTTCCCAGGCCACAGCAGAGAGCTGGACTGGAAGGGGAGCAACTGGGACAGAATCCAGCGCCCCGACCGGGACTAGAACCCGGTGTGCCGGCGCCACAGGCAGAAGATTAGCCTAGTGAGCCACAGCGCCAGCCGAATCCTTTTACTTTTAATTACTGTGCAGTGTATAGAAACCTTTCCATCATCCAAATCTGTTCATCATGGGACTTAAAGTTGCGGTGGTGATGGCAGCCATTGCTTTCTGCACAGTGCAGAAGAATTCTGAGTCCTGGAGCTTCAGCCTCCAGTACCAGATGCTCGCTAGGTGCTCAGCTTCAGTGGGGAGATCCATGTTTCCTTCCTTCCTCAGATCTTGGCCCATATTCCCTGCAGGGTAAACCACTACCCACTTCTCTAAAATTTCCTTCTGCAAACGCTTAGGGACAGGGCAGCTCCTTCAATGAAGTGTGCACACCTCTCCCCCGGGCCTTCAACATCACAGACAGGGATCAGACCATAGGATTTTAGCTCTCTCAGGTCTATGAATTGTAAATCCTCAATAAGCTCTGGCTGAACTGAAAAATTTTTCAGGCAAGTAATCTGAAACATATCTACAAATTGTTGGCCAAGATAATTTCATTTGATATTTTGTCCACCACACATTGAATCAATTTCTTTTTCTTTTTTAAAGATTTTATTTATTTATTATTGACCTTCTAGAGTATTGAATTATTAGTCAAATGGCCTGTCCATGGAGGACCAATTTGATGTGTCTAAATATAACTTAAGAACTTGGCGATCCAATCTGCTGCTGTCACGAACACTATCATGCTCCCATTTCAAGGCTTTGCACTGTTACTCACAAGAAATAAATTAACAGACTGTATTTTGTTTTCCTGTGTGATTCCGATTTCATGTTTTTCTTACACTATTTGGCTATAATTTAGCTATGTAAACTAGTGAAATAAGTTCACATGACAATCAAGAAAGATGCTCAGTTAGTACACCAATTCATCAGCGAATTCTCATCGCTACTGAGGAGGTCTGTGTCCTCTCCATGTCCATCAGATGTTTCAGCAACCTGATCTGAATGCCTCGCACAGGTTCCTCTGGGCCTTCCTGCTGCACCTGCCTTACCTATTCCCTGCATGCAGAGCCTGTCTCTGGCCTTTTCATAAATGGCTCTGCAGCTGTTGGAAGGCACAGTTCATGCTTTCAAATAAAGCCCTGTGTACCTTGCCCAGTATTTTATAAAGAAGACAGTGTGTATTTGTATTCATTGAATCATTTTGAAATTCTAGTTTATTAATAGCTTTTAAAAACATAATATAATTTGGAATTTAATGATGATGAAATCAGATCAGACCTATTGTCATGTTTAATCCCAGTGAGAGTCAAGTTGGGAGTTGATAGTTTCTTTTCTTTTCTTTTCTTTTTTTTTTTTTTTTTTTTTTTTTTACAGAGGATCAGTTTAGTATGCATTAAGTAAAGATTTCAACAGTTTGCACCCCCATAGAAACACAAAGTGAAATATATTATTTGATTACTCATTATAGCATTAAGTCTCAATGCACAGCACATTAAGGACAGAGATCCTACATGAGGAGTAAGTGCACAGTGACTCCTGTTGTTGACTTTACCAATTGACACTCCTGTCTATGGCATCAGTAATCTCCCTATGCTCCAGTCATGAGTTTCCAAGGCTATGGAATTTAATTAGAAGAATCAGCTGAAAACATTTCAGAAATGGAGTTGGATAAGATATTTTGCAAACAAATCATACTGTTGTACCAAACAATCCCATAGCCTTTTCATCTTTAAGGTGTAAGTATCAAATATTTTGACAGATTCTTGAGTATATAATTTCTATCCCATTATTTCTATAGCTAACATTTATTCATATTAATTCTGAAATGTCTTTAGAAATATTTAAATTTTTGTGTGTTATTACTTTTCTTTTTTTAACTTTTATTTAATGAATATAAATTTCCAAAGTACAGCTTATGGATTACAATGGCTTCCCCCCCCATAACTTCCCTCCCACCCACAACCCTCCCCTCTCCCACTCCTCTCCCCTTCCATTCACATCAAGATTCATTTTCAATTCTCTTTATATACAGAAGATCAGTTGTGTTATTACTTTTCTATCCCAAAGCAGGTATTAGCTTTTTTGTAGCATGGTGGAGATGGGCTTGATGAGAGTTCATTGCGCAGGTCTCACCCAAAACCTTAACCTATGACAGGCATGAGAGAAATGGGCAATTAAAATGCATTGTAACTCTCTGGCTCTTCATGTTTTCTAAACTTAACAAAGGATTAAAGTAAACTTCATTAACATATGGAAGAGTGAACTTAACTCATTTGTCAACACGGAACAAAGCCTCAAGTCTCAGAGACATATTTCTTTCCTTCTCCTGCATGGCCTGCCTACTCCCTTGGTGTCCATTGCAAATCCCTTCTCATCTCCAGACCTACCTGAAATATCACCATTTCTCTACAGATTGTGATTGTTGACTAAGCAGACATTTCAGTTCTCTGAGGAAATGCCTCATTGTTTCCTTGTACTTCCTTCCCAGCCACCCCAACTCCTTTACACGCTATGCCACCATGAGATGTCTGGGGGAGAGACACTCTTGGTTTTAAGTCCTTTAACACAGCACACAGCTCTAGGCCTTGGAAACCCCTAGAGATAGACAATGCTGGCTGACGAGGACAAGTGAAGGGAGTTGGGAGGAAGGAGTAGACCAAATCAAATTCTCATCTTTCCATCATCCACCTTATCCAACCTTAGTCATTTTCCACTAGTACATGTACCTACATTCAGATAGACCTGTGCACATCTGTTCATTTTCACTGCCACAGGTACATAGGATTCCACCACTATCTTTAAGGTGATGTCTGTTGATATAACCTGAATGAGAAAATATAATCTTCTCTGTATAAGTAACTGAACATGAAATTACTTAGCTTGATAAAATGACAAAAGCAGATGACGTTCCTATTATGAAGAAGCATTTAAAAATCAGGAGGCCCTCTAAATTCAATAATTCATTTTTTAAAACATTTAAGAGGAAACAAAGTGTGTTAGGAACACTTAACTGTACAACTGGAAATCAACATGGGTGGATTCTTGACCTCATTCTCATAACCCTGAGAACTGGGTCAAATATTTCGACTTTGTGAATTTGATTGTCTTGCTTATGTAACTGCCTTGCTGACATACGTATGCACTAGAGAGTGAGTGAGCTTCCCTTCCTCACCAGGCACTCAAGCCCGGGCCATAGCAGACAACAATGTGAGACATCCAGAGACGTTGCCCCTCATCCTGAAGGGGAGATAAACCTGCCCATCCATTAGTGCAATAAAAACAGGGCAGCTGTGATGCCGTAGACCAGAAGAGGTACCATCTGGAAAGGTTCAGAGAGAAAAGGATTTCTCCCCCTGAGGGCAGAAGGAGAACACGTGTTACAGCTGAGCTGCAGAGAAATGAGAATGTGAGAACAGATAGTATCAGAAGTTCATTCTGTCTCCAAGATCAATTCTATAGACTCCTAGAAAATTTCCCATGGCACCCATTTTTCAAATTCCAACCCTTCCCATTCTTGCTCAGAAAACATTTCCACGTGCTTACAGTCTCCGAACTCCACAGAGGTAAATAATCGGTTTCTATTTCCTAATTGAAAAATAGAGTTCACAAGCAACATTGAAGAAGCAAGTTGTGTTTGAAGGCACACATTTTGTCATGCGGTTAATGCACACAAATGGGCACTTCTCTCATTCGCAAAATAATTCATGCAATTTTATTTGCCAGAAAATCTTAATACATCTCAAATTTTTAGAGAAGTTCACCCATTTCCTCTGCCTTTTCTCATAAAATTGTAAGCTCTCCTTTTGCACCTACCTATGAAAATATCTTCAACTTTAGCATAAAGAAAAATCACTACAAGGGACTCAGTTTTAATTGCAACCTTCTAGAGCACAGTGAAGTCTCAGACTGTGGATATTCAGTGGAAGTTAAAAAGTGGGATGTTCAGCCGTCTGTTGAGATGCCATTAAGACGACCATGTCTCACATCAGAATACCTGGGAGTCCCAGCGCCAGCTCCTGACTCTCGCTTCCTGATAAGGCAGACCCCGAGAGCCAGCAACACCAGCTCAAACAACTGAGTTATTGCCAGGCACATGGGACAGGTGCATTCATGTCTCAGCTCCCTGCTTCAGCCCCATCGGGACCACTGTGAACATCTGTCTCTCTCCCTCTCAATTGAAAATGTATAATAAACCTTAAAATGTAGATAAAGTAGAATATTAGAGAAGGGGAAGAAAAGAAAGGGCTGTGCACTAGCTTCAAAACCTCAAAAACTCAGAACAATCTAACAGAAGTGTAGGTTGGTATATTCACTACACACTGCAAAGAAACATTTCATGGTACACATCTGCTAGAATTTGGTTAAGCCATATACAGAAAATTAAAAACATATTTTATGAAAGGCTGATTAATTATGAATCCAACATAATGATGTCTTTGGGACTGAGATTTGACTTTTCCCTAAAGTATTTTGTTATCTGTAATACCAAATGAAAGCTTTTTAAAAACATATAAATGAGGGGCCGGTGCTGTGGTCAGTGGGTAAAGCTACCTGCAGCATTGCCAGCACCCCATATGAATGGCAGTTTGAGTCTCGGCTGCTCCACTTCTGATCCAGCTCTCTGCTATAGCCTGGGAAAGCAGTAGAAGATGGTCCAAGTCCTTGGGCCCCTGCACCCGCATGGGAGACCTGGAAGAAGCTCCTGGCTCCTGGCTTTAGATAGGCCCAGCTCTGGCCATTGCAGCCATTTGGGGAATAAGCCAGCTGATGGAAGACCTCTCTCTTTCTCTCTGCCTCTCTCTAGCTCTGCCTTTCAAATAAATAAATAAATCTGTAAAAAACAAAAAAACACATAAGTGAATACAATTTGTTCACTTGTTAGCTTAAGTTACAAATACTGGAACGCCACCTCACTTATAAATAAAATGTATGTTTGCAAAACTTGACCCATGAGTTTGACTCACCAAAGGAATCTGCCACTTTCAGGGGCAGAAGCAACGATGGTTCAGGCTAAGTGGTATGCTCACAGGTCCTAAGATGGCTCTTGAAGAAACACTTTTACAAGAATTACAACACTGAGACTGCTGGTTTTTAAATAATTCAGTTTAACAGTCTATGGATGAGAAAAATCCCTGATGCATAAAACATATGTGGAAGGAAATGATAATCAGATAAACTTGCTCCAGATCTCTTCCTCAAGTGTAATTATTGAGCACTTTTGTAGGACAGGCATGGAGTAAGTTACCGAGACCCAAATGCCTCTGTGCCTAGAAAGCTTTGAGGCGAGCAGGGGAGAGAAATATTAAATAATGACTTCTATAGTTTCATGATAATCCTAAAATTCAGACTGTCTCCAAATGAAGTGATCAGACTTGGACTTTTCGAGTTTGTGGTGTTGTGAATGTGAATGTGGTGTTGGGCTTCTGAACTGGATCCTCTCCCTTCATGTTGGGCCAGTGGCAGTGAGCCCAGCTCAGAGCCAATCCCTTGGTCACAGAGGAAGCGGCCGAGTTTCTACACCATGCTGTGTTGTTAGGCCAGGAGTCAGGTAGGTCAGGGGGACCAAGTGCATTTTCCACTTTGGATATATTCTTCTTAACACAGTTTATTGGGATGTACCCCCAGAAGGAGAGACAAGTGCAGGCAGAGGCGATAGGCATGGGTGACATTTTTTTTCCTGAAAGAATTGAGTCTTAAGGCTAAGGTGGGGAGCACAATGTTAGGTCCTGGGAAAGACAGGGTCCTTGCAGTAGGGGGGCTGTTTCTCCTGCTACTGCACCTCCAGGGAGTAGCAGGAACTTCCTGGGGACTTGAAGAAGGTTCAGATCTGTAGAACAAAAGTGCAAGTTTGGTGTGGAAGACCAGTCAGGGAGACAGAGACAGGCCAGACAGGCACAGGAGGGCTCTGGGTGTTCCTCTTTAGGTGAGCTTTATGGAGATTAGTGCAGTTATGTTGTGAGGCAGTAGCCAGGCCAGGCCTTTAAACAGCAGAGCTGAGATCTGAATTCCTGGAGCTATTGCTCCACCCTACACTGTTCCCAGAGCCCTGACCAAGGCAGAGCAGTGCCATGCGGAATGGAGCCTTCACTGCCTTGCCTCCTGCGGTGTCCAGAGCTTCCAGCAGAGTTCCTCTGCACAGCGGTCTGACAGGCGGAGGCAAGGATGCAACTCATTTTCTGTAGGAGGAATTCTAAACCATAGTCAGCTTGCCCTGCTCTTTTACATCCCAGGGAAAGCACTAGACAAATATCACCCACAGGGAAGTGAGACACGCAGCTTTAGGAGATAGAATGAAACATATAGGCACAGCAGCCTTCACAT
Organism: Oryctolagus cuniculus; assembly: GCF_964237555.1. Taxonomy (NCBI): domain Eukaryota; kingdom Metazoa; phylum Chordata; class Mammalia; order Lagomorpha; family Leporidae; genus Oryctolagus; species Oryctolagus cuniculus. The sequence goes on from NC_091433.1 coordinate 196,335,653, forward strand.
GCACTCTGTCTTAAGGAGCACACGAAATCCTGAAACGTTATAAATGGTGGAGAATTGCTTTTTATGGGCACTAATTTGTCACTGACACCCGGAAATACACCATTCTGCTGACAGTGTAAAAAGTGAGCCCTCAGGGTGTAACGAATACCACTTCACCCAAAGAGCACAAGGTTACATTCCTTATGATCGTTGGTTCAACTCCTGCTGCTACACTTCGGAGCCAGCTCCTCATTGTTTTTGTTTTGTTTTGCTTTTTGACAGATACAGTTAGACAGTGAGAGAGAGAGACAGAGAGAAAGGTCTTCTTTCCATTGGTTCACCCTCCAAATGGCTGCCACAGCCAGAACTAAGCCGATCTGAAGCCAGGGGCCAGGTGCTTCCTCCTGGTCTCCCATGCAGGTGCAGGAGCTCAAGCACTTGGGTCATCCTCCACTGCTTTCCCGGGTCACAACAGAGAGCTGGACTGGAAGAGGAGCAACCGGGACTAGAACCCAGTGCCCATATGGGATGTTGGTGCCGCAGGCAGAGGATTAACCAAGTGAGCCACGGTGCCGGCCCCCAGCTCCCTGTTAATACATATGGGAGAGCAGCAGAAGATGACCCAAGTGCCTGGGCCCCTGCACCCACATAGGAGACCTGGAAGGAGCTCCTGGCTGCTGACTTGGATCTGGCTTAGCCCCGGCCATTATGGTCATTTGGGGGGTGAACCAGTGGATAGAAGATCTCTCTCTCTTTCTCTTTTCCTTTCAAATAAATAAAAGTAAATCTTTAAAAATGGTTGCCAAGTCTCTGAGAAGAGAGCAAGAGCCTTGAAGTGGAACTCAGAAACACCCACCTGTCATTGAGACTGAAACTGTCTATGTAGCTCCTGTCTGCTGCACACCTGAGTCACCATCTTTCCTATCTGGCCACACGAGATCCAGGCTGTGAGTCTGGTCAAAGGCAGAAACTGCGGTATAACCCACAGGCTGTCTCCAGCAGACACCGGTGCCCTGCCTGGATGGAGCCCATGAATCCACACCTGAGTTCCTCAGTGAACAGCATGAGGGGTGACACTGGGAGGGAAAGTAGGAGAAAGCAGCTTGGGGCCATTAGGCCATGAGGAGAGAGTAGAGGACAGACAGGGGCAGATGCAGAGAAAAAAGAGACAACCATGAGCGGGGGGGCCCAGGAGACCCCCCGAATTCTGCAGTGTGCTCGCCGAGACAAAGGCCAGTGTGGCCTGAGCAGTGCCTCTGTGCCCCTGACCCCTGCTCCCAGGCTGAGCCCCGGCTGGCCTTGGTTCCCTTCACACGCCCATCGAGTGACAACTTGATGTGTCTTTGTGTTTCCAAACTACCTCAGACAGCACAACCCAAATCTATCCCTCAAAATAGACACATGAAAATAAGAGGAAATGGTCTCTGTTAGTTTGATCCAGCATTTGGAGAGATCTTAAGGATACCAGTCATTACAACTGAAGCCAATGTTCCTGCCCAGCACCTCACTTCCCGGTAGAAGAGAGAGCCACAGAGAAAAGCCCTGGGGGAGCCGCTGGTAACTGTCGGGGTGGGCCACGGAGTCAGCGGGGATGGAGAGAGGTGGGACATCAGAGCAGGAGCCACACCCCCCAGGGATCCAGCATCGGCCTTGGCTGGACACCGGCATGCATCCTGAAGGAATGATGCGATAATACACAGCAAGGTGGATGCACGGTAGTATGTGTCCCGATGTTACACATATTGCGCTGGTGGGAACTGAATAAGTAACTGTTTGTGCTACCAAGAGCTAGCACCCACCAGCTCTGAGGTCAGCCAGGTAGGCTCTAAGTATATCAAAGACTGCATATCTTGTTCTCCTATCACCCCAGTGGGTTAAATGCTACCATTCTCTACATTCTAAATTTTCTTTATTTACTTGAGAGCCAGACAGAGGGATAGACATACAGACAGACAAAAAGAGTCAGACAAACACAGAGAGCTCCCATTCCTTTATTCACACCCCAAATCCTAGAAATGGCTATGGCTGGACCAGGGACAAAGTTGGGAGCCAAAAAATCCGTCCAAGTCTCTCCTGTGGTTGGCAGGAATCCAATGACGTGAGCTATCTCTTCTGCTTTCCAGGGTCTGGTTTAAGAGAAGTTGCAGTCTAGAGCCAGAACTGAGTATTAAAACCTGGGCACCACAACTTGGTCTATGGACACCATAAAAGCTAGATGAAATTCCTGATCCCAAGTTTGTATTTTATCGATGAGAAGACTGAGGAAAAATAAGGTTAAGTTGCCAACTGTATTGGAATTCTCCAGAAAAATAGGAGAGAGCCCCCATATACACACAGAGAGAAAGAGAGAGAGAGAAAAATATATTACGGAGATACTCCTATATCTATCAGTGTTTACACTTGCACACAACACACACACACATACTTACTATTTTTTGAAAGCAGGGATGGGTTTATTAATAGTACATAAATGCATCATTGAATTAATTGCAACAGATATGCTTGCTGGAGATCATTCAACATTATTTTGATTTACGTACCTGCAATGTGAGTTCTCTGGAAGCTGCAGGCATCATTATCAAGAAGATCTCCTAGGATTCTCCATCTGGGAGCTGTCACATCGTAGGGAAGCTTTCCCGAGCACCTGAGCGTATCTACAGCCTGTTGTCCAAATGAGTTCCATGATGTTGGAGCAACTAGGAAACATTTGCTTCTATATTCTTTGTATGTTAGAACATACTACTTCTCCATACACTGGAGTAATCATTGAAACCACATCTTTGACAAATGTTTTCTGGACACATAATCCTTGACCTAAGTGTCATTTTTATTGTTACTGAAAAACCAACCAACCAACCAACAACAAACACATCCAGGGGCTATGAGAGGTGATGACAAAACTTGTGCAGACAGAGCAGGTAGAGAACCCAAGTACTGGGCTTGCTGAGAGCTCACTGGTTCTGCGAAGGACTGGAAGATGATAGAAGACTTCAGAGCATGTTCTGAACAAGTTCACTTTATTCCCTGTTCAACTCACTCATAGCTTAGTATTCCTTCTGGTGATTGGTACTCTGTCCCATCCAGATCAAATCCATTCAGCATTCCTGTTATTCCTTCTTATTCATGGCTGCCCATTATTCCTATGGCCCCACCAACAGGCCCAGGAATGCAGTCAACGTAAGGCAAGACTTACAGTGGAGAAGAGGAAAAACCAGAGCCAGCTTCCTTATCTTTCTCCACATCCTCCTCCTCTTCTTTCTTCTTCCTCTCTACTTCCCTCTGTCCCCTCCCTATCTTCTGCCTCCATTTCTGTCTTTTCTATATTGTTGTCAGTGCATCTGGCACATGGCAGGTGCTTATTTGAGATTTGTGATTATCGATTTCAAGCAAGGACAATTAAAATGCTTGTGAGGGTTTTCTCCAAGGACATTCAACTCTGTGCTATAAGCATATAAGCACGTAATTAAGCAGGCTCTTCCTTGACGGGTGATAACAATAATCATGAACTGTGTACAGATGTTAAAAATGCTTTCAAAGAGTGAGTTTATGTCCAAACCATGAACTCTCAGCTTTTCCAGGAAAAAAAGTGCAAATGTCAGGATGGGAACAGGTAGAGGGTTAAAGGCATTGAGGATGGAAGAATCATTGGAATGAGCCAGGTACAAGAGCAGATGAGGACCGCAAACTGGTCTTTAAGTGTGCATGCTAGAAACAGTTGAGCTACTGATTGGAGCCAAGTCTGCTGGGTGTCCTGGGGTTGGGTGGTGAACATGGAACTGAGTATAAATTTCGTTCAGAGAAATCACAAGGAACACAGAAGCTCTGCTGCTGAGTAACTCAGCACATGGATGTTGGCGTCATCAAGTGAATTTGCTTTAGTCAGAGTCCCACATGATTGACAGTCTTACAGTTTATTCATTACATCAAAGTGTCAGCCTTGCCTGCTCTCCAAGGTGCTTGCCTTGGGCCAGTTTTCTTCCATGGGAGAAGCTCAGCTTCTACAATGTAAGACCATAGCAACACGTTATTTTTTTAATTTGCAAAAGGGATGTGTGGTTCATTATGTGTGGTATTTGTTTAATAATGTCTAAGTTCTTTGTTCTAGCTTTTGCTTTTTTTAAAAAAAATAGAGAGACAGACACAGAGAGAGATTTCCCATGTGCAAGTATCAGTGATAGGCCAGGGCAAAGCTGGGGACCAGAGACTCAATCCAGGTCTTTAATGTAGGAGGTAAGAACCTAATTATGAGAGCCATCACTACCACCTCCCAAGACCTATATCAGCAGGAAGCTGGAGTCTGGAGCTGGTACCAGTCATAGAACCAAGGTATTTCAATATGGAATGCAGGAATCTTAATTGATATTATGTAGTTTATTTTACTTTTTTGAAAGACAGATTTAGAGAGAGACAGAAGCAGAGAGAAAGAGAGAGATCTTCCATTTGCTGGTTCACTCCCCAGATGGCCACAAGAGTTGGAGCTGGGTCAATCCAAAGCCAGGAGCCAGGCACTTCTGGGTCTTCCACATGGGTGCAGGGACCCAATCACTTGTGCCTACTTCTACTGCTTCCCCAGGCTATAACAGAGAGCTGGATTGAAAGTGGAGTTGCCGGGACTCAAACTGTTGCCCATTTGGGACACCAGCACTGCATGCTGCAGCTTTATCCACTATGCCACAGCGCCAGCCCCAGTGATGTCTTAACCACTAAGCTAAATGTCCACCCCAGTGTTTAAGTTTTATACTTTTGACTTTTGCGTAAGTCTTAAAAATATTATCTACAAGAAAAGAGAAAAGCCTAATGTAATGTATGGCTAACATAATGCATTAGCAAATAGGTCTGTGATTGCCATGTTGTTTTTGTCTGTTGTATTTAGATCCATTGCCATTTTTAGTACATAATAGGTGTTCTTTTACAGCATTGGAAAGGACTATGGAAAGATCCTAAACATCCGGAGACTACTCCTGCAAACTGTTTATGCTTCAGAAATTCCTGGCGGGGCTACGCAAAGTGTCTGCTCCACACATGGAGGCTTAAGTTCTCTCTCTTCCCAGCCCTGCTTTCCTGGTTAGGAGGGCACCTGAAGCAGAGATCCTGGGCTCCACATGCTGCCTCTGAGTCTTCTTCCAACAACCCCACTGGTGACAATGATCACAATGGGAAAAGAGGATCTCTTGCTTTTCAGATTTAGCACAGAAAAATTGAGTTTTGGAAAATTCATGGTAGAAACAATTTCGTGCACTCAAGGCCCTGAGATTTAATGGTTTTCCAGCCCTATACATTAATTATATGATTTAGACAATTAAAATTAGTCATCTTGATCAACCATTTCAATGTTCCGCCATGTGACATCCTAAGAGTCACCGTGTTGCAGACTGAAAGCCAAGGGGTCCTTCTGGTTGGGTACCACAGACAACTGTGAAGTCCTAGGATCACTTCACCACCCAGGCGACACATAGCATCTCCTCCTCTGGTGGTCATGGCTACATGATCAAAGACTACTCCAGAGGACTGGTGTGCATTGATGGCAGAAGAGCGTTGTTGCATTAACACTGTCTCACTTGAAATGAGAGACATAAATCCATGAATTTCATATAAGAAGGGTAAATATATAAAACCTAGTGTCATCTATGTGCACATGGGGCATTTGTGTGCACATGGGACATTTCAGTGCTTTAAACAATTGCAAATAACTAGCTTACACCTGTATAAAAATTCATCACATGGATCTAGCCAAATAGATGGGAATATGACCAAAGAAGATGATTTAAATAAAACCAAGAAAGAATTCTATTTGAAAATTCCAATTCTGGAATTGCCAAGCTTTAAAAGTTTAGAGCATTTTCAATATTCTAATATCCCCTGTGGAAATACAGGTATTGCTGAATGAGCAGCGATGTAAGTCATGATGATGGCAATATAAATAATAGAGCATTGTAGAATTCACTGAACATACACACATACACCATAAATGTGGAAGAAAATGCCCTCGATTAAGAAAAAGTATGGCATCAATCTAACTGTGTTGACAATGTCGACAAAAATCTAAATCAGCAAGACCTGGTATTACAGATTTGGAATCTAAACCAGGAATACATTCAGATACAACCTGGAGGTCAAAATACAGAGGCATGAAAAGTGGTCAGAGAAGAGCCAGGGAGTTGACCCTGACCTGGACAAAGACAATAAAGACAGTATATGAAATAAGTCAGAGTTGCAGCAAGTATGGTTACTTTCTTAAACTTCCCATTATGTTGATAAACCTATAAACTGTAATGACTAAAACATCTTCCCATAGGGTCCTTTCATCTTTTGGGTGTGCAGTGACACAGATAGCAGGGGAGTGGGGCAAGTGGGCCTTCCACTCTGCTCTGAGTGAGCTTCCTTTTACACAAAGAAACCCTGCTAAGGCAAAAGTCATCCTGGCACAAGCTCTGGGTGTTTTTTCTTTTTAAACTGGTAAGAGCTATTTGTCCTTTCTAAGTCTCAGAAAACGGTGAAGATGAGTTTCCCTGTTGATGAGAATGTGTGATCAGCGAGGAACCACACTCTCCTCTCACTGTCTCATAATTGTGACCCGGATACTGACAATGGTAACAATGGTGATCAAAGCTGAGATATGCTCTCCATGACACCTGTGCAGATTCAGGTTTCTGATTCCCCCTCGCCTTAGGGGTGGGGCTGAGATGTCTGCAGGATGTGCAGTGACACGTCTCATATTAGTTGAGCAAACAAGTTCCTCACACCACGAGAACCTTGTAAACTCTTTTGAATAACACACACTTTTATATTCATCACACCATTCTTACAGGGACACACTGTTGGAACAACGGAAAGAGGAAAGACACTTGATCCATAGTTTAAAAGTGTGGTTTTCTTTGGCTGTTTGTGATTTTGAGAACATTGTGTCTGCAGAAATCAATGTTTCTACATACAGAAGAGAAGTTGGGAGAGTCTCTCCAGCTCCTTCTGAGAAGGAGAGACTTACCCTTGATCCAGCAGAAGCAGCGTTCAACTGTGTCCCTACATGGAGAGCACATAGCCCCAGAGTGATGCAAAGACACAGGTGACACAGTTTTGTGAAGGAAGAGCTGTGCTCTTGGCTCTACAGGTTACTCATGGGTATTTTTCTAGAGAAAGTCCTCTCTTACCACTTCTTTCTTTCACAGCACACACAAAAAAAATCACTGGAGAAAGGAATTTTAAAAGTAGAGAAGTGTTGGGGCCGGTGCTGTGGCATAGTGGGTGAGGCTGCCACCTGCAGGGCTGGCATCCCATATGGGTGCTGGATCTAGTCTCAGATGCTCCACTTCTGATCCAGCTCTCTGCTGTGGCCCGGGAAAGCAGTGGAAGATGACCCAAGTCCTTGGGCCCCCGAACCCACTTGGGAGACCCAGAAGAGGCTTCAGATAGTGCAGCTCTGGCCATTACGGCCAACTGGGGAGTGAACCAGAGGATGGAAGACCTCTCTCTCTCTCTCTCTCTCTCTCTCTCTCTGCCTCTCCTTCTCTTTCTGTGTAACTCTGACTTTCAAATAAATAATTTAAAAAAGGTAGAAAAGTGATATGAAAAGGAATGAGAAATCTTGACATTGTGGTAGAAAAGAGGATGAATCAGGTTATACCTTATCTTTGTGTTATAAAATTTTTAAAAATACACATTTTAAGAATATTTCAAAAGAAGTGCTTTAGCAGTGATACAATATTCATAGATTCAAGGTAGGACTGAGTATTTGCAGGTTCTTTCTTACAAACCTGAATGAGCCCTATGATGAGAAAGTATTTAACACAGATTTCTCTCAGGTTAAAATGTGAGGCAATTCTAGCCTGTTTTCTTAAGAAACAAACAGCTACATTTGCTCTGGTGAATACAGGTCTAAGAATCAGTACACTCAAATTTCACCGGAGGAGGAAACACAAAATGCTTAACCAGCTGAATTTTTTTTCTATGTTTCCAGAAGTTTATCTTCAGTGGAAGTGGCTTTATCATCATTTCACTTTGAGCTACCCAAATGAGTTTAAATGAGGTCCAGGGTGAACTCACAACCGATATTTTTTATGATTTATTATTGCTCACAGGATAACAACATTTTAAATATGGAGTATGCCTCAGAGACTGCTCCATAGAGTTTCCAAAGCAGTTTTGGAACTGAGCTTTATAACAGGGAAGTGACTTTCCCAGGGTCACATGGTCTCCTGGCCCATTCCCTCCATGACACTGCCACATGCTTACTGCTTGTATGACGTCATTTGATGGGCACTCAGTGGACCCCTCCTACTCTCCAAGAGAAGTCATAATGCATTCTCTAGTAACCTAATTGTAATGTTCACTGTAAGTACAGCATTTTAACAAATTAACATATTAAGGAATGAATCAATGATTGAAAACATTATTCAATAATAGATGAGTATAAGATATTTGTAATATTATAAAATACAATTAATGAGGTTGGGGTGTGGCACAACAGGTTAAGCCACTCCCAGCAACATTGGCATCCCATATGGGAGTACTGGGTTGAGTTCCAGCTACCCTACTTCTGATTCAGCTTCCTGCTAATGTGTCTGGGAAGGCAGGGGAGGATGACCTAAGCACCTGGTCCTATCACCCATGTGGGAGTCAAGGATGAAACTTATGGCTTTGGCTTTGGCTTGGCTCAGACCTGGTTGTTGCATCCATTTGGAGAGTGAAACAATAGATAGAATTATCTCTCTCTCTCTTTCTCCTCCCACACACATACTCTCTCTGGCACTCTGCTTTTCAAATAAATGAATAAATAATTTTAAGAACACAAAATTAAGAAGACTTAACTATTGTGGTTCATAGTTGGTATACTCACATGAGAAATGAATTAGAAATTGAAAATATCTTCCCCAATGTCTATATGGTATCTAATGAAATAATATTGACATCAAGCTGTTTACAAGCACACAAAAAAAGGAGAGGACAGACCCACATTCGCTGTTTATATTGAATCTTGTAATTAGTGAAAACGCAAATAACTAGAATAAAATAACCTATCTCCAATGGAAAAATAAGTAAAATTGTAAAAAAAAGTATGAAAAGAAAAGTGAGTTTGATAATACATATAAACATAATGGGATACTTAATTTCAGATTTGTATCAAATATGATAACTTGTGGCAATCATTAATTAGGTTATAAATTAACAAATATATTAAAATGTTATAGTTATTCTCTCCTTTATGTCCAACCCAATGCTGTCATATTTTTTTCTAAATTCAAAACCTATTTGGAATGTACTAGAATACTTCTAAAATGTTTTTTGAACTCTGTAATTAAGTTAAAAATGAATAATATAATTTTTATTGCTCGGAATAGGATCATTCATGTTCAAGACATCTTTGTAAAAGATGCCGGACATCCTATCAATGAAGAATGGAATTCCTGAAGATTTAATCATGTCAATGGAATCTTTTATACATCATTGTTTGAAGGAAATGGGCACTTCCAAAGATGTTTTAAAATCAGAAAACAACAATGAAAACCAGAAGGAACTAAATCAGAACTGTGATGGGGATGCCTAGTGGTTTCTCATCACAGTATAGTGGTTTCTATCACAGAATCACCCTTGTTGATGAAAAGATGAGCAAGAGCACTTTGGTGGTGGAAATGGATTCTGGTGAAGATTTCTCAGCATTTTTTGTTTTGTTTTGTTTTTTTGTTGTTGTTTTGTTTGTTTCTTGTTTTTGTAAAATACTCTCCTAATAACCTAATAAGCAGAATTATTTGCTCTTTAGCCTTCCAGAAAGTCGATTAGTGAGATGCCTAGAGCATTACACAATGCTCTCAGCCATGACCTTGGCTTTGACTGACCTACTCCTAGCTTGATTGCACCACTTTCAACTCTTGGTAGCCATTGTTTTGACTGTGCTTTGTCATCAGGATGATACTTCTGGAGTTACGTGTCTTCTCCTATTACAGCTCTTAGAAGAAATTCTTCAGGATCCTGATACCACTTCTTTTTAAGATTATTTATTTATTTGTTTGAGAGGTAAAGTTACAGACAGAGAGAGAGAGAGAGAGAGGCAGAGTGAAAGGTTTTCCATCTGCTCATTCACTACCCAGATGGCCACAGTGGCTGGAGCAGGGCAGATCCAAAACCAGGAACCAGGAGCTTCTTCTGGGTCTCCCACATGGGTGCCAGGGCACATGAACTTGGGCCATCTTCTGCTGCTTTCCCAGGCCACAGCAGAGAGCAGGATTGGGAGAGGAGCAGCTGGGATTCAAACCAGAGCCCATATAGGATGCTAACACCACAGGCGAAGTCTTACCCACTTTGCCACAGCACTGGCCTCTGATACCACTTCTTAAAAATGTCCATTGAAAACTCTGATTCTATTGCAGCTGATCTGGGTGAAATAGTTTTCACATGGCATCCATTGAACAGAAAGTTTGTTTCATTTTAATTTTCTTGTCAGCACTGACAGTGAACCTGTTCAGATGTCCTTGGTGGTGGCTGTTGTTTCTCCACATTTTAACTTATTTTAGTATTTTTAACATATATATATATATATAATTTATTTTAGTATTTTTAACCTACTAAACACACTCATTAATTAAAATTATTATGAGGGAAGTTCCAAGATGGTGGAATAGGGAGGGAGCGCACTGATAGTCTGGGAAAAGATATTTTAATAAAAGCAGAGATACTGTAGTTTCAGGGAAGAATTATGGAAAAAAAAAATTGCAGAGGGAGCTCTTCCGAAACTAGTGGGACAAGGTGGACCTATGTGGAGGGCATAGGCGCCCACAGCTCGGGACCCCAGACACCGAGTCTACGCACTAGCACTGGAAAGGGAGGTGAGGTGAAACTGCAGTAGCCCAAGACACTGGTGGAAAAGCAGCAGGAAAAGCCTAGAGGAAGCAAGGCTTGAAACCTTGTGGGAGGAATGATCACCAGGCTAACTAGAGTAGAGAAAAAATAAACAAAAGGGGTCAGTACAGACATGATTCTCTCTCTCCACTCACCTTACAAAGGCTAGCAAGACAATGAACAGGCACAATTTTGGACAATGTAACAGCTACGCCAGCTAAGGGCTGCACCTGCCCTCACCCAAGCAGAAAATCCTGACTCTGATGGGGAGAAATAACTAGGTTAAGACCTAGTAAATGTGTGGAGCTTATGAACTGGGACTGCGAAAAAAAAATGGAGGGTGTGTGGGAGAACTCACAGAGTGCCTGAGAGTACTATCAGTGGGAGATGCCACAATCTTGGTAACCTTGGCAACCCAATAGGAGATTGCAGGGGAATCTGAGCTTACACTGAGGACTGCACAGTCCTTGGGAAAAAGCAGACAAATATTATACCCACAGAGGCCAGCACTCAGGCACTGATTGCCTCCAAGGAGAATAGCTCAGCTGTGCAGAATTACTTCCCTTCTGAATAAAAAAAGGGAGGGGGGGAGAGAGAGAGAGAGAGTGATTTACCATGCCAAACCTGGGGGTGTCACCTTTGGCACACCCTTAACCCTGAAGAACTGAACAGAGCTCTCTGGCCACACCCAACACAAGCCTCTAGAGATTCACCAAAAGCAGACAGTCCACTTAATCTAGTGTCATAATATAACAAGAAAAGCCACCACAGAAAAAAAAGAAGAAGAAGAAGAAGAAGAAGAAGAAGAAGAAGAAGAAGAAGAAGAAGAAGAAACTAAAGAATATCTCAACAATGCCAAGCAACAAATGCAGAAACTGAAACAAGAACAAGGAAGACACTCTGGCACCCCCAAATGAACATGGCATTCCAATACAAGATTATGAACATGCTGAGATAGAAGAAATGCAAGATATGGATTTCAAGAAAATTCATGATAAGAACATTTAGAAGTTCTCAAAAACAAATTCATGAACCATAGAAATCCATACTGGACAGGATAAAAAATCTCTCTTGTGAAAATGAAATCTTAAGGAGGAATCAAAATGAAATGAGGAATTTAGAACATGAAATTGTGCTATTGAAGAGAAATCAAAATGAAATGAAGAATTCAATGGAACAAATGACAAATGCATTTGAGAGCCTTACTAACATAATCAGTGAGATAGAAGAAAGAATATCAGACTTAGAAGACAAAGCACAGGAACGTATACAGCCAAACCAAAGACAAGAAGAAGAAATTAGAAATCTAAAAAATATGGTTGGGAATCTACAGGTTACTATTAAAAAACCCAACATTCGGGTTCTAGGAGTTCCTGAAGGCATGGAGAGAGAGAAAGGATTAGAAGGTTTTTTTTAGTGAGATACTAGCAGAAAACTTCCTGGGTATGGAGAAGGAAAGAGACATCCAATACAGGAAGCACATAGAACCCTTAATAAATATGACCAAAAGAGATCCTCAAAACGACATGTTGTAATCAAACTCACCACAGTGAAACAGAAAGAAAAGATCCTAAAATGTGCAAGAGAGAAACGTCAGATTACTCTCAGAGGATCTCCAATTAGACTCACAGTAGATTTCTCATCAGAAACCCTACAGGCTAGGAAGGAATGGCGAGATGTAGCCCTGGTACTAAGAGAAAAACTGCCATACCAGAATATTATATCCTGCAAAGCTCTCATTTTTGAATGGAGGTGAAATAAAGACCTTTCAAAGCAAACAGAAATTGAAAGATTTTGTCACCACTCATTCAGCCCTGCAAAAGATGCTTAAAGATGTGTTACACACAGAAACACAGAAACACAATCATCAATATAAAAGAAGGTAAAAGAAAAAAAAAAACCTCTCAGTGAAAGATCACAGGAAGTTCGAAGCATATATTAGAAATATCTTTGGGAAAATGGCAGGGCAAAGCTACTTCTTATCAATAGTCACATTGAATGTGAATGTCCTCAAATCTCCAGTTAAAAGACAAAGACTGCCTTCATGGATTAAAAACCAAAATCCCTCTATTTGTTGCTTACAAGAAACACGTATTTCCAACAAAGATGCATGCAGACTGAAACTGAAAGGTTGGAAAAAGATATTTCATGCCAACAGAAACCAAAAAAGAGCTGGCATAGTCATCTTAATATCAGACAAAATAAACTTTAACACAAAAACTATTAAGAGAGACGAAGAGTTGCACTATATATTGATTAAGGGATCAATTCAACAGGAAGATGTAACTACTATAAATGTATATGCACCTAACTACAGGGCACCAGTTTATTTAAAAGATATGTTAAGCAACTTAAAGGGAGACTTAGACTTCAATACAATAGTATTGGGGTACTTCAATACTCTACTTTCAGAAAGAGATCAACCAGACAGATTAACAAGGAAACAGCAGATTTAATCGACACTACAGCCCAAATGGATCTAACAGATATCTACAGAACTTTTCATCCTACACATAAAGCATTTACATTCTTCTCAGCAGTACATGGAACCCATTCTAGGATTGACCACATACTAGGCCGTAAGGCAAGTCTCAGCAAATGACACAACATATCAAACTGATGGGATACAGCAAAAGCAGTGTTAAGAGGAAAGTTTAGAGCAATAGGTGCCTACATCAAGAAATTGGAAAGGCACCAAATAAATGAGCTGTCAATGCATCTCAAGGATCTAGAAAAACTGCAGCAAACCAGACCCAAAACTAGTAGGAGAAGAGAAATAATTAAAATCAGAGAAGAAATCAACAGAATTGAATCCAAACAAACACTACAAAAGATCAGCTAAACAATGAACTGGTTTTCTGAAAAAATAAGCAAAATTGACACACCATTGGCCCAACTAACTAAAAAAAGAAAAGACCCAAATCAATAAAATTAGAGATGAAAAAGGAAACGTAACAATAGACACCACAGAAATAAAAAGAATCATCAGAAATTATTACAAAGAGTTATATGCAAGCAAAATAGGCAAACCTATCAGAAATGGATTGATTCTTCGACACATGCAACCTACCTAAATTGAGCCAGGAAGACATAGAAAACCTAAACAGACCCTTAACCAAGTCAGAAATTGAATCAGTAATAAAGGCCCTCCCAAGAAGGAAAAGCCCAGGATCAGATGGATTCACTGCTGAATTCTGCCAGACATTTAAAAAAGATCTAACTCCAATTCTTCTCAAACTATTCAGAACAACACAAATTCTTTCTATGAAGCCAGCCTCACCTTAATCCCTAAGCCTGAAAAAGATGTAGCATTGAAATAAAATTACAAACCAATATCCCTGATGAACATAGACTTAAAAATCCTCAATAAAATTCTGGGATGGTTCAACGTTCGCAAATCAATCAATGTGAAACACCACATTAACAGACTGCAGAAGAAAAACCATATGGTTATCTCAATAGATGCAGAAAAACATTTGATAAAATACAACACACTTTCATGATGAAAACTCTAAGAAAATTGAGTATAGAAGGAACATTCCTCAATACAATCAAAGCAATTTATGAAAAACTCATGGCCAGCATCCTACTGAATGGGGAAAAGTTGGAAGCATTTCAACTGAGATCTGGTACCAGACAGGGATGCCCACTCTCACCACTGCTATTCAATATAGTACTGGAAGTTTCAGCCAGAAAGAAAAAGAAATTAAAGGGATACAAATTGGGAGGGAAGAAGTCAAACTATCCCTCTTGCAGATGATATGATTCTTCAGGGGATCCAAAAACTCTACTAAGAGACTATTGGAACCCATAGAAGAGTTTGGCAAAGTAGTAGGATATAAAATCAATGCACAAAAATCAACAGCCTATTATACACAATTGATCATAATGACAGGTTTAAGAGTCAAAGGGATCACATAAACAAGCCTAGTGTCTGATAATACTATCTGGTAGAATTGAAAAGGGGAGAATGATCCAACATGGGAAGCAGGATACACAGCAGACTTATAGATGGCAGATGTCCTAAACAGCACTCTGGCCTCAGAATCAGCCCTTAGGGCATTCAGGTCTGGCTAAAAAGTCCATGAGAGTAGTTTAGGCATGGAAAGCCAAGACACTCTGGCAAAAAAAAAAAAAAAAAAAAAAAAAAACTAAATGAAAGATCTCTGTGAGTGAGATCCCAGTGGAAAGAATGGGCCATCAAAGAAGGAGGTACCTTTCTCTGAAGGGAGGAGAGAACTTCCACTTTGACTATGGCCTTGTCTAAATAAGATTGGAGTTGGTAAACTTGGAAGGCTTCCATAGCCTTGGCAACTCATGACAAGATCCTAGGGTGATTACTGACGCCATAAACAAGAGTGTCAATTGTTAAATCAACAACAGGAGTCACTGTGCACTTACACCTCATGTAGGATCTCTGTCCTTAATGTGTTGTACTATGCGAATCAAGGGTATAACTAGTACTCAAACAGTACTTTACGCTTAGTTTTTCTGTGTGAGTGCAAACTGTTGAAACTTTTACTTGATATATACTAAATTGATCTTCTGTATATAAAGATACTCGAAAATGTAACTTGAAGTCAACGGGATGGGAGAGGGATTGGAGATGGGAGGGTTGTGGGTAGGAGAGAAGTTGTGGGGGGAAAAAGCCACTTTAATCCAAAAGCTATACTTTGGGAATTTATATTTATAAATAAAAGTTTAAAAAGTGTCATTTACTATTTGAAACATAAATCTATCAGAAATGTTAAATTTTGCTTGAAATAGACACGATTCTACAATTTAAAGAAACAGGGCTTTTGCAAATGCACTAGAAGTTTTGAAAGCTATTTTCAATACTTGTTAAATGGTTAATTTTCTCAAATAGAGTGATGATCAATTATGGCACTATTTTGGAATATCTGATTTATACAGAGAAAACATAGAAAAGGAAGAGAAAGAAGATTTTTAAGGTGAGGCTGACTGTGGGATCAGGTGATTCATACAGTCAGCCAGGTCTTCTCTGACAAATTCAGTGATTTGATTTTACTTCACTTCTCTAAATCTTGACCGTAGTGCATGAGGACACCACTCACTGGGTGAAGAATAATGACTCCACAGCATTGTTTAATGACTACCTCCTTGTCACACTGTTTCATCGCAAAATTGTTTTGCCACGTCCTGACTTAATGTAGTCTCACCACTAAAGTTATGGTAATAGTCTACAAGTTTGCCAAGATTTTCTGTAAAAACATTTACTAATACACCAAAGTTTTAAGCTTTGGAGAAAAACTATGAATGGAAATTTAAAAATATAGCCATTTCATTGCTCTGGATGTATGGGTTGGGAAGAAAATTCTTTTATGGAAATGTATAAAAAGCAATAAGCCTTAACAGAAAAAAGTCCTTTGCAAGGCAGAGATAAGGGTTATGGTGCTATTTGGTTTATTACTGTGTGTGTCTTACAGCGATTTCACTTTCATTGTTTTATTTGTTGCTGGACAATGTAGTACCTCAGAGACTTGGCTTGTTCTCTAAGTGTGCTGCAGAATGTCGCTGTTTGCGCTGGATTCTGGAACTGCAGAGTTATAGGAGAAAACTCCTTGGACATCTATGGAAGCCCTATGCTTGATCAACACAGAGCATGACCCACATCTCCAACAACTCTTTACAAAACCACGCAAGTGTACTGCGTAGGACATGTTCTTTTAAGTGTTGTGTATATAGCTTACTTTTCATACTTTAATATTATAACTATCTTATTTATGTCATGGGCCTGAAGTCAGAGGTGACTAGATGTGCAACCCAGCTCAACTCAGCATTAACTTGGGGCAAGTTACTTAGGTAGCATATATATTTCATGTCACTAGATAATAACAAAGCTTAATTTGCAGAGTAATAATTAGTGTTAAATGTGGTTATATGAATGAAAGCACTTCTCCTCATGACTGGTTTGTGGGAATATTCCCAAATATAAAAGTTATATTAGCCGCCTTTTCATCATTATAAGTAAAAGACCTTAGAAATACTTAAGAAGGAAGAGGGTTTACTTCATTTCTTGGTTTGGGAAGTTCAAAGTCCAAAACTTCCAAGCTTTGGAGGTTCATGTGCCCACTGAGATCTGGCACCATATGCAAGCAGTGATTGGTGGGATGCATGCAGAGAGAGAATCACAGAGTGAGCCAGCCTGCAGACAGCAAACATGTTTTTGCTATACAGCGAACCCTCAAACATGAACTATCTTCCAAGGGCACATCCCATTGACCTGAATGCTCCCACTATTTCCACTTCATAAACATCGTATTTGGATCAAGTTTCCATTTTTAGCCCATCAACCATTAACATTAATCCTTTAATCATTAGCATAAAACTTTGGACTTCAGAGATATGCAGGAATAGGGAGACAAATCATGCTCAAAGTATGAAAGAAGTTTTTGTTTCCCTCAGTACTTTGTTAAAATAGACAATGATGCTTAAGCCATGCAGGAAAATTGTTTGTTCAAGTTAGCCAATCACAGAAAGGAAATTCTTAGGGAATATCTAGGAACTCAGGACATGGACATTTATTTGTTGCTTTGAGTCTGCGTTTCCTTGGCTGTGAATCCTTCTGAGCCC
The DNA here is from genome assembly GCF_964237555.1 of Oryctolagus cuniculus. Lineage (NCBI taxonomy): Eukaryota > Metazoa > Chordata > Mammalia > Lagomorpha > Leporidae > Oryctolagus > Oryctolagus cuniculus. The sequence goes on from NC_091433.1 coordinate 196,353,056, forward strand.
AGATAGAAGAAAGACTGTTCCACCATCGGCAGCACAGAGCTGTGTCCATGCTGGTTCTGTGTATCCTAGCTCTGACACTGAAAATCAAAATGAGTATGGCCCACCAGCTCTAGCTTGAACACTCTCAAGAATGGGGCTTTGTCTTTGACCATATGTGGACACTAGGGATGTGGCAGTGTAATGGCATATGCAACCCTGTGGCAAGAAGTGAAAGCCATTACTAGTGTGGCAGACGAGGAGAAAGCTAAGTGGATTGGCTTCTTTTCATTTTATCTGATTATCATGCCACTCCTATAATAGCTTGTTTGTCTTGACATAAAAGCTGTGGTTACACAAATTGAGACGTGCATGTACACCAGCTCTGATGACATTCATAATTGAACTGAGATGAAAGCAATGCTGAACTTAGAAATGGTTCTTATTTTGCTTAGATATTAACTCTGAGAGTTTACTATTCCCCTAATTCTTAAATCTATGTTTCTTAAAATGGAGAAAACTGTGCCTTGAACATCTCAGAGGATGATTATATAAAGACAAAAATATGATAGATAGTTTTGTAGTTGTCTAATACTACAGAGCAATCATCGAACAACATAAATAATGATGAGCTTTTATGTTTTCTGTAGTTCTGATGTACGCGTGTGATGTGGCGCTGTAGGATCAGGCTCATCTTGCTAGGGCTTGGACTGGAAGACGTTACGTGTATTTCACCAAGAATAAAAAAAAATTAAAAATATTTTCGGTGCACTCTATGGTTTGAATATGTTTCCTCTCAAGCTCTTATTGAGATCTAAGTTCCGTTGAGATATAATTAAGTCTGGAAGAAGTGGTTAGAACCCTGAAATCCACCCTCACAGGAGGGAATGCCGATGTGAGAGAAGAGTGGATTTTGGCCAGTGCCGCGGCTCAGTAGCCTAATCTTCCGCCTTGCGGCGCCGGCACACCAGGTCCTAGTCCCAGTCAGGGCACTGGATTCTGTCCCGGTTGCCCCTCTTCCAGGCCAGCTCTCTGCTGTGGCCCGGGAGTGCAGTGGAGGATGGCCCAAGTGCTTGGGCCCTGCACCCCATGGGAGACCAGGAGAAGCACCTGGCTCCTGCCTTCGGATCAGCGTGGTGCGTGGGCCGCAGCGCACCAGCCACGGCGGCCATTGGAGAGTGAACCAACGGCAAAGGAAGACCTTTTTCTCTGTCTCTCTCTCACTGTCCATTCTGCCTGTCAAAAAAAAAAAAAAAAAAAAAAAAAAAAAAAGAGTGGATTTGGCGCCCTCTAGGTCTCTCTTGCCTCTTGCCTTCCACCATGTGATGACTCAGCAAAAGTGCCCAGTCAGACACCAGGGCATTGACCTCGGATGTCCCAGTCTCAAGAAATGTGAGACTTTAGATTTCAGCTCATAATAAGCTGCGCAGTCTCAACTATTCTGTTATAGCAGTGGAAAATAGAGTAAGACAGGACAATAAAATTTTCACTCAGTCAAAATTAGTGTGTTAATTGGAGTCATCTTAAAAATGAAGATCACATGGTATTGCTTAAAACACAGAATCTGACATCACAAAATCTAAAATTTGACTTCCAGGCTGACTACCCATGTCACAAGTTTAGGCAGTTTTTGTCCCATAAAATACAAATACTGATCTCTAATTTTGAGTAAAATGATTGAATGAGGCACAAAACTGTAACATGCTTATAATAGCATTTCATGCAAATGAATATTAAGTGCTTGATATACTCCATATATTTTTGTTAAAACATGATAGTAGTATTATATCACATGTGGTAGTACTATACCACGTGCATTTTGTTTAAAAGTAAATTAAAAATGTCAGGAAGAAAAGTCTATGATAGCAGTATTTATGAATTAAGAAGAAGAGGGCATTTAGAATTCTATTTTTATATTTATTTTTCAAATGTTCAGTCTTTTACATTTAACAGTTATAACTCAGTTGTGACAACCATATCATGAAAACTTCATAGAAGGAAATTGGCATATCTAAGGAAACACTGTATTTTATTAGCATTCTAGCCTTCTATTTATAAATTGTCTATTATAAATTAAGTAGTCCCTTCCCTAATTAATATCATATAGCTTACTGAGGTCTGTTTGGTTAATCATTTACCATCAAGACCTTCAAATCCTTAACTCTTTTTGTAATTGTTATTGCCAAAATTGACTTTATTAACCTGGAGTTTAACGATAACTTTTCTGGCTGAGAGTGATGACATAGTTTATATTTTAATGGTTTTATTTCTGGGAAAATATAGATAACAGTATGTTTCTTTCAAAGAGAAAAATTGTCTTATTTTGATTTACACTGTCCCCTTGTGACACTGTAATGTCATACTTGATTATCTTCTGTATTATTAGTAGTATCATAAAATAACAAAGTGTAATTCTGGTATAACTATATGATCAGATTAGATGTCATTATTGGATAGATGGTCTCCTAATAAAAATAAACAATAAAATGCCATTTTCTACATACTTAGGGAAATTTAAATGATCCTCAAAGTATGAAATGAAATACTAGAGCCAGCATTGTGGTGCAGAAGGTTAAGCTGCCATTTAGTCCCATCTGCTCCACTTAAGGATTCAGCTTCCTGCTAACGCACTTGAGAAGGCAGAGGGTGATGAGCCAAGTACTTGGGCCCTTGCCACCCATGTGGAAGACCCAGATGATGTTCCTGGCTCCTGGTTTTGGCCTGGCCCAGCCCTGGCTGTTGCAGAAATTGGGCTGTGAATCACTGGATGGAAAATCAACCTCTTTCTGTCTCTCTGTCTCTCTCTCCCCTACCCCAATCTTTTTCTGCTACTCTCTTTTTCAAATTAATTAATTAATTAACAAACATTTAAAAAATTAGCATGCTGGCTTATTAATCATGTTACTACAAGATCAAAAGAAAGCAGTGAACTGTATTTTACTTTTCAGTTTTCATTCTCTAGTCTGTCTTATCCTAGAATATTTTCATTATACAAAGTATCAAGTTTTAAAATACAACAAATATATCCTATAAATCCTCAGCATATCTTTTGAAATTAATTTTGGATCTCATGGATTGATTATACAAGAATTGCATAGTATGCAGTATCTGGATTAAAAGGGATTTGTTACTTATTTTTTATCTCTGAGTGCACTACCTTTTATGAACTAAAAAAATTCATTGATTTTGCTAATATTAACCCTTCCTATTGCAGTGAATATTGTTTACAAATCTACATTGAAGTTTTCTGTAGGTCCTAAGCTCAAATTTCACCATTTAGTATTGAAATTCTTAATCGCAGTTAATTACATGAAGGCTTCTCCTTCCTACTACTGAGAAATAATTCTCATAAAATGGAACACAATAATCTCCCCTGTGTGGAGTGAGGGCTATAGGTAGGTGAAAGGGATAATGGGAAGTTTTATTTTTAAGTATTGTTGAACAATGTAAAATTCTATGTTGTAGTCATTTAAAGCCATTTCTAGTAAATCTTTAGAAATATATTGACTATTTTGCATTTCAATATGTAAAAATGTCATCTAGGTTATCAGTGAGGACCTGTTATCTGGCACACTCAGTGTGGTGTATAAGTGGGAACACTCAGTGTGGTGTAAGAAGGAAGACTGACCATGGTTATCCCCATAGCTCTTTGAGGTCTGTGTGTATATGTGTGATATTCAACCTCATGTCCCTTTGGCTTAGCTGAGTAGACTTGAGTCCATGTGGTTTCACATTGACTTTGGACCTAATGCTGGGGCTTCTGCTGCCATGGAACTTTATCCTCCACTTGCATTATGGACTTGTGGGAAGATCTTCACAACCATTTTGTTGAAGAAACATCCTGGACTTGTTTTTTCTTCCTTTAAAATTTTAAAAATACTTTAATTGGTAAAAGTTTCATACATGTGTGGTGTACAACATGGTATGATATACGTTTACCTTTTGTGATAGCTACATCAGTTTAAATGACAAGTGAATTACTTCAAGTATTTTTTTTTGTGTGATGAGAACACTTAAAATCTACTCTCGGTAATTTTCAAGTATACAATATCTTGTTATTAGCAATAGTCAATATGTTGTATACTATGCTGCACAATTCTGATCTTATTCATTCTATCTAATTTATATTTTGAGTTCTTTGACCAATATCTCCTCAATCCATCTCCTCTCTTCCCACTTTCCACCCCAGCTCTTTGTATCCACTATCTATGCTTTTGTGAGTTTGAGGTTTGTCGATTCCACAAGTATGTGAGATCACATGCTATTTCCTTTCTGTGCCTGGATTATTTCACTTATCTTGATGTCCTCCAGGTTCACTCATGTTGTCTCAAATGAATTACAACTGTTAGAATGGATATTATTTTAAAAAACAGACCTGCTATTGACAAAAATGTGAGTAATAGAAAATTCTTGTACACTGTAGATGGGAATGTAAACTGGTACAGCCATTATGGAAAACATTATGGAATTTCCTCAAAAATTAAAAACAAACAGAACCACCATATGATATAGTAATCCCACATCTATAACCCAAGGAAATGAAATCAGTATGTTGAAGTAATATCTACACATTAATATTCATTGTAACATTATCCACAAATGCCAAGGAATGAAATAAATCTAAGTTTCCATCATTGGATGAATGGATAAGGGCCATGTGGTATATGAATACAGTGAAATACTATTCAGCCTTAAGAAACAAGAGTCCTTCCATAAACCCTGTTATCTAAGAGTTCAGTATGATATGTTAACTCAAGAGTAAATAGAGCTAGAAAACTGAACTGTTTAAGACCCAGTTAGGACAGGGGTCTGGGCACAGCACCATTCAAGTCTGAGGGAGATACTTCTAAGTCATCCATGAACATGGTATATGCGCTCCAAATGCATGATTAATTTGTTATACTTGTGCTTCCTTTGGTAAACTATATAGTTTCAGAAATCAAGGTGTTGGAATGGAAGTAACATCTCTGATGATTAACTCTAATGATTTACTAGTGACCTTTTATCTTCTGGGATGTCTTCATGCTCTGCTTGTTTAGATGTCTAGTTCTCAAAGCAAGAGTACTTATACAAGAGCACACAATAACTTCTCATTAAACTAGGAGTGCTATCTGGTACTTCTGAGTTTAAAAGAATATGACTGAATTGTTTGGTATTCTGGATCCTTTTATCCAGAGAAAATAGTTCATAGCCATGCAAGATAGATAAGGAAGAATTTATCTGAAAACTGGGGAGTCCTGTGAAATAATTTGTTTTAGTTCTTTATATTTCATATTTGCTCATGTTAATAGAAGAACATAGCAATCTCATAAAATAGGCCATTCAGTCAATAAATTTCACTTCATTTCACCAGGGAAATGATTGTGTTCACTGCTGTATGGACTGAGGACCAAGGACACATTGAAACAGGAAACACAGGAGGAAGCTCATGATCTCTGAGTGGTATTAAACGTGATGCAGCCATTTGTGATAATGAGCAAGTTGATGTACGATCTCTTTCTCTGTCTCTTCCCCTGTTGCTCTGACTTTCAAATAAATAAAATAAATCTTACAAAAGAAATGTGTTAGGTATACCTTTCCTAGGGGTATTCATACATCAACGCTTTATTGAATACCAAGAAAGATAGGCCATCAATTACAAATTGTTATGTTGTGGGAAGAAAAGTAGTTAGGAGAAGGAGCTGAGGAATGAGAGCTCCCGCCAAACTGCAGGAGAACATCAGGGTCCACGAATGATTGCTCCTGCAAAACTGCTGCTGCATGGTTCCAGATGACTTGTGCAGAGCAATGATTGACAGCTCCAGGGGATTTGTGATTGGACAGCCATGAAGAACTGCCACAAGACAGCTGCAGGCAGCCCATATGACAGCCTGGTCCAGCCCACATGATAAGTCCCTTCCTGTGCACTATTCAAATGACTTTTTCTGAATGTGCACATCCAAGACACTGATTATGTGCATCGTGCAAGCCCACCTCCCATGCACAAGCAACCCTGGCTGCTTTCTGAACAATGGAAATACAAATTCCATGATGTTGAAAACTTGGAATCAGTGCTAGCTGTGAATGTCCAGCAATGCTGCAGGATGTGTCCCTGTTAAGTCTTTCAGGTCATTACAATGCCATCATAATAAAATTACCTGTAAGACATGTCCACGCCCATCATGCACCTGATGCCATGACACTTCCAATATTTCCGAAAAAGAACATGAACTGGGCAGAGCTTGAGCCCTGCCTCAAACTCTGACTCCTTTTGAATATCCGATTATTTTCCACTCCAGACATCGCCCCCTGTGCCTCTGGAGGCGGGAAGGGGAAGGTCTGATCTCATTAAGAGGGCTTTTCCTTGTCTGGGGTTTTTTCCTTTGTCATGGACTTTTTCCTTTGTGGAGAGTTACTTTCACTATGGAGGTCTTTTTGGTTAAACAGGGAATTTTGTCCTTTGTTTGGGGGCCTGTTTGCATTTTTGACTATTTGTCCATGTACTACTTGGTTCTTCAGTTTGTACTTCGTTTTTCTCTAAAATAACTCCTGCTCTTCTGTCCATCCTTATGCTTCTGGTTTTGGATTGTTTCACATGTGGAGGGAAGAACCTGCAATAAGCTTAGCTGGAAACCCTGCAGCCCACAACAATTACTTTCCCATATCTGAAGAGCTAAGTGTATTTGGTTGATGGGTTTGCTGAAAAGGAAGTCAATCTACTTGATAGCAAAATAAGATTTAGACGGAAAAATAGAAGATCAGGTAACAAACAAAGCTGTTCTTCTTGGAAGTGAATTACTGATAATTTAGTGCTACTGTTTACTGTGATGGTATACGTTAATATGTTTTTGTGATATGAAACATGATTTGCTAACATAAACTAGATGCTAAAGCTTATTATGGAATGAGAATACATGTAAATGATTTGAGGGAGGACTTTGGGCCAGAGGGAGATGCTGGGGAAGTTTCCAGGAGGTGAATAGCAAGCCCAGAGGTTCAGGTGATGCAGCTTGGGCAGCTCTAGCTCAGAGGCCATATGGTACTTGCTGTTGGGTATTCCAACAGCAATATTAGGTGGAAAACATGTTTAAAATTGATAATTCCCCCAGAGAGGAGCTTGGCATCAGAGAAAGGAACAAAAGGCAGTAAGAGCACAACAGTGGGGATGAGCTGGGAGGATGTTGAATGTGATTCAGGTAAGAAGGCTGCACCCCCAGTAGCAACTTGAAGAATCCAAGGATCCCTTGCACTCTGTGGACAGAAGGGTCAGAGGGACTAAGAGGCTCTTTGGCCAGTCTCTAGTGCTGATTCTGGACGGCTGTCCTTTCCTGCTATGCCCCAGTAGGTGAATAGCCCTTCTGGGAAACCACAGCAAGACCCATAACAACGCCAGCCTGATGACTCTCACAGGGCATTTGTTTGTTCTGCTAGTTAAAGATCGGATTTCCTATAAATTAAAGCATGGAGCGAGCACCATTTGATAAAGAAAGGAGTTAATTTGGCAAGAACATCAGGTTCATTGAAACACCGAGTTTTCCTATTATACTGTAGGGGGAAATTACATGGAATGATTAAAAAAGAATTCCATACCAACCCTGAGATAATGGCTGCTAAATTTCTGGTTGCACTAGCAATGCTACCATATGTGGGGGATCCCCAAGCGTCACCTTGTTATGCAAATGTGCTTCCTGGGGCAATAGTTGGGGGATTACAGGGCAGTCATCCATACAGACTGATGTTTCTGGAATTAATGAGTTTAATATCATGTTTCCTCTACATCGGTTCCAAGGAAAGTTCAGTACAATGTTCACCCTTTTAATAAGCTATGTTGTTATGCTGACAATACACAGATGAGATTCTTTAACATGTATTTAGGTTATGTTGACAGAGATGTTTCTAAATTTATGTTTGTATCTGCATACGATAAAACTTACACTATAATGCAGAGTTCAAAATCACTGTCAAACAAATCTTTATTTTGTATTTTTACCTTTACCATTTGTAATTGAATTGCATCTAAACTGAATTGATGAAGAGATTCTACACCAGTTTAGAGAGAAAACTAAATCATCTCTATAATCTTTGCTGGAAAGTTTGGTAAAAATTGAATTTTTCATTATTAAACATAAGACTATTGATTATGATGTCTGCCATGTTTATTTTACCTTTATGATAATGAACATTCTTAGTCTGCTAAAGCTATTTGCATAACACTGCCAATGTTTAAGTTATCAGCTATAACATAATAGATACAATGGGAATTAATGAGCACTTAATTATTTTCCATTTACTAGACCTGGCCCAAAGCATACATTTTATGACAAACAACATGGCTGACAGGATCAACTTTTTTTTTAAATGAAGCAATTAAAGACAAGTCTTATGAAATGGCATAATATCTAGCATACAGAATATGCTAAGCTGATATCCAGATTAATACATGGAAAAGTGTACCATGATGATTTAATCAAACAACTTTTAAAACAAGAGCTATGTTCATTGGCACTCATAAGCTTTGTATTAGCATATAGTCTTGATGGATTTGGGGAACCCATCTACTTTTTTTATGCACAAAGCTGAATATGGCAAAGAGGCTCATGTACTAAAGGTTTTGTCCTCAAGATTGCATTATTGGGCAGGCAGCTCTCTGGCATAGCGGGAAAGCTGCCACCTACAGTGCCAGCATCCCATATGGGCGCCAGTTCAAGTCCTGGCTACTCCACTTCTGAATCTTTCTCTGCTATGGCCTAGGAAAGAAATTGAAGACAGCCTAAGTCACTGGGCCCCTGAACCTGTGTGGGAGACCTGGAAGAAGCCCCTGGCTCCTGGTTGCATTCCTGGCTAATCTACTTCTGATCCAGCTCCCTGTTGATGTGCCTGGGAAAGCAGAGGAAGATGTTCCAAGTACTTGTGTTCCTGTAACAACATGTGAGAGCTGGATGAATCCATTGGCTCCTGGCTCCAGCCTGGGCCAACCCTGGCCATTGTAAGCATTTAGGGACTGAATCAACGAATGGGAGATCTCTTTCTCTCTCTCTGTCTCTCCTTTTGTCTCTGTATCTCAACATTTTAAATAGATAAGTAAATCATTTTTAAAAAGAAATATTACTATTATTACATAATGTAACATTCATGAAAAAATCATAAAATGAGGAAAGACAGATATATTGTTATATAAGGTGTAAAATTCAGTGACAACAACACTAAATATCGATGTACTAAATACTACAATGTCCAAACATTTTTTTACTACTTTATACATAAAATATCTTCCATATGTGAAGGGAAAACATTTGGCATTCATATTTCTGTGTCTGGCTTATTAAGCTTAGCAAAAGTATTTCTCATTCTACCCATTTTGTTGCAGATTTCAGGATTTCATTGTTTTCCATTCCTGACTAATATTCCACTCGGTAGATATACAACATTTTTCTTATTCATTCATATATTGTTAGACAATTAGGTTGATTCCAGACATGCTATTGTGAGTAGTGCTGCAGTAGACATGCAAGTATGGGCATTTTTTCACTTTTGGATTTCATTTATTTTGGATATATTCCTAGAAGTGAAATCCATGGATTCATGGTAGATCTATTTTTATTTTTTTTGCAATAACTCCATATTATTTTCCAAAATGGCTTTTCTAATTTTCATTTCCACCAACATTATATTAGTGTCCCCTTTTCAAAACATTCTTACCCATATGTGTTATTTTTGACATTTTGATAACAGCCATTCAAACTGGAGTGCGATGATTTCACATTGTGTTTTTTACTTGCATTTTCCTGATGGTCAGTGATACAGAGCATATTTTCATGACTTTTTTTGTAATTTATATAAACTTTTCAAAAATTTCTATTTCAATTTTTGTCCATTTCTTTTTGTTTGGTTGTTACTGGAATTCCTTTTTTTCCTTTTTATTTAGTAAATATAAATTTACAAAATACAGTTTATGGATTACAACAGCTTTCCCCCTATAACATCCCTCCCACCCGCACCCCTCCCATCTCCCGCTCCCTCTCCCATTCCATTCACATCAAGATTCATTTTCAATTATCTTTATATACAGAAGATCGATTTAGTATATATTAAGTAAAGATTTCATCAGTTTGCACCCCACAGAAATACAAAGTATAAAATACTGTTTCAGTACTAGTTATAGCATTACTGCACATTGGACAGGTTATAGCATTACTGCACATTGGACAACACATTAAGGACAGATCCCACATGAGAAGTAAGTACACAGTGACTCCTGTTGTTGACTTAACAATTTGACAATCAGTAATCTCCCTAGGCTCTAGTCATGAGTTGCCAAGGCTATGGAAGCCTTTTGAGTTTGCCGACTTAGATCTTATTCTGACAGGGTGATAGTCAAAGTGGAAGTTCTCTCCTCCCTTCAGAGAAAGGTAACTCCTCCTTTGATGGCCCATTCTTTCCATTGGGATCTCACTCGCAGAGATCTTTCGTTTAGGTGTTTTTTTTTTTTTTTTTTTTTTTTTTTTTTTCCCCAGAGTGTCTTGGCTTTCCATGCCTAAAATACTCTCATGGGCTTTTTAGCAAGATCTGAATGCCTTAAGGGCTGATTCTGAGGCCAGAGTGCTGTTAGGACATCTGCCATTCTATGAGTCTGCTGTGTATCCTGCTTCCCATGATGGATCGTTCTCTCCCTTTTTGATTCTATCAGTTAGTATTAGCAGACACTAGTCTTGTTTATGTGATCCCTTTGACTCTTAGACCTATCAATATGATCAGTTGTGAACTGAAATTGATCACTTGGACTAGTGAGATGGCATTGGTACATGCCACCTTGATGGGATTGTTTTGGAATCCCCTGGCACGTTTCTAACTCCACCATTTGGGGCAAGTCTGATTGAGCATGTCCCAAATTGTGCATCTCCTCCCTCTCTTATTCCCACTCTTTTATTTAACAGGGATCACTTTTCAGTTAAAATTTAGACACCTAAGAATAATTGTGTGTTAATTACAGAGTTCAACCAATAATACTAGAACAAAAAAAATACTAAATGGATAAAGTATTAAATTGTACATCAACCGTCAGGACAAGAGCTGATCAAGTCACTCTTTCTCATAGTGTCCCTTTCACTTCAACAGGTTTCCTTTTTGGTGCTCAGTTGTCGCCAATCAGGGAGAACATATGATATTTGTCCCTTTGGGACTGGCTTAATTCACTCAGCATGTTTTCCAGATTCCTCCATCTTATTGCAAATGACCGGATTTTGTTGTTTTTGACTGCTGTATAGTATTCGATAGAGTACATGTCCCATAATTTCGTTATCCAGCCTACTGTTGATGGGCATTTGGGTTGGTTCCAGGTCTTAGCTATTGTGAATTGAGCTGCAATAAACATTGAGGGGCAGACAGCATTTTTGTTTGCCAATTTAATTTCCTTTGGGTAAATTCCAAGGAGTGGGATGGCTGGGTTGTATGGTAGGGTTATATTCAGGTTTCTGAGGAATTTCCAGACTGACGTCCATAGTGGCTTAACCAGTTTGCATTCCCACCAACAGTGGATTAGTGTCCCTTTTCCCCCACATCCTCGCCAGCATCTGTTGTTGGTAGGTTTCTGAATGTGAGCCATTCTAACCGGCGTGAGGCGAAACCTTATTGTGCTTTTGATTTGCATGTCCCTGATTGCTAGTGATCTTGAACATTTTTTCCTGTGTCTGTTGGCTATTTGGATTTCCTCTTTTGAAAAATGTCTATTGAGGTCCTTGGCCCATCTCTTAAGTGGGTTGTTTGTTTGATGTTGTGGAGTTTCTTGATTTCTTTGTAGATTCTGGTTATTAATCCTATATCACTTGCATAGTTTGCAAATAATTTTTTCTCATTCTGTTGGTTGCCTCTTCATTTTCCTGACTGTTTCTTTTGCAGTACAGAAACTTCTCAATTTGATGCAATCCCAAATGTTAATTTTGGCTTTGACTGCCTGTGCTTCTGGGGTCTTTTCCAAGAAGTCTTTGCCAGTACCTATATCTTGCAGGCTTTCTCCAATGCTCTCTAATAATTTGATGGTGTCAGGTCATAGATTTAAGTCTTTAATCCATGTTGAGTGAATTTTTGTGTAAGGTGAAAGGTAGGGGTCTTGCTTCATGCTTCTGCACGTGGAAATCCAGTTTTCCCAGCACCATTTATTGAATAGACTGTCCTTACTCCAGGGATTGGTTTTGGATCCTTGATCAAATATGAGTTGGCTGTAGATGTTTGGATTGATTTCTGGTGTTTCTATTCTGTTCCATTGGTCTATCCATCTGTTTCTGTACCAGTACCATGCTGTTTTGATAACAACTGCCCTGTATCCAAAGAACTCTACTAAGAGACTATTGGAACTCATAGAAAAGTTTGGCAAAGTAGCAGGATATAAAATCAATGCGCAAATATCAACAGCCTTTGTATACACAGACAATGCCACTGCTGAGGAAGAACTTCTAAGAACAATCCCATTCACAATAGCTACAAAAACAATCAAATACTTTGGAATAAACTTAACCAAGGACGTTAAAGATCTCTACGATGAAAATTACAAAACCTTAAAGAAAGAAATAGAAGAGGATACCAAAAAATGGAAAAATCTTCCATGCTCATGGATTGGAAAAATCAATATCATCAAAATATCCATTCTCCCAAAAGCAATTTATAGATTCAATGCAATACCAATCAAAATACCAAAGACATTCTTCTCAGATCTGGAAAAAATGGTGCTGAAATTCATGTGGAGACACAGTAGGCCTGGAATAGCTAACGCAATCTTGTCAACAAAAACAAAGCTGGAGGCATCCCAATACCAGATTTCAGGACATACTACAGGGCAGTTGTTACTGGAATTCTTAAATACTTTATATATTCTGATAAAAATCCTCTACTAGATGCGTGATTTTTTTTTTTTTTTTTTTTTGACAGGCAGAGTGGACAGAGAGAGAGACAGAGAGAGAAAGGTCTTCCTTTTGCCGTTGGTTCACCCTCCAATGGCCGCCGCTGCAGCCGGCGCACCGCGCTGATCCTGGCAGGAGCCAGGAGCCAGGTGCTTTTCCTGGTCTCCCATGGGGTGCAGGGCCCAAGCACCTGGGCCATCCTCCACTGCACTCCCTGGCCATAGCAGAGAGCTGGCCTGGAAGAGGGGCAACCGGGACAGAATCCGGCGCCCCGACCGGGACTAGAACCCGGTGTGCCGGCGCCGCAAGGTGGAGGATTAGCCTATTGAGCCACGGCGCCGGCTTAGATGCGTGATTTACACATATTTTCTCCCACTTTGTTGGTTGTTTCATTGTTCCCTTTGCTGTTTAGAAGATTCTTAGTTTGATCCAATTGCATTTGTTTATTGCTTTTATCATTTTTATTATTTTATCTGTTCCTTTGGGGTCTTATTCAATGATACGATGTCTATACCAACCTCTTGGAATGCTTTTCTTATGTTTTCGTTTCATAGTTTCATAATTTCAAGTCTTACATCCAGATCTTTTATCCACTTTGAGTTGATTTTTATACAGGATGTAAAGTAGGTGTCTTGCTTCAAACTTCTGCATGTGGAGATCCAGTTTTGTCAATATCATTAAATGAAGTTAGTTTCCTTTCTCCAGGGAGTGTTTTTAGCACCATAATCAAAGATAAGTTGGTTGTCGATGCATGAATTATTTTTCTGGGAGTTCAGTTCTATTTGATTTATCTATGCATCTATTTTTACGCCAGTACAATGCAGCTTTGGTTACAATAGCCCTGTAATATGTCTTGAAATTTGGTATTGTGTTCTTTCTAGGCTTGTTTTCATTTTATCAAGATTGCTTTGGCTATTTAGATTTTTTGTGCATTCATATAAATTTCAGTTTTTTTCCCTCTAATTCTTGATGAACACCATTGATATCTTGAAGGGAATTGCATTGACTCTGTAAATCATTCGGGGTCTTATGAATATATTGATAATATTAATTCTTCCAGTTTATGAACATGTGAGGTTTTTCCATTTTTTTCTTTGCATCTTCTTATTTTTCTTTCTTTAGTGCCTGTAAATAATCACGATAAGTCTTCAGAAGGAACATGATAAAGTAAGTTGCCCTCCTCAATTTTAAAATATAGTGTGGATCTGCTGTGATGCCATCAAGTTGGTAGTGCTGTACCTTAGACTTCTAGCCTCCAGAACTGTGGGAGAAGATGTTGTTGTGGTTCTAGCAACCCACTGGCAGCACTTTCCTACAGTAAAGACTTGGACACTAGTACATATTTCATGCAGCTGATACATGACCTACACAAATGATGCTTATAGCTAATTAAAAAGCAGACCAAAAGGAAACAAAAGTTAGGCAATTAATTAAACAATTTACCTGTGAAGACTAAAATAGTATAGAAAGGTGCTTCACATCATTAGTAATTAATGAAGTATAAATTAAAGCCATAGTAAGGTGCTACTACACATCTATTACAATGCCTATCATTTTATAAGACAATATTAATTTTGGCATTAAGAAATTGAATATTTCTAGTTAAGTGTTCTTATAAAATGGTTTTACCACTTTGGAAATCGTTTCTTAAGTTACAGAGAGACTAAAAACATGTCACAAAAAGACTACTTTAGAAATTCACTCAGTGAAAACAACATGTTTACAACAAGACTTGTGTACAAATATTCATAGCAGCCTTATTCATAAGAACTAAAAGTGGGAGCCACTCAGTGTTCATGCACTAGGGAAAGGTTAAGCAAGAAGTCCTGGTCGAGACGTGCTATGGAACTGTTACTTAATGAAATGGGATAAAATGCTGAATCATTTATGAACTTCAGGAGCATTATACAAAGTGAAAAGAACTGAGTTGTCATCTTGATGGGCAAGAGAGAAGAATGACGTGGAAACAGCTAATGAGAACATCAAGGGCTATGGGTTTGAGTCAGAGTTCATCAGCTGAGTTCATGATTTCACAGGTGAAGAATTCCAGGCTGTCATGAGTTCAAGTGCATAGCTGTTGGAAAAATTTCCTTGTGGAATCAGACTACAGAGATTCTGGTCCCGAGAAACAGGATGTTAGAGAAGGCAGGCTGGAAGCAGAGAGTGATTCAGAATCATGCTATTTTAGTAGAGATATTGAATGAAATGCTTGCACCGTGACTTTTGGTGTGTATATACCTCAGGCTTCTAGCTCTGTGAACAGTCTGACCTGTTGTATTTCATGCTTTTGCTCTTTTTCTTTGCTTTGATACAATTTTTATGGCTTAGCTGAGTCACAGCCTTGATTTGACCTTCTGTTCCATAATGTGCTCATTGTATAAATTGTTGATCTAATTTCACACACCTGGCTTCACTTTAAGTATAGGCTCCTCTGTCCTGCCCTGTCCTGATGTATACCCAGGTACATGTACTGGTAGATGGGAAAACTCTTCTGACTTTTCTGATCCTGGTTTCTCAGTCAGACTGTGGGACATATTGACACCAAGCCTCAGTTTTTTTCAGAGAACAGAGGCAAGTCTTTGGCCTGGTGAACAGGAATAGCAACTGACGTAGCAGCACTTTGAACTTCTGCTTTGTCTAACAAACTAGTAAACTAGACTTTACAATTCAATTCTGCCATTTTACTTTTGGTAAAAATGGTTCTAGGCTTTAATTAGTTGGCACAATGATTGTACATTATTTTAAATCCCAGAGCAGTTGACATTTAAGAAATACATTTCTCTTTATGTTATTTTTATTATAGTCACCCTTTTCCAATAAACATAGGAAACCACAAGAACGGCATATACTTATTGTAAGGTTCTTTTCAAATCAGATTAAACTGTTAGTAAGAAGTGTATTTAAGCAGGCATATTAAATATATAGCCAAGACTTATGTGTGATATCTACTTGCTATTGAGCATACTACATCACAATTAATTTTATGCACATAAGATTAACCATACAATAATAAAGCATTCAAAATAGTATTTAAAAAATCCTATTCTTCAACAGTCAAGACACGGGCTGTTGAAAGTCAACCTCAAAGTGTCAATTTCATTTCTATAGATTACCTTTAAGGTACTCTATTAGTTACCATAGATCAGGGAGAACATATGATATTTGTCTTTTGGGGACTTGCTTACTTATCTAAATACAGTGTTTTCCAATTGCATCCATTTTGTTGCAAAAGAAAGGATTTCATTTTTTCTGTTATATAGTATTCCATGGTGTACATATATCATACTTTATTTATCCAGTCTTCAGTTGATGGATATCTGGGTTGATGCCATATCTTAACTATTGTAAATTGAGCTGCAACAAACATGAGAGTACAGATAACGTTTTTATAAGCTAATTTCATTTCCTTTTCATAAATTCCCAGAAGTGGGATGGGCGAGTCATAGGGTACATCTATATTCAGATTTCTGAGGTGTCTCCATACTGTCTTCCACAGTGGCTACACCAGTTTACATTCCCACCAAAAGTGGATTAGGGTAACTTTTTCCTCACATCCTCATCAACATTTTTAGTTTGTTGATTTCTGTATGAAAAGCATCCTAACTGGGGTTGGGTGAAATCTCATTGTGATTTTGATTTGCATTTCCCTGATAGCTAGTGATCCCAAGAATTTTTTCATGTGTTTGTTGGCCATTGGATTTCCTCTTTTGAAAAATACCTGTTCAAGTCCTTTGTCCATTTCTTAACTGGATTGTTTGTTTAGTTTTTGTTGAGTTTGTGAACTCTTTATAGATGCTGGATATTAATCCCTTATCAGGTGCATAGTTTGCAAATATTTTCTCCCATTCTGTCAATTGTCTCTTCATTTTGCTGAGTGTTTCTTTTGCAGTGAAGAAACTTCTCAATTTGATGTTAATACCGTTTGTCAATTTTGGCTTTGATTGCCTGTGCTTCTGGGGTCCTTTCCAAGAAGTCTTTGCCTATGCAAATGTCTTTCAGAGTCTCCCCAATGTTTTCTAGCATTTGTTGGTATTGGTTTATAGATTTGTGTTTTTGATCCATTTTGAGCAGATTTTTGTGTAAAGTGTAAGTTAGGGGTCTTGTTTCATACTTCTGCCTGTGGAGATCCAGTTTTCTCAGCACAGTTTGTTGAAGAGACTGATCTTGCTCCAGGGATTGATTTAGCTTCTTTGTCAAAGATAAAGTTAGTTGTGGATACATTGATTGATTTCTGGAGGTCCTATTTTGTTCTTAGTCTACCCATCTGCTTTTTGTTTTGTTTTGGTTTGGATTTTTGCCAGTACTTGGCTATATTGATTATAACTTCCCTGTAGTATGTGTTGTGATGCCTCCAGCTTTGTTTTTGTTGTACAAAATTTTTTTTAGCTATTCAGGGTCTCCTGTGTTTCTGTATGAATTTCAGTATCGTTTTTTTCTAGATCTGAGAAGAATGCCTTTGGTATTTATTGGGATCACATGAATCTGCAAATTGCTTTTGGTATTATAGACTTTTTGATGATATTTATTTTCCAGAAGCAGAAGACAATGGACAGCGTGACTCATAAACAGCAAAATATGGTTTCTCACTGACCCTGGAGGCTGGGGAGCTGCAGTGAGGGTCAAGAGCTAGAATGCTGTAGTGAGGGTCCTCTTCCTATTGGTAGATAGCACTTCTCCCTGTGTCCTAGCATGGTGGCAGGGGCAAAGCAGTCAGTTGGGATTTGATTCATTATAGACCTAATCACTCCCAAAAGCCTCCTTCCCAGTGCATCATCACCTTGAGGATGAAGACTTCAACCTTTGACTTTTGAGGGAGCCCAAATATTCAGACCTTAGCGGCACCTTTGCTCTGGGCCCAGATGTGACTTTTTTGAGTCCATGTCATTATCAATACAAAGATTTATGAAAAGTGGACTTTGGCACTGGGTTGAAGACCAGACATCTACAGTCATCAGGAAGTTTGTTCTGAGTCCCCATGCTGGGACCAGAAGAAAACAAAGATGAACCAACACCTATTATGCACTCACATGGGTGGATAAAAGCAATGTTCATTCATATTGAATATTGCTGTGAACATTATGGATTGGCCATACTGGGTAAAAATAAGTGTAGACTCCTAGTTTAGATAAAAGTTGACCTACCCTATATTACTTTGCATGCTTAGATGAAATTTTCATTAAACATTTCAAAATCTAGTCATAACATAAAAAATCACTCATGTAGCTCTCTACCTGTATTCCTCTTCCTTTCATGATTTTCACATCTTTAAAGTAAAATCCCCAATACTCTAATTGATTAACCCATTGTTATAATTCAGAACCAACTTTTCGAATGCCTTACTGCTTGAAGTTTAAATGACAGGCAGCCAGGCAGAGGCGCTGTGTTCCCTGCAGCAGTCTTGTCTCTTCCATCAGCTGTCATGAGTGGGTCCAACTCTGGCACCAATGAAGTGCCCTGTTTTCCTTCCCACAGCTGCCACAGCCACTCTCACCTAACCCACTGCCCACAGCACCTCATCATTCACACACTTTTCACATCTACTCATAGAATAACAGCCTGGCTCATTGAACAGTCCCTGGTCTTCTCCAAGCTTTGACATTCTGGGCTTTAGCTCCACAGTAATTCTATTTTAATTACAACAGAATCAAAATCTGTTACCTAGAGGCCCAATTCTGAAATAAGGCATCTTTGAATTCCTGATACCCACAGAGAACCTAATAAAAATAGCAATTAATATTTACAAGTTCCCCCACTCTGATATTTATGGCCACATATCTATTGTATTTAAGACTGTGGCTTTATTCAATATTTATTCATTTACTTCATTCCATATTCCACTTCTGGATACTTGTGGGTAGATGAGTTAGAAGACGTTGTGGTGATGCCCCTCAGAGATGTCCACAGCTCTTTTCAATGCGAGGATTGAAATCCAGCAGCTCACTGAAAAACATCGCTGAGCAATCCTGGACTTGATTTAGATGTAGTCCAAGGAGACTCAGCCGTGTGTTGGTTCTGTCCTTTCTGGAACGTTTCTTTGTGATATCCATTGCTAAGTTTTAGCACCAACAACATACCAGTTGGATTTGGAACTGCAGGTATAAAAAGCACCCGATGCAAGGCATTGAATCCAAAAGAGAGAGGAACATTATACTGGCAAGTCATTCATTCATGTTATCAGTTAACAAGCCAAAGCTGGAGAGAAGCATTGTGATGCAGCAAGCAAAGCCACCACCTGTGACCCTGCCATTCCATATGACAACAGTTGGAGTCCCAGCTGGCACTTCTGCTAATGCACGTGGGAAAAGCAGTGGAAGATGGCCCAGGTGCTCGGGCCCCTGCAACCTCCATGGGATATGTGGAAGAAGCTGCCGGCTCCTGGCTTCAGCCAGGCACACCCATGGCTAGCGAACCAGTTGATGAATGCGATTTCTCTCTCTTTCTGTTTCTCTCCGCTCCCTCTCCCTCTCTCTTTGTAACTCTGCCTTTCAAATAAATAAAAAACAAATCCTTAACATTCCTTTATTGTAAAAAAAAATCAGTAGTGCTTGAATCCTAAGTATCATATAAGCATCTGGTAAAGAAATAAAAAATTGAACAATTATGAAGAAATAAATGAGAAATATCCTGTGCAACAGAAGCTCAATAAAAACTCAAAATTAAAAAAAAGTTAAAAAGAAACCAAAACTTATAATAAGTAAGACAATGTATGGAGCAAGAGTATCCACATATCCACATTCCGTGACTTTTGTTGTCTCAACTGTCTGCCCTCATGCCAACTGGGTTACCTGAGGGTCCCACTCACAATCTACTGTTTTCATTGCTGGCAGCAGGTGCATGGCCAGACATAGCTACCCTCTCACAACCCCAGCCACACACATTGGTGGCCCAGCTCTGATGGTTACCTGGTAAGGGAAGTAGTCCAAGGTCAGAGAACTACCTTCCCCAAAGTCATCTGGTATGCACTCATTTCATATTATTAAGCACAATGTACACCAAATCACAAAACAACCATGTGAGTTACTTTTTAATGAGCTTCTTAGTGTAATGTGACTCTGTTTGATTATAGTGATGATGTATCACTGGATTCAAGGCAAAGTCGAATAAATGCATAAGAGCTTCAAACAGATCAGAGAGAAGAGGAGAAAGCATCAAACAGCACCAACAGAGAATATGACAAACGCACTTCTGTTATTTGCTTACGACTTGTTTGGTCTGAATTATTTTTTCTTTTTTTAATTTTTTAACAGGCAGAGTGGACACAGTGAGAGAGAGAGAGACAGAGAGAAAGGTCTTCTTTTCCATTGGTTCACCCCCCAGTGGCCACTGCTGCCGGTGCACTGCAGTTGGTGCACCACGCTGATCCGAAGCCAGGAGCCAGGTGCTTCCTCCTGGTCTCCCATGCAGGTGCAGGGCCCAAGGACTTGGGCCATCCTCCACAGCACTCCTGGGCCACAGCAGAGAGCTGGCCTGGAAGAGAGGCAACAGGGACAGAATCTGGTGCCCCGACCAGGACTAGAACCTGGTGTGCCGGCGCCGCAGGCGGAGGATTAACCTATTGAGCAGTGGCGCAGGCCTGGTTTGAATTATTGTGTTAAAGATGGAGAACCCTGCCTGGGGTGGGAAAGGATCTTGTTGTTTCATGGGAGCAGAGGGTGAGCCCCCCACTTGAAATCACAGTCCCATCTTTTTCCAGCTCTGACGAGTGTCTCCACAAGCACCATGCACTCATTTCCTTGTAAGCACAGCTCCAAGTTTCTTAAACTCAGCCCTCCTTGGGATGAACTAGAAGCCTGCCCATCTCACGTCTGGATGCAGGGTCAGGGCTGCAAGAGTCATCAGGAGTTAATGGTGTCCTGTTTGCTATACATTTCAGACAGGGCCCAGTATGAGATCTGGATGGAGAATGAACACGGGAAGTATTTTAAACGTAATTGGTCCATTAAGATTCTTACTCTCATAGGTGGTAGTACTCCCAGATGCCTCAGAACAAGTAAAAAAAAAAATCTGTAAGATGTCTAAGCTCCTTATACACAAGAATTCCTTTGCAATAATTCATATCTGCTCCTTAAATTGTAAATTATTCATCACTTGATTAATATGCTAATTGTGGATTGCTGTTAAATAGGTATAAATACCTTTCATTGCCTAAAGTAATTAGAATAACTTATTACTTAAACATTATTATTCTGATGTTAAATACTTACAATGAGAGAAGGAGGAAGTAGTTACAAAGATATGCTTGATATAGTTCCCGGTGCTGAACCAAATGGTGATATCCTGTGTCGTTTATATAAACACACACAATCTCTGGAAGAATCAGATACTTGTTTCCTCTGGGGTAAGTCATTTGTCTTTCATTTCAGTGAAAAACTAGAATTATAATACCCATGTCTTTATCTTTCACATCTTTTGATGTGTGGATCCAATCACTTAATGTTTAGTGTTCATTTTAGTTTTGTTCCAAAGAAAAACCTAATTTCTAGGTTTTTATCTATCCACTCATTCATCCACAAATGCATGCTTTTTTGTCTACAAGATAAATATGCAGGGGCAGATGCCCATTTATGGTGAGGTGTATAATGAATAATTCTGTCAAAAAATCCATATCAGAAGGTCTTGTGGACAGCACTGTGGCATGGTGGGTAAAGATGCCTCCTACAGAGCCGGCAGCCAACATGGGTGTCGGTTTGAGTTCCCGCAGGTCCACTTCCGATCCAGCTCTCTGGTGTAGTCTGGGAAAGTAGTGGAAGAGTGGAAGATGGCACAAGTCCTGAGGCCCCTGCACACATGTAGGAGACTGGGAGGAAGTGCCTGGCTCCTGGCTTTGAATCAGCATAGCTTTGACTGTTGCGACCATCTGGAGCATGAACCAGCAGAGAAAGGACCTCTCTTTCTTTCTCTCTCTCTCTCTCTCTCTCTCTCTCTCTCTCTGCCTCTGCCTCTCTGTAACTCTGCCTTTCAAATAAATAAATAAATATTTTTAAAAAAGAGAAAGTGTTACCAATCATTTTAGATTTTAGAATGTTGCTGGACACCATGCGGTTGGAACTGACTCTGTGCAAGCAATGGGAGAGATTGTGAGTGCTGCCATGTTCTCTCTGATGATGTAGAAAGGTTGTCTTTGATCCATGGCTTCTACATGAGCAGCTTAAGCCACTGTCTAAATTCCCTGTGTGTTACTTAATCAAAGCAAAGTAACATAATTCATAAATCCTATTAACCATGCACACTGTGAAGTGTAAAACTTTTGGCTTAGTGTTAGTGTTAGGGTTAAAGATAAATTTAGTGTTAGGGTTAGAGCTAGGTTTACCATCAGTTTAAGGTTAAGGGTAGGGCTGGAGTTAGGGTCCTTGGGTCGAGGTTAGGTTAAGGTTTAGTATTAGGTTTAGAGTTAATGTTATTAGGTCTAAGATTACAACTAAACTTAGGTTTAGATTATGACTAGATTTAGCATTAACACTAGCCCCAATGCTACTGTTAGCATTAGAGTTAAAGTAAAAGCTAGGGTTAGAGTTGGAATTAGGGTTGGGTTTAGAGCTAGGATTAGAATTAGGGTTAGGGGGCCGGCACTGTGGCACAGGGGGTTAACACCCTGGCCTGAAGTGCCAGCATCCCATATGGGTGCAGGTTCCATTCCCGGCAGCTCCTCTTCTGATCCAGCTCTCCGCTATGGTCTGGGATAGCAGTAGAAGATGGTCCAGGTCCTTGGGCCCCTGCACTCGCATGGGAGACCCGGAAGAAGCTCCTGGCTCCTGGCCTCGGGTCGATACAGCTCTGGCTGTTGCGGCCATCTGGGGAGTGAACCATCGGATAGAAGACCTGTCTCTCTCTCTCGGCCTCTCCTCTCTCTGTGTGTAATTCTGACTTTCAAATAAATAAACAAATCTTAAAAAAAAGAATTAGGGTTAGATCTAGAATTAAGGTTTGCTGACAGTTAGGATTGGTTCTAATTAGAGCTACTCATTTGGTTAAATTTTTGCTAGATTTAGATCTAGGGTTAGGGTTAGTGTTGTGCCTAGAGGGATAGCCAGGGAGGACTCTGAAATTAGAGTTAGGTTCAAGGTTA
This sequence comes from Oryctolagus cuniculus, assembly GCF_964237555.1. Lineage (NCBI taxonomy): Eukaryota > Metazoa > Chordata > Mammalia > Lagomorpha > Leporidae > Oryctolagus > Oryctolagus cuniculus. The sequence continues at coordinate 196,375,970 of NC_091433.1, forward strand.
CAGTTAGAGCTAGGGTTAGAGCTACGTTTAGGGTGAGTGTTGGGATTAGCATTTCAGGTAGAGCGAGAGTTTGAATAAGGGTTACGTCTGATGCTAGAACTAGGGTTAAAATTAGGACTAGATTTAGAGTTAGGGTTCGGTACAGATTTAGAGATGTTGTTAGAACCGTGGCTAAGTTTATTTTTAGGGCTGCATTTTCAGCTAGGGTTTCAGGTTAGCCTAGGTTTAGGATTATGGCTTCAGGTCAACCTAGGGTTTTGAGTATTAAGAGTTAGATTTAGAGTCAAGGTAAGTATCAGCATTAGACCAGGGAAATTTTGGGATTATGGTTAGAGACAAGGTTAGGGTTAGGGTTAGCTGTAGGTTTATGTTTAGGGTTAGGATTTAGTTTAGCATAGGGTTAAGTTTAGAGCTTGGGTCAGCATTATGTTTACCACTAGAGTTAGGGTCTGAGTCATGGTAAGTTCTAGGTTTAGGGTTTGGATTAGAGCTAAAGTTCGTGTTATGTCTAGCATTATAGCTGTGTTTAGGCTTAGGTAAATATTAGGGTTAGAACTAATTGGATTAGAACTAGCGGCAGAGTTAGTATTCAGGTTAGAAAGTTAGAGTTAAGATTAGAGCTAGAATTAGGATTGGGATTAGGGCTAGGTTTAGCACTAGTGATAGACCTAGATTTAGTTTGTTTTAGTGCAAGCGCTAGATCTAGGGTTGGATTAGTTTCATGGTTAGTGTTAGAGCTGCAATGTCTCTAGGATTACCCCTAGAGTAAGACTTAAGCTGAGGCCTAGTTTATAGTGAAGGTTAGGGTTATTTTTAGGACTAGTGTTAAAGCTGGGGCCAGCACCGCAGCTCACTAGGCTAATCCTCCGCCTTGCGGCGCCGGCACACCAGGTTCTAGTCCCGGTCGGGGCGCCGGATTCTGTCCCGGTTGCTCCTCTTCCAGTCCAGCTCTCTGCTGTGGCCCAGGAGTGCAGTGGAGGATGGCCCAAGTGCTTGGGCCCTGCACCCCATGGGAGACCAGGAGAAGCACTGTGGCTCCTGCCATCGGATCAGCGTGGTGCGCCAGCCACAGCGCGTCAGCCGTAGCAGCCATTGGAGGGTGAACCAATGGCAAAGGAAGACCTTTCTCTCTGTCTCTCTCTCTCACTGTCCACTCTGCCTGTCAAAATAAATAAATAAATAAATCAATAAATAAAAATAAAGCTGGGGATTTCTCTAGGATTAGATCTAGAGTTGGACTTTGGATTGGGCCACTGGTTACAGTGAGGATTACAGTTAGATTTAGAGTCTAATTTAGAACTATGGTTAGGTCTAATGTGAAAGCAAAGTTTATGGCTAATGTTAGAATTAGAGCTAGGGTTATATCTATAGTTAGACCTATGAATGGGGTTAGGTTTGGAGCTAAGTTTCTTTCTAGCAGTAAATCTAGGTTTATGGTTATATCTTCAGTAGGGTTAAAGCTAGAGTTATGGTTTCATTTCATGCTGCAGTTACATATAATGGTAGAATAGAAGTAGGGATTGTGTTAATGTTAGAATTTCTTAGGACCAGATACAGAGTTAGGATTAGTTTAGGTCTAGTCTTACAAAAAGTGTTAGTGTTAGGTTTAGGACCTAATTTAAAACTAGGGTTAAGTGTAGGGTTAGAACAAGATTTAAGGTTAGTGTTATGGAAGGATTAAAGCTAGGATTAGGATAAACATAAAGAAGCCTGTGGGGGCAGTGTCAACCCCTCTGTGCCATGGAGCCCTCCTTTCCCTAGGTAAAATACTAGTGTTGGGTACGGCAAAGGTTCTTGGCAGTGCCAACTTCAATAGAAATAAATAATACAGTTTTTATAAATTTTAGATAAACTTTATTAGAATTGAAAATTTAATATTTTCTTCCTGTAGCACATTAGGCCACCTTGCACATTCATTTAAGAACAATGCATTAAAATATAGCTCAAGTACACTTTCTTCTACTAAGGTGTTCCTCATCTTGCCAGCCTGAAATCATCATTTCTTCTAACAGATCATAACTTTGTTTTTATAGCTCTTATGTAGTAACTGCTAAAACAGACAATCCCTTTCATCCTGTGATCTGGTGATTGCTGAAGGTCAGAAAATTTCTCCTATTTATATCTGTATCATAAGAGCACCTAACTGTGAACCATACACTTTGAAAGTGCTTAGCAAATGCCAATGAAAGAATGAAGAGCTATTCCATCTGCTCTAACTCTGCCAGTGTGGACATGACTAGAAATGACAGAGTGTGTGAGAACCAATGCAGCATGACATGAACAAACTAACTAAAGGGGCGGATTATGGATTTTGATGCCAAAGGAAAATCCTAGGCCAAGATTCTTATTTTTTATACAGAGCCATTGAGAAGCAATTACTCAGATTAGATGGTTCTTCATAATTTTTTTTTTATTTTTTATTTTTTATTTTTATTTTTTTACAGGCAGAGTGGACAGTGAGAGACAGAGAGAGAGGTCTTCCTTTTGCCATTGGTTCACCCTCCAATGGCCGTCGCAGCTGGCGCGCTGTGGCCGGCGCACCATGCTGATCCGAAGCCAGGAGCCAGGTGCTTCTCCTGATCTCCCATGCGGGTGCAGGACCCAAGCACTTGGGCCATCCTCCACTGCACTCCCGGGCCACAGCAGAGAGCTGGCCTGGAAGAGGGGCAACTGGGACAGAATCCGGCGCCCCAACTGGGACTAGAACATGGTGTGCCAGCGCCGCAGGCAGAGGATTAGCCTAGTGAGCCACGGCGCTGGCCCATCATTTTTTAATCTAAAGATCAAAGTATCTGCAAAATCAAATGGCAGAAATTGTAACACATCTTTGGAGTGTTCATTTTTCTGGACCTAGATATAGAAACATGATGGAATACTTGTCCACTCTATATTTTACAATATATGATTTTGGAATATCACACATGGAATTGTTGGAAACTGAAAGGCCTAGAATGCGTTGCCGAGCCATCACTTCTGTCTGTGGAAAACTAGTTAAGTTGCATTCTTTCTCTACATCTCAACTTTCTCATCTGCAAAATGGGACTAGGAATGCCAGTTTTCAGATATAGTTGTAAGTCTTGCATAAAATGATCAATGTTGAGGAACTGATACATCATAGATACCTAAATTACTAGTTCTGTGGTAACCTTCAAGTCGCCCAAATTGCCACTGAATCAAAAGCAAGTGAAATGAAGAACTTTAATCGCTGCAGTGCACTTTTTACTGATGGGAAAGAGGTATGGGGTGAGGAACACGCAGTCCACACCTGATTCGGCTCATCCTTAGATCCTCACTTGTGGTGCCTGGATGATCAGCTTCAACATCCCTAAGAGTCTGTGCCAAATATAAGTTCTTGGACTCATCCAAAGTTAACTGCATTAGAAAACTCTGAATGGAGCCCAGCAATGTGTGTCTGCATGACCCTTCCTGGTGATTCTGAGTTACATTCTAGTTTGAGAACTGCTGATCCATACACTTGATGCATTGAATATGAGTGACCAGAATCACTTCCACACCACACGGGAGTATCCTAGCAGCCAAAAGCCCCATCTGTACTGTTTCTTTGAACACCACAATTTATTATCCATCTGCCATTGTTTCTATGTAGATAGCAAGACTTAGCGGTAGAGATAGGCGACACATATGGATTGGCATCACAGCTGCAACTCAGTTATCAGCCTTTGAAAACAAAACCATGCCTGCCTATCAATATGTGATGACAAGTGCCACAAAAAAATTTAAGGCACACTGAAATAATGTCAGTTGTGTGAGGTCTTTATTGCCCCCAGAGGATAAAGAAATTCTTGCACCTGAGAACAAAATTGAAGCTGAATTTTGAAGGGTGGGGTTGAGTGGTCAAGAGAGTAGACAGCATCCCCAGGGCCAGGAAGGGCCTGTGCTAAGGCGTGGAGTTGTACTCAGGCAGGCTTTTTGCACTCATTCTGTCGCTCCCCCTCTTCATGGAGGAGCAACACTGAACCCTGCCTAGGCTTCATATCCGAGTCACGGCACCATTATGTCGCTCCCCCTCTTTGTGGAGGAACGACACAGGACCCTGCGCTGTTCTTTCGTCTGCTCGGCCCTCCCCGGGTTTGCTGCTGGTTCTTCCCGGGTTGGCTACCGACCCTTCCACCTCTGTGGAAGGGCGGTTCCCCCTGCCACATTCCCCACTTCCGCGGGGGAGTGGCACACCGCCGGCCGGCTCTCTCGGGGGCTGCACAGGTGTTCCCCTTAGATGTTCCTCTTAGATGTTCCTGGTGCATGCCGTCTCTCTCCTCCTTTATAATCCTCCTCTGCCAATCCCAACTCGGCTGCCCACACGCCGAGTACGCTGCTCTCTTCCAATCAGGAGCAAGTCCTACAGTTTATTGGTTGAACTGGAGGCAGCTGTGTAGAAGCTGTTTTCTTCTCTCCCAGCGCCATATTGTGGGAGAGCAGATGCATAGAATAAGTCTTAATTCCAGTAACTTAGTCTAGTCCGAGTTGCTCCCCACACATTCTTTAATGTTTGTTTCATGAACAGTGGTATTCCAATTCCTGGAGTTAAATGTATTAGCTCCCTTTCTTATGCATGTTTGAAGGAGTGTGCTGTAAACTCAAAATTGAGTTGATTCCCTGCCATCTTCTGAATGTTTCCTTGGATGTTGGGTATTGCTGCCCTCCAAGAAAACAACTCCTGTATGAACTAAATAAAGACTTCTCTGTGCAAATACTGCCCTTTGAGCACACCAAGTTGCCTTGTTTTCAATAATAAACTGCCTGGTGTTATCTTCCCTCCTGGCACTGCCCTGGTATTTTCTGTAATTGTATTAAACACATTACTTCCAGGAACACCTTTTACTATGCTTGTTATTGCTAGAAAAGCAAATTTCTCCCATAAATACCCATAGCTGCATGATTTTATGAAAATGTCAATGTTGAATTAAATTGTAATTTTGACTAGGTGAATGAACAAATAGGAAGATATAAACCAGACTAAAATGATCCAAATTAGTAAGCCCTGCAAATGGGAAACTTGGCCTATGAGTTTATTTGACAGATATTGTGCTTTATTGAATGGGTGCCTGGGTCACGGGTGATCACATGTCCTTTAGAAATGGAGGCTCTCACGATGAGTATGTACTCATCCTAGCAAACAAGGAGAAGTATCTTTCTTCATGTGATTTATTATCTATATGATCTTTGATAGAGTCAATTTTCAGAGACTGTATTACATTTAGACTTTGGAGAAATATTTTATAATGCTCACTTAAAAGATGATAAAATACAGAATTCTTTTCTCATAGAGAATTGCACTAAAACTTGTGACTGTACCAAAATATAGCATAGATTCATCAATCTCTGAGTTAAATGACATCCTCCTATTATAATAGGAACCTTCTTTGCTGCAGACAATATACCAAGTAGGTCCTTTGAGGTTAAATATTAACTTTTCTATTTTAATCAAAAAGGTTACTCCTAGCAATCTCCATTAGTAAGTGAAAGTGCTATCGTTCTTACTCAATTGCCTCCCAAGCCTGAGTGTTTCCTCTTCTGTCTAGACCCATGTTTGGGGGCATCCTCTGTCTATACTGGCTGCAAGTACAAATGAGTGTCAGCTACCTCACCTCATTCCCTGAGCTCTTGTCATACCCGCCCTTCCTGGGTTCTGTGTCACCCAACATTCTGAGTTCCAGTTTCCTTCATTTAAGTACAGGAAATAATAATTTTGGCTACATATGGCCTTTCTGAAGGTTCAGTGCAATCCATACATGTCTCAGCCGTGCAAATTTAATTTCTTCTCTACCTTGTTCTGTCAGAAAATTTGCTCAAAGCAACATTGCTTATTTGTTGTTGCTGTTTTTAATTCAACTGTATATGTTTGTGTTTATTGAGGTCCCACCACCTTCTTGATTACATCTACAACAAGTTAAACAGGAGCTGCACTCTGAGATCTTCATGACTAGGGCTTCGTGCACACAAACACACAGTAGCAGGGAGAGGTACCATTTGTGAAGTCACAAAGGAAGATCAATGAACCATGCATGCAAGTGCACCCTGGGGAGGGAGTGCAGTCCTTCCTCAAGGCTTTCCCTTCCCCTTTGTCTTACACCATTATTTATTTAACACATAGTGCCTTACATTCCTTACATCATTATTTATTTAACACACAGTGATTGTAGCTGTTGGTAAGAAGTAGTCATCAGGAATACTGAAATCCATCACAGGCTTTCCTTGAAATCTTCTAATTTTTAAAACTATATTTTAGTTTATAGGGTTGCAAAATACAGTATGTGAAATTGCAAACACAGAGCTGGCATTTTGAATTAAGACACTTGTGAGCCCACATCCTGTATGAGTATGCCTGGTTTCAAGTCCCAGTTCCGCTCTGGATTCCAGCTTTCTGCTAATGTACACCTGGGAAGCAGTAGTGACGGCTCAGGTATTTGGATCCCTGCTATCGATGTGGGAGCCTGCACTGAGCTTTGGCAGTTCTGCTTTCAGCCTGACATAGCTGTGTTTGTTGCAGGCATTTGGAAAGTGAGTCAGCAGATGGAAGATCTTTCTGTCTCTGTGTCTCTTTGCCTTTAAAATATAAATAATAAATAAATAAATAAAATTTTAAAATAATAGAAATAGTTGGATCTGCTATTTATTTTGCCTTTCCTTGTTGCCTACATTAATTTATAGCATCCATCCATTTGTAGATGATCTGGCTTTTAGGAATTTGAGATTATGAATCTGGGCTGCCTGGAATTGCTTGATAAATACATGAAATAATAGCTCTGGAAGGTGAATCAGAAAGTGAATTTTCTGATTCTGACCATGTGGCTGCAATTTGGCTTACTTTGTGTCACCGAAGCTGTGCTTGCATTGTGCACACGGGGAGGTGCTGGTGAGTGTAAGACCACAGCCAGGAGAGTATCCACAGCTGATAAACACCAGCCCTGCAGTCCTTGATTCTGCCACCACCCAGGATCTTCCTGCACAGTCCTGGTGGCCACAGCTCCTCTATTTACCCTGGAGAGCAAGATCTCAGGGAGTGAGATAACAGAGTCCATTTTCCTGAAGTAAGAGCTCCAAAAGTAAACATTCCAAAGCATTGCACTGATGAGTCTATTTTTCTTCCACATCAGATGGCAAACAGGCAAACATTTCCTGGGGAGACTTGATAGCACAGATGTGAGTTGCAAAGTAGAAAAGATTTTGCATGTTACCATGGAGACACCTAAGTGTGAAAAAATATATCCTTTCCCTCCCCTTTGCTCTTTTATTTTTTTTTTTTTTAATTTTTTTGACAGGCAGAGTGGACAGTGAGAGAGAGAGACAGAGAGAAAGGTCTTTTTTTTTTTTTTTTTTTTTTTTTTTTGGCGTTGGTCCACCCTCCAATGGCCACCGAGGCTGGCAAGCTGCGGCCGGTGCACTGCGCTGATCCGATGGCAGGAGCCAGGTGCTTCTCCTGGACTCCCATGTGGGTGCAGGGCCCAAGCACTTGGGCCATCCTCCACTGCACTCCCTGGCCACAGCAGAGAGCTGGCCTGGAAGAGGGGCAACTGGGACAGAATCCGGCGCCCCGACCGGGACTAGAACCTGGTGTGCCGGCGCCGCAAGGCTGAGGATTAGCCTAGTGAGCCGCGGCGCCAGCCCCCTTTGCTCTTAAGGTAGCCATGGATCCTGAAGCCTGCTGAGGCCATTTATTTATTTATATTGAAGGTGAAGGTCACGTGCATTCATACCTTTCTTTAGGATTTTAGGAAAGGCAGTGTCTTTGCAGGGCGGGTTCTCCCCGGCTCTGGATGGAGCAGGCTGGAGGCCAGCTCTGCCCCTGTGCAGGGAGGCAGGCAGTGCAGGCTCTGTGCGGTGCATTCTTGACTCTGGTTCCTGGGACGGACAGCCGCCGCGAGGGTGCTTGCAGTGAGTCCAGCACGGGCAGCTGAGCTGTCCATGGACACTGGCTCTGTGAGCCCAGCAGTGATGTCCGCAGGCTGCGCACGCCTGGCTTCAGGTGTGGGAGCGCAGGGCGCGTGGGCGGCTGAGCAACGTGGGGGCCTTTCTCGGGAGACGGCGCATTTCCTGCACGGCACATCGTCACGTGCCCATGTGATCGATAAAGCGCATCAGAAAGGATGCTCTCCCCGGTCACAGGGCCGGGGCCCGAGTCCGCTGGGCAAGCAGAAGGCGTGTGGACAAAGCGAGGCCCCGTCTGCCTGTGGAGGCCACGAGGACGCGACACTGCGGGAAGGAGAAAACGGTGGCATTCTGGTGCCCTTCTTGGAAGCTGGGCGCGGGCTGAGGCCGGGAACCCCTGGCTCAGAGCCTCTCCGAGGAGCCCCGCGTGGGGCCGGACCCCACTCTCTCCCCAGGCCCTGGTCAATGTGGGGGAAGCGCCAGGCCAGCGCCGCAGGGGGCAGCCCCTGTCTCCTGAGTGGTCCGGGTTCCTGTGGGGCCTGAGACTGCCCTGGAAGCGTGGAACCTGCGGGTGGGAGGGAGCGCAGGGCTGGGCGCAGGGCTGGGCGCAGGGCTGGCGCAGGGCTGGGCGCAGGGCTGGCGCAGGGCTGGGCGCAGGGCTGGCCGGCCGGAGGCAGCATCAAGGGCTCGCGGAGCGGCCCCGCAGGACCGGGGGTGCAGGCCGGGAGCTTGCTCCTGTCATTGAACCAGGAGTGGAGCTCAGAGCCTGTCCCGCACTGTACTCTGTTCGTTATTTCTGATGTACTTTCCCCTTCATTTTACTGTGGAACCGGATTCAAATCTGCCACCCCACAGCTACCCCGAGTTTCTTTCCCATTTTCTCTTGCCTTTTTGGAATCTGCTTTTTTTTAAATCATTCTATTCTTTTTTTTGTTTTTTGACTGTGACAGTAGATCCTCCGCGTCTATTATAGCAGTTAACCTGAGATTTACTGTGTTATTAATTTACGAGAGTCTAAAATGTGTGAATGTTTGTCTTCCTTCCAGAAATGGAAAGAATTTAAAACATTTTAGTTCTTCATAGTCCCCTCCTGATTATATCTAATTGTCCTGTGTATTTTCTCCCTCCACATAATGTTTTAACCTGATAAATTATGTTACTATCTTTACGTCAATTTTACTTGCATTAACTCATATATGTATCATTTTCTTTAAATTTTACCCATTTATTTATTTTCGTTTTATTTGATAGGTGAAGAGACACTGAGAAAGAATGAGAGACAGAGCTGCTCTTCCATCTGCTGGTTCAGTCGCCAAACTCCCCTAACAGGCATGGTGGACCAGACCAAAGCCAAGAGCTGGAACACCACCTGGGACTCCCCCCCGGGGGGAAGGGCAGAAAGTTCCCAAATACCTGAGCCATCACCTGCTGCCTCCCAGGGTGCACATTAACAGGAGGCTGCTAGGGAGCAGAGGAGCCAGGACGCCCGCCAGGATCCCCGCCAGGATCCCCAGTACGGGATGCAGATGTCCCAAGTGACGTCCTTACCACTGTGCCTGGTGCCTGCCCTGTCATTTTATTTACTCTTGATTCCGCCTTCAGAATTTCCAACAGGAATTACTTTTCATCTTTCTGAAATACAGCCTTTAACGCCTCTCTGTTGCATTACTTTTGCCATCTTTTGATGGTCTGAGCTCTTATTCTTTTCTATTGTGTTCAATTTTGTTTGTTTTGTGCATTATTTATCTATTGAATTGATTTCTGCCTTCAAATGTATTGTGTCTTTCATTCCTATTCCCATTAGCATGTTTGTTTGCTTATCTTACATCATCATTTTGAATAGTTCATTCATTGCTCATTCATACATCCTGATGGTTGTGTTTAAAAACCTTGTTTAGATTCCAGAATAACGTGTCTTCCATATTCCAGCCTACAGTGTTCACAATTGTTCTTTATTCATAATTATTTCTCAAGTTTCCTAATGTATTTTTCTTGAATTCATGTTATAATATCATTTCCAGATATCTGAGATTAAATTTAGTTTCCACTTTATTAATTTTTCTCATTTTTTTAATTAAAAAATCCATGTATGCAGTTGGCCTTTAGCGATTTATTGTGTGCATGCATGCCACAGCCTGCTCAACTTCCATAAATATTTCATATCGTACTTCTAAAAATAGTCTCTCTTTAGTGTAATCTGTGCAAAGTTCCTGTACACATATGACAGGAAACTTGATATTCATATCTTTTGTGTCTTTATATGTCCATTTATTTTGTTATACGAAACACCTGAGGCAGGCTAACTTAATAAGGATGGAGACGTATTTATGTCACTGTTCGGGAGATTCAAGGACAAGCTTCTAGCATTACTCAGGTTTAGTGAGACCCTCATGGTGGAAGGCAGGTGCAGATGCAATGGGAGATAGCAAATCAGGAAGCCAATGAGGCAGGCTAGAGCTAGGCTCAGGGTTTCGATATTCTTTCATGAGATATCTTACCAGGGAAAAATTTGGTCTCTTCTGAGGGCACACCCCTTGTTGACCCAAGGACCTCTCACTCAATGCCCTTCCTTCAAGTTGCACACTCCCTCCCAGTACTGGCACCCTGGGAAGCCAATTCCCAGCACATGGGCTTTGAGAGATAAAGCACTTCCAACCCATTGCAATATCTTTGCTTCTTTTCGATATGCTCAATCTACTAGGAAAGAGTTTTATATAAAAATTCTCTCCTGTGATTGCTAATGTATAATTTTTCCGGTAAGTTTGCCCATTGTTGCTTTACTATTTGGTGTAGGTACTGTTAATGACTCATGTATTCATAGTTATTGCTTCTTCTTATGTACTGTTTCTCTTCCTGGTGGGAAAATTCCTTCTCTACTCAAGCTTTTCAACATTGAAGAGCCTGTCGAGTGAAAAGTTCAAGCATATTCTACAAATCAAATTTATATAGTTAGTACTTCCATAAATAGGTACACACAGACAGTATGACTTTCTTGGAAATAATTTTGTCTTTTTTGCTCTATTAACTTCTGAGACACGGCGTACATAAAACAATGCAAGCTTTTCTGAGATATATTCTTCTAGGCAGAGATAAGATTTGATTAGAGTGAGCGTTTGTTAATGACTTTTATTATCAAGGCTATGATATATCACAAACATGCATATTAGCTAATGGTTCCTGTCACTTTCCCAGTAGTTCTGGAGAGCCATCTAGTACATATTCTTTCCATAACCTAAGCAGACTTGTAACAGACTTGAATCTGAACTACCACTAGCTGGATGTCCTAGGGAAAGCTGGACTGACTTATAATCAATAAGAAATAAAGTAGAAAAGTAGTGAAAGTCATAAAAAGCCACATTTCTATAAATTATGTCAGAAAAAAGCCAAAGTGTATTTTAGTTCATTTTTGGATAATGCACAGAAAAAGTTTGTTATAAAATCATAATGTGATTTAATTCTCACTTGATTTATATGGTTAATGGTGGTTTTACATTCACGGAGTAATTGATGTGTAGCTTTAAAAAAACTTTTATTGGATTATAAACAAAATTAAACTGATAAACAGAAAATCTAAAAAAAAAAACCTTGAAAATATATTTTTATCTTTAAATGAGATTTTTAAGAGAGTTAAACATCTTGCTTTGAGGTCGTGAATTTTTTTTTGTTATATGAACACTATGAATATGACAATTATGTTTAGATCATAAATTTGTGCTCCTTTACTTTTCAACCTCAATTTTCAATAAAAAGTACCATTTTATGGTTAAAACAACCAGCCAACCCTTTCTCTAGAGTCATAAAATGTATTAAGATCAGAGATTGCAAGTTGCATATATTTTAAGCATCTTTTTAGTTTTACTAGAGAACATGTATGCGTTAGGAGCAGAGGGAGTTCTCTCTTCCTTGCCATTAATTATCTGTTTTAATGCCATCAGCCTATTTCTCCTGCTGTTGTAAACAGCGAGGTCATTCCAAGGTTCTGCTGGAATGAAGATCATTATCATCAGAGCAGTATTCAGACAGAGGGACTGAGCCCTAGGGCAGCCGTGAGACTCATGGTTAGTGCTGTTTCTATAAATGCAGGCTGATGTCTACGACACACACTGACATGGTAAGGTGAGCTGAGCCAGATGATCACTTAAATTTTCCTCTTGAATGTAAATATCTGCAAAGTTCTACTATCCAAAGCCACAGGAAAAGAGCAGTGATGGACCCATGTGTCCATTGGGTCCTCCAGTAACCCATTTTGAAGAAATCAACCTCAACATGGCAGTGGTGGGGAGATCCCTGACCCACTTCCCTATAAAACTGACAAGAATTATTTTCCACAAACCACCACCAAGTGGATCTGGAAACATCCCTAAGAGCAAACAGCAAATAAAGGAGTATCTATTCAATGAAATTCACAAGACATTTGATGAGGCACCAAGAATCAGTGATATCTGAATCCGAACTTACCCTTCCCTTCTTTTCTAGCTCAGAGGATGCTTGCAGCCAAGAACACAGGATTCCCTCTGCTCTCTGTGCCCCCACCTCTTAGGTGTAGGGTTTCTTCCCTTGAGGCTATGGCAGTTTCATCAGACTTCCAGCTACCTTTTTCTGGAGCTGAGTCCTAGGCAAGTGCAACCAGGAAAGGCTTCCTTCTCTTATTCCATTCCACTGCTATGACATTAGCTTTCCTGGTCATCCATATCCTCACTGGTGAGTTGGCAGGTTCACACCAGAAGAGGCAAGATAAAAGACAATCATACTTTCAGCTGGTAGAGCAGAGTCTCACTAGACAGAAGCTTGCCGTTGCCCATCAACCCACATTCAGAGATCCACTTCTACTCAGAGGTGTTAGTTGGTGAGGGAGAGGGGAAGCAGGTGAAAGAATAGATAGGTTTGCACTGCTCCATGCCATATTGCAAAAGTAGTCACATCCTTTGGAAAGAGATTGGGAGTTAAGTGTGCCCTCCAGAACAGGAGAGGTTGTCATGGAAATAAGTTACATGGAATTTCATTAATCTAACAGAGATATAGGCTATATTGTTGGCAAGTTATTTTGCAAGGAGTATTAGGATATAAAATAGCTGACTTGGTGTCAGAACATATATCTGTCGCTCCCCCTCTTCGTGGAGGAACGACACAGGACCCTGCGCTGTTCTTTCGTCTGCTCGGCCCTCCCTGGGTTTGCTGCTGGTTCTTCCTGGGTTGGCTACTATCCCTTCCACCTCCGTGGAAGGGCAGTTCCCCCTGGCCACATTCCCCACTTCCGCAGGGGAGCGGCACACCGCCGGCCGGCTCTTCTCGGGGGCTGCACAGGTGTTCCCCTTAGATGTTCCCCTTAGATGTTCCTGGTGCATGCCGTCTCTCTCCTCCTTTATAGTCCTCCTCTGCCAATCCCAACTCGGCTGCCCACACGCCGAGTACGCTGCTCTCCTCCAATCAGGAGCAAGTCCTACAGTTTATTGGCTGAACTGGAGGCAGCTGTGTAGAAGCTGTTTTCTTCTCTCCCAGCGCCATATTGTGGGAGAGCAGATGCATAGAATAAGTCTTAATTCCAGTAACTTAGTCCAGTCCGGATTGCTCCCCACAATATCAAACACAAAAAAGATTCCATCAGGTGAGCCAGAATTTTGTTTGATCGCCTTTTCAAGGATTCATTCCATAGGATAAAATATATAAAAATAGGGCCATCAACTGGCATTAGTGGATTTTCACAGTGTAGTTGCCAGGTAAGGAGTAGAAAAGAATCCTACAAAGCTAGAGTCACCAAAGGGTAACAGTGGACTCCAATCTGCAAACTTCTGAAGCAACACTTAGAGGCTTAATATAGTGGGTAGGAAATAGACATCACTATGATAATTCATTCACACACATATAATAATAATAATAATATCAAATACTGCTGTGTGTAAATGGTGAGAAAAATACTTAAAGTTGCTATAATAGGTTATTTAAAATTTCTAGCTCCCAACAAAGATAATCCAAGGCACACAAACACATATGAAATTATAACTCATATACCAGTGAAAAAGCAAGGGAAACTGTCAATGAGAGTGACCAGTTGTAACAATTAACAGACAGACTTGAGAGTTACAAATGTGTTCACAATATGAAAGTATGACCAATGAATAAAATATAAAGACATTATCACACAGAGTGGATGATTTCAATAAGAAGGAAGAAATTGTGTTTGTGTGTAACAAACTGGAAATTCTGGAGTTGAAAATTATAACTAAAATGAAAAAGTCAGGCAAGTAGAGTGTCTCAATAGTATATTTGAAATGCCAGAAGCAAGAATCAATGAATTTAAGATAAGTCAATAGTATCAGCATGGCCCAAAGAACATGAGGAATGAAAAATGAAGCAAAGTGAAAAGCTGGGAAAGGAGAGACATCCTAACACACCAACACATGTATAATGAGAGTACCAGAAATAGAGGAGGAAAGTATTTGAAGAGTTCATGATTGGAAACTTCATGATCACACTGTAAAATAATAACCTGCAAACCTAGGAAACTCAATAAACTTGAGATAAAATAAATATGAGTCTCACAAACAGATACATCATTATAAAAGTGATAAATATGAGAGAGAAAGAGAAAATCTTGAATGAATAAAGAAAGAAAGAGACACATCATTTACAAGAGTTTCAACATGAGACTGACAGCAGACTTCCAAGCAGCAGAAATGGTTGCCAAGAAGCAGTGGGATAACCCATTATATCCAGACTTCTCAGAGGGAAACACCAAAACTATCACACAATGATCCTTATTTCTTAAGAAATGCTAAAGGAATTTTTTCAGGCAAGTGATATCATTAGTCATTTAAATCAATACAATATATCTATTATGTAAATGTAATTAAGAAAGTATAGCAGAATAGTATAAATTAATATTTTTCTCATATCTTTTAAAATTTGAGTAGGTGTTTAAGGCTTAATTTTAAAAATTTTGTTAAAATAAAAAGAACAAATTTCATGTATTTCATAGGTATAATTCTAAGAAGATACCAATATTTCCTTCCCTCTTTGTTTTCCTCAATCAATTCCCCTCCCTACCTCCATCCTTCCATCCTTCCTTCCTTCCTTCCTTTTTAATTTTTTTTCCAAAAACTCAGTTCACTCATTCACATTTCATGTGGGATTAGTGTGCAGTGCTGTCTCCAGCTCACACTCAGGAAATTCAGAATCAGCATGAAACACAAAAGCAGAGAACTTCAGGTCACTGGTAACACTTTCACCTCTCTACTACCTGTCTAAGAGCTTAGAATAACCATGACTTATTTTACTTGCTAATTTCCATGGAAAAATCTATAATAGATTATGTTCCTATAATCACAGGCTAACTGTGCCAGTAACCATAATACTCAGCAAGTTAAAAAATAGAAATTCTACAGTTCCTCAGGAATAAAAAAAAAAAAAGACAAAAACAACAATCAAATCTCAAGATGTCCATTTCATTCCTATACATTTTTTTTGTATCCTGTATTAACTACCATGTATCAGAGAAAAATAGGATATTTATCATTTGGGGACTGGCTTATTTCAAAGTATAGTTGTTTCCAGTTGCATCCATTTTCTTGCAAAAGGCAGAATTTCATTCCATTTTATGGGCATCTGGGTTGATTTCATATCTGAAAAGAAACTATAAAATAATACATGTATAATGTATCAATGGACCTTTCACAAATGAGAATATAATATTTGAAATACATTTGTCAATAACTATAATTTAAATGGGTGGGAGTAAATATTCAAAGGAAAAAGGAAAGCCTTCATATGGCAATGTAATAATGTGACTGAGGAAATTTTGGAATCATTAATTTTGGAATGAATTAATAAATACAATATATAATAATAATGTCACAAGTGGAGTGAATGAAATAGAACTGTAGGACAGTAGCATTTCAGTAGAAGTAAACTAATGCGAATATGAATTTTTCAAATATAGTAAGATGCTCAAGGTAAGACTGAAATAATCACTAAATATAATTAACCTCGAAGTAAATATAGCAAAAATTATTAAGGAATTATAAAAGTTTGATTAGAAAATACTCACATAAAAGAAAGGATTATTGGAGAAATAGGGGAACAAAAACCTACATGAGACAGATAGAAGACAAAAAATGAAAAGTCATGTGGTGCAATTAATTCTAACTATATCAGTAATATTAAATGTGAATGAAATTAATAATCAGAAGGCAGACATGAATGGATTGGGTTAAAATAGTGCTGAACTGTTTCTGTGGATTCTTTCTGAGAGGAGTGCGGTGGGGGCAAGAGGCACGGAGTCACCACACAGACCCAAGGAGTCCGGTGAAAGCAGGCTAGAGGCAAGCAGCCCACAGACTCCTTTATTTCAGTTGGTAGAAAAGCTTAAATAGCCAAGGCAGCCAATCTAGTCAAGGGGCGGTTTATGCCCTAACCAATCACAGCTTGTTGCCAGGTAGGCTCCAATGCCAGGTGGGTTTCAAAGCCATTCCCGAGGAACTGACACTCACTTGCCAGTGGCCATCTTGGCATGACCTTCTCATTCCACCACATTTCCCCCTTTCCATTTATTTTTGAGCAACAGGAGGCATGACTCTTGGCCGTACCATTGTTGACCCCATTTCCATGTGGTCTCCGTATGCAGCTGTGCCTGTCTGAGCTTGCCCCCCAGGGGATCTTACCCGTCATTGACTAACCAGCACTCAAAATGGGAGACCACAGGATTGCTTGCTCAGATAGAGGTAGGAATGAGGAACAATGGTAATCAGGAATGGCATGACCGCACACAGGCTGTGGGCCATTTGAGTGGCTGACCAGAGCTAGTGGGATATAAAAGAGTAACGGATGTGGCTATGGGCAGTTTCTCAGGGTAGAATGATAGGGCAGGTGCATCTGCTAACAAGACAGATTCTCAGTCTTGTTCAGCTGGTTCTGGTTGACTGTCAGTTGCAGGCTTGATGTTTCTGGCTGGTACCCAAATGGGCTGTCCTTCATTCTCTAGAAAAACACAGGTATCCTCAACCCTTAGTTAGCAGAGGGTGGATGTGGTCCCTTCCATTCTCCTGTCAGGGGGTCTTTCCACCTAACCATAGGGCTGGGGTCTGGGATGGGAAAAATCCCCAGTGTTTATAGCTGGGCTGATCCCTTGGGCATTAAAACTAAGAAAATTGATAGTGAAAAGGACCTCTGTCAAAGCAAGCTATGGGTCTGGGGGCATATGATATTTTTATGTCTTTGTAAGAGAACTTTAATTGTCCTATGAGTCCTTTCATTAGGATTGCCTGTCCTTGTGGGTTGTATGGGATACCTGTGGTAGACTGTATGTTCCAGGATTTCAGGAAGGGATTAAATTTCTGTGATGTATATGCTGGCCTGTTATCAGTCTTTATAGTCCAGGGGACACCAAGGACCAACTAGCATGGCTGACTTAACCGCCTTTATCACATTACTAACCTTTTCTCCAGATTGGGCTGTTGCAAATACAGCCTTTGAATGAATATCTACCACCACATGGACAAACTTAAGTTTACCAAAGGAGTTAATGTGGGTGATGTCCACTTGCCATAGCTTATGAGGAGCAAGGCCTCACAAGTTCACTCTTGCTTGTTGCAGTGGGCCTAACAGGGCAAGGGATGCACAATTCTTGCAAGAGTGCACTAGGTGTTTGCATTGGCTCATTGTTAGCTCTGGGAAAAGCAATTTTATGTTGCTTGCTGACATATGACATTTTTGGTGTAGAATACGGGCTTGTTCTAGGTGTCCAATGGAAGCCATGTTGCAGGAGATAAGACGATCAAATTTTTGTTGCCTTGGAAAATAAAGCAAGGTAACACAGTATGTGATCTTATGTGTGAGATATACCATGGGTATTTTTTGTTCTCAGTTAGCTCTTTGAGTGTTGTGAACATATGGTCAATTGGCTTATTGGTCGGGTTAAAGACTGCAAACGGGATCATCTTTGTTATCTGTACTGAATATTTGCTGTCCGAAAATATATTTACTGGCCCATCCTGGCTAAGGAGTAGAACATTGACTATTGGCCTTATTTCTCCCAACTGTACTGATCCCCTGTGGGGTTCTACATGGATCTTATCTTTTTCTGTGGAGTATTTGATCACTATTCCAAACAGTGACTTGTTGGCATCCATAAACGCACACGGTGCCATGGGTATAGGTTGATTAGCAGGGAAAGCATGTTTTGGATAGTCTATTTCTAAGGTTTATAACCTCTGGAGTAGCCTGTCCGCTGGCAGGTGATTGTCAACATGTCCTGGGAAATTTATCATTAAAGTTTGAAAGAGCATGCTATTCTGCACCAATGTGGACAGTTCTATGCTTGACTTTTAGGTTTGGGCCCATTGGAGATATATGGGAGGAGATTTGATAACCCGAGAATTGAAAGGGAGGAAAATGTTGTACCTTTTCTGTGGCAATAGACAAACCCAGGAATTGTAAATTTCTTACTGTCTCACTGAGGCCTTCAAAGTAAGACATCATCCACATAATGTATGACCAAGCACTGATATTTAAGTGTGCTTGTTGCATGAGAAACATATCTTTGGCAAATGGAAGGGCTATTTTTCATGGCTTGTGGGAGTACTGTCCACTGAAATCTTTTTGTGGGGAGCTGAAAATTGGGCTCCCATACTATAAAGGCGAAGTAGGCCTTATCCTCCTCCATGATGGGAATGGAAAAGAAGCAGTCTTTGATATCAATGGTAACTATGTGGTATCCATTAGGAATGGTCCCTGGATAGGGAATGCCAGCCTGGAATGTTACCATCTTTTTTATGATTTTGTTGATGTGTCTCAAATCCTTTAGTAGCTATATTTTCCCTGTTTCTTTGGTATCACGAAAATGAGTGTGTTGTGAGGGCCAGTGGAGGACTCTATGTGTCCCTTTTTCAATTGTTCCTGTACCAATTCACTAAGGATGCCAAGTTTTGACTGTAATATTGTCCATTTCTCTACCCAGATGTGTCTTGTTTTTCCCATTCAATGGGGATTGGACCTGACTTTTGTATGAGGTGAGCAGTGGCCCCTAGAATTGGGGGTGAATCTTACTTGTAGGCTCTCCATTAAAGTTGTTGGCTTGTGGAGATCTGTGATCCGTAGTAAGGACCACTTGCATTTGTGAGAGCACATCTCTCCCACATAAGGTCAGGGAAACCTCAGCAATTAGTGGAAAGATGGTTCTCATATCTCCATTGTCATCTCGCCACATTACAGGTGTGATGACCTGATCAGCCAATTTTAATCCTCCAACGGCTTGGATGTTGGACCTGGCGCTGTCTTCCAATGTTGCATTTTTCTTGCATCCCTAGCTTTTAAGACAGTGGCATCTACCCAGTATCAATTAAACCCACAAAGGCAATATCATCTAAATATAGGGTCAATTTTGGCCTCAGATTGAAGATAGGCATCGACAGTTAATGATGGTGGGACTCCCTCTTACTTGCTGGGCTGAGGGCCACCCTGCTGGGAGTTTAAAGGCTTTGTCTTGAAATCTTTTGCCCAATGAAAGCCTTTTTTACATCTGGGACACAGCGTTTTGGGCTTGCCCCATCTGTCAGCATTTGGGCGGTTTTGCCATAGGTGTCCCGTTTCCTGACAACCCCAACAAACTGGAGGATAATTAGACTTCCTTGTGTTCAGTTTGTTAATGGCTGCAGTTAGGGCTTGTATGGGTGTATCAGCAGGGTTTACCTCCTCTGTAACTACTATCCATTTAGAAATGTCTTCATTATGGACTGAGGCGATTGCAACTTTTGCCTCTCTGGTAGCACCTTCCCAAGCTAATTGTTTGACCAAATTGTCTTGATCAGGGCCAAGTGGTAATCTTTTCTCTACTGCCTCCAAGACTCTGGCAAGGAAATTGGGGAACCATTCGCCTGGGCCTTGAACTAGGTTTCTAAATAGCTGACTATAATTAGGAGGATTTATATTTTTTAAGGCTCTAAGTGCCAAATCTCTGACCTGATCAAAATAGGCAACTACTCCAATGCAGGCCTGTTCATGAGGATATATGTCGGTGCCACAGCCTGTAAACATATCAAAGATTACTGCAATTCCATAGGCAGCATTATTCCTTGCCACAGTTTCAGCCTCTTTCTCATAGGAAGCTTTCCATTATAAGAACTGTGGTCTTGACAAACATGCTTTGAGCAGTATAACCCAGTCAAAATGAGTTTGAAGGTTCACTGCCCATCATATGAGCACCTGTTCAAAGAAGGGAGAGTTGGGGCCTGACTCTTGAGAAGCCTTTTTTAGCATAGTAAGGTCATTTATGGTCATTGGAATCCAGGGTCTGAATTCTGTGTCCACTGCTACATTAACGGCAAAGGTGTGGATGGGATGGGGTCTAGTGGCTGCCCTGAGAGCCGGGGGTGCCCAAGGACTGCCACAAATGTGGGGATCCTCACTGGGTGTGGATGGAATGACCTCGAATGAGTTATTATCTCGAAGTTGTCTAAGTTCATCCCATGGATATTTGGGGTGTGGCTGACCAGGTATTGCTGCATTGTTTGCTGTCATTTCATTTTCGCTGTCAGAACTCTCTCTCCCTAAGTCAACTGTTGCCTGTGAGGCAGAGGCCTGGAGTGACAGGCTCTTATCACTCACAGATTCATTGTGTTTGGTAATATGTGTGCACTTCTGAAAGGGGGGTATCTTTCTCATGTTTGAGCACTTAATAGCAGCATGCCACGTTAACTCTAGCCAAAGGAAAGACACCCATAGCACTGCTGCCATAACAAAACAAATTCCTGGCACCTCAGTGGCTGATGGCATTATGCAGGGGGTTCCCTAGGTTAGACGAACTGACTGGTGTGTCAGATCATATGTATGTCCTGTGATTAGTGGGAGACTTCCTTGATTTGTTAGGTCAAGGCTGTATGCCCACATGGTGTCTTTGGAGTGTCACCTCTCTCGAGTGAGGGAAGATGACTTGGTTCCGAATTCTGGAATGATCAGTCCCTTATGTGAATTCGCTGGGTGAACTGAAAGTAAAAGGAGGAGCCAAGAAGCTGCATACGCTTCTGGGTGATGTATGCCTAACCTGGGGTCACTTAGTCAAGGACAAGGACAAGGAAAGGGGCGTAGGAGGGGGTTCTGTGCTCACCCTCACAGAACTGAACAGCACACAAAACACCGAGGGGTCTTACTTGCCAAAATCAAGGAGGGACCTCGCCAAGTCTGACACGCTGTCTCTCTAAGTCAATTTGGGCTCCAGATGTTGCTGTGGGTTCAATCTGAGAGGAGGAGCACGGTGGGGGCAAGAGGCACGGAGTCACCACACAGACCCCGGGAGTTAGGTGAAAGCAGGCCAGAGGCGAGCAGCCTGTAAACTCCTTTATTTCATTGGTACAGCAGCTTAAATAGCCAAGGCAGCCAATTCGGTCAAGGGGCGGTTTATGCCCTAACCAATCACAGCCTGTTGCCAGGTAGGCTTTGTTTCCATGTGGTTTCCAAAGCTATCCAATCATAGCCTGTTGTCCGGCAGGCTCCATTGCCAGGTGGGTTTAAAGCCATTCCTGAGTAACTGACGATCGCTTGCCAGTGGCCATCTTGGCATGGCCTTCTCATTCCACCATACCCAACTATGGTCTTTCTATAGCAAAAACACTTTAGATTCAGAATTTAAAATAAATTTAAAATGAGATGGAAAATATATGTTTGCAGTCATGAATTCCAGAGATTAAAGCAATTGTATTGATTTTTTAAATATTTATTTACTTATTTTGGAAGCCAAAGTGTATGTGTGTGTGTGTGTGTGAGAGAGAGAGAGAGAGAGAGAGAAAGAAAGAGAGAGAGAGAGAGAGAGAGAAATGTTATCTTCTATCTATTGGATTACTCTTCAGGTGTTTGTAATGGACAGGGTTGGGCCAGGCTGAAGCCAAGAGCCAGGGTCCCCCACCTGGATGGCAGGGGCCCAAACACTTGGACCATCTTCCTCTGCATTTCCCAAGGCATTAGCAGGTGCAAGCAGATTTATAAATAACAGACAAAATAGACTCAATGCAAAAAAATTGTTACTAGTGGAAAAGGGAACTATTTTAAACAATTACTATCATGTAGAATATGAATAATAATTATAAACTTATTTTATATGCAAATAATATCACATACATAAAACTGATAGCTCAAGAAATTAGCAATAGACAACTCAACAATGATAACTGGAGACTTCAATACCCAACTCTGCTTAACAGAATTGATGAAAGATCAGCAAGGAAAGAAGACAAAATTACAAGCTAAATAGAAATAAGAGCAATCTCTGAGATACTTCATTCATCAATAGCATATACCTTCTTCTCAATTATACATGCAACATTATTTGGGGTAAACAATATGATATGCCATAAGAAAAACTCAATAAATTTAAAAATACAGGAAGAATAAAGAACATTTCCCCAACCACAACAGAATATACTTAGCATAAATAGAGAAAAATATTGAAGTCTCAAAAATAATCGTAAATTAAATAACATAATGTTAAATAATGATGGGAACAAAAGAAGAAATCAATGAGAAACTAGAACAAATTAAAATGATACAAAATAGAAATACAATATATCTCAACTTATGGAACACAGCTAAAGAAGTGTTTAGAAAGAAATGTATAGTTGTAAATGTTGTAAATGAGTATATTAATAAAAAATATCTAAAATCAATAGCCACAAAACCTCACTTAAAACATTGGTTTGGAGCCAGTGTTGTGGTGCAGTGAGATAATCTGCTACTTATTTTGCTGGCATCCCATATTGGAGTTCCACTTCTCATCCAGGTCCCTGTTAATGCACCTGGAAACAGCAGATGGCTCAAATACTTGGGCTCTGACACCAATGTGGGAGACAAGGATGAAGCTCTTAGCTTCAGCCTGGTTCTTCTGTCTCTCTCTCTCTCCCTCTCTCCCCACCCATTGCTCTGACTTCCAAATATATAATAAACTAATATTTTAAAAAACTGGTTAAAGGAGAGCAAAAGCAAAATTAAGGTAAATGAGAGAAGGATAGATTAAAGAATTGAGCTTCAAGTAATATAATGTAAATTAAAAAAAAAAATAAAGAAAAATAAATGGAACCAAAATTAGTTCTTCAAATGTTTAGCAATATTGAGAAAATGTTAGCTATAAAGAAAACCAAAAAAGGAAAATCTCACATTATTAGAATCAATAATGAGTGAAACGAGGTTAATGCCAACTCTATGGAAATAAAAAGGATTATAAGGGAAAATTATATAAAACTTTAAGCTAAGAAATTACATAGCTTAGATGAAATCAACACATTCCTAGACAGATACACTACCAAATGTACTCAAGAAGAAATAAGCAATATGCATAGACGCATAAGGGTTGAATCAATAATCAATACAAACTAAGACAAAACTACTGAAAAAGAAAATTTCAGTCCCAAATATCTACACTTCTGAATTATAGCAATCATTTGGAGATGAAATGTTTTTAGGAAAATGTTAGGAAACTGGCGCAATTTTAGCCAGGTGGCCGCATGGCCCATCTACCTGAGCCAGGCTCCACCCCCATCCTGATGGGATTCGCTGCTCCTGCTTCCCTGCCCACCCTCAGGCGAAGTTTTAAAAGGGCCTGTTCCTGAACACCTGCTCTCTTGGCTCTTGGTTCTTCCCTCTTGGCTCTGCTCTCCTCTCTCCTCTTCTCTGTCTCCTCTCCTTGCTAGCTCCTCTCCTCTCTGTTTCTCTCTTATTCTCTTTCTTTTTCCTTCACTGCCCCTTCACTCTGGTCTGTAGGGTGTTCCCCCATAAACCCTTTCCCTTACTCTGGTGTTCGGTGTGTTTTGCGACGGCTAACATTAATATATAACAGAAACATAGAAGATGAGGAAATACTTCCCAATTAACTTTATGAGACCATTATTGTTGTGATACTCAACCTAAGCTGAAATAACACAAGAAAACAATAGACCACTATCTCAAATACAAAAATCCTAGAAAAAATATCATATTAGATATAGCAACATATAAAAATCATAAACCACTGACAATTGGGATTTTGCCCCAAAATACAAAGTTGGTTAAGCATTTTAGTTTTAATTAATTCAATGCATCATTTACATGATTTCAGTAACAGTTTTAAAAATTATATGACCATTTCAGTAGATGCAGAAAAAACATTTGACAAAATATGACACATTTTGTTAAAAATAAATACACAACAAATTAGGAAATAAAATATATTAGTCATACTTCTCCAGAGAGACTTAAGATATATATCTCTATGGACATATGACAAATAATTTATTAAGGAAATTGGCTCATGTAATTACGAATGCTGAGAAGCAACATAATAGGCCAGCTGAAGAAACAGTCAAGTTCACGGCCCAGTTAAAACTGGAACACCTCAGAAGCCAGGAAACCAATGGTGTAAATCTCAGACCAAAGACTCCGTAACCTTAGGGCCACTGGCACAAGTCCCAGAGTCCAGACTCTTGAAATCTGGAGTACTTATGTCTAAGACAGCAGAAGAACATGGCAGAAGAGGGACAGACACACACACGCAGACACAGACGAAGAAAATTAACCTTTCTTCTGTCTTTTTGTTCTATCTGGGCCCATGGTTAATTGTATGTGGATAAATCATAGTGGGTGAAAACAGATCTCCCTTTGTTCACTGAATCAAATGTCAATCTCTTTCAGAAACACCTCACAGATACTCAGAAATGACATTCTACCAGATACTCGGATACTCCTGACATGAGTGAAGTTAACAACTAAAATTAACCATCACAGAGAATTTCCTAAACTGATAAAGGGATATATGGAAAGCTGCAATGAACAAAGACTGGAGGATTTTGCACTAAGATCTAGAATGGCGCAAGTATGTCCACTTCTGATGCATTCAACATAGGATTTCCACCCAGTACAATTAGGCCAGATTTAAAAAATAATACAGTGCACTCATATAGGAAAAAAGAAAGTAAAACTATTTCTCTTCACCTTTGAAATAATCTAACATAGAGAAATTTTAAGGAATCCATTAAAAAAACTACTATATCTAATGAGTAAGTTCAACACAGTTGCAAGATACGAGATCAAATACAAGTCAGATGTATTTTTGTACAATTGCAATAAATAATCTGGAGTGAAGTTAATAAAATAATTCCATTTATAATGTCTTCAGGAAGAAGTTTAAAAGTTAGGAACACATTTACAAGATATGTGTAAACTTTTCACTCTGAAAACTATTAAAAATGACTAAAATCATGGCATTCATGCTATGAAAAGACACAACCCCAGGCACCATAATCCTGAATGCTGAAATCCTGAAAGAGAAAAATCCCTAAAGCCTAAAATAACTATCTGTCCAAAGCCAAGACACCATAATCACAAAGGTTTAAAATACAGAATGTTGAAATCCCCCAAATGGCAACTACTATTGAAAATAAATGCTGTATAAGAGGGGTAGAAAGCTGAATTTTAAGAATGAGATTAGTATGTTTCAAGGCTAGCTTCCAACTTATTCAGTCGTGTACTATACCTCTTCACACATAGCACCGTGCTTGCTCTCAAAAAACACCCTTCATCAGAGAATAAAAATTCCACAAACTCAGCAACTTCTGATCCAAACTCTTTTCCTGACACAGAGGTTCCTCCAGAGTTACAAAACACATAAAGTGGTGACTTCTTCGTGGTTAGAGATGTGACTCTTACAGACAGTGAACGTATACTTGTATTTCCATCAGATCCAGCTTAGGAACAACAGTTCATGTTTCACTTTTGCTAACAGAAGACTTTCAAAATGACCCCTTGTGGTTTTTATCATTTATACACAATCCATGCTCATACTGAATTCAATTCCTAAATTTATTTACCCACTTGTATTAACAATGACAAAAAAGGAAGCGAATAAAAACTTGTATTTGAAGAATTGGTGGGTTTTGCAGAAGAGAATTCATGCCCATTGAACTTTCCTACTGATGGTTATATTTGGAATTAGATATACTTAAAGACTTTAAAGAATATTTCCAAGTACTACCACAAAAGGCAGTTTCTATGTCATTCTTCCCAAAGCCTCTGGCAGAAATTAAGATGCATAGATGGGACACTTGACAGCATAAGATGAGAACTTTGGCTTCAAAATGTGTCTTTCTCAGCCTTGGCATTCCTTCCAGCTGATGAAATTCCAGGAGCTCGGGCCCCTGCACTCGCATGGGGGACCAGGAGGAAGCACCTGGCTCCTGGCTTCAGATCAGTGCAGCACTGGCTGTGGTGGCCATTTGGGGAGTGAACCAACAGAAGGAAGACCTTTCTCTCTGTCTCTCTCTCTCTCACTGTCTATAACTCTGTCAAAAAATTTTTTTTAAATAAAAAAAAAGAACAGCACCAAGCAGAAAACCAATATGCATGGAGAGCCATACTCTGAAAGCAGCAGCAGCTGCTCATCACATGCAAGACTTCAGGACACAGTTGATGACTGCAAGTTGGGCAGCTCTTACCAACTACCTCCACACACTTGTGTACAACCTGTCCCTTTAATGCACTTCTACGTATACAGATTTTCTTTTTATATTTCTGTTTTCTTTTTAAAAATATTTCTTTCTTCTTCATTTTAATCTACTTGAAAGACAGAATAGACAGAGATAGAAAGATATTCCAACTGCTGGTTCACTCCTTACATCTGTCTGTCAGGGCTGTGCCGGGCTGACGCCAGGAGCACAGAACTCTGCTTAGATCTCCAGTGTGGGTGGCAGCAGCCTGTACATGTGAGTCATCACCCAGTGGAAGTCTGACTGGAAGTGCAATAACCAAGACATGAACTAACTCTGATAGGGGAGGTAGGTCAGGTGCAGAAGTGGCAGGTTAAACACAACATCTGCTTCCGTCTTCTTTTCCTGTTTTTTTTCTACTCCTTTAAACGGTCAACATTGTTGTTTACAATTCATCATGCTATATATTTCACTTGTGTGTGCATCATTTCCAAAATAGGAAGTATAAAGTGTACAATCTTTTACATAGTTTTAATCTATTTCATGAAGTTTTTGGGAATTGGACTTTATGAAAGTACATTTTTACAATATTCAATTTGTTTTAAGCATTATATGTGTATGTGCAATTGTTAGCATTTTGTCAATGAATGAAAAGATGTCTTTTCTATGCGTCTACATTAGTGAAAGATAAAATTTCTCATCTCTGCTCTTTGGTGACTCCAGGCGGTGATGGCTCATCATGGTTTTAGATTGATCTTATCACAAGCCTTTTGTTGGACACAACCACGTTTCAGATGACCATAGTTATGGAGCTGAGTGCACACAATTCCCAACAGTATGTTCATATATTTCACTCTCTGAACTATTTCCTTATGAATACATTCCCTCTGCCCATAACTATTATGTTCGTGTGGCTGCTGTCGGAAAACCTGAATGTTTATGCTTGGTAAAAATGGCTTATTCAGTCTTCTGTTGTATTTTAATGTGTTTCTCAAATAAACTCCCTTTTAAAACTGTGAATAAATGTTTTTTAAACAATTTTAGTTTTTTTCCAGACATCCACTTTTGAGCTTTTATTTTGGGATTTTAGGCTTCAGGGATTTGCCTTCTTGGGATTTCAACATTGGAGATTGTGGCATTTGTGATTGTGTCTTGCAGGATTATGGCCCACATCCAGCTGACAGAAATTAAAAGCAATGCATATAGTTGGCACAGCTTTCCATATTCATGGGTCACAAGACTTAACATTGTTAAGAAGGCAACACACTCAGACCAGTGTATAAATTCAATGCCACATCCATAGAGTCACAACTAACTTCTGGTTAGAAAGTAATCATCTAACGATAGAGTTATATGGTATTTAGGTGTGCAGGGCATCCGGAGTCACTCAAAAGAAGCTTTAAAACAAATAATGTAATAGAACATTTACTTCATGTTTCCAAACTTGCTTCAAATTTGCAATAACCAAGAGAGTTTGATACTGACTTAAGGACAATTATATACAACAAGGGAATGAAACTGAAAGTCCACAAGTAGCTACACAAATGTATGATCCAATGTTTGTCTACAAGAGTGTCAATATCATCCAATAGGAAAGAAAAGACTTCCAAAATTGGCACCGAAGAGTAACAGTTACTCTACCCCACACCACATACATAAATCAAGTCAGCATGAATCTGGCTCAATTTAAGAGCTAGATACATAGATTTTTAAAGAAGAAAGCGAGGAAATCTTCATGACCTAGGATTTAGCAAAGGAGTTCTGAATGTGATACCAAAACTACCAACAATAGTAAGAGATATAAATTTTTAAAATTAGACTGCATCAGAATGAAAAACTTTTGCATTTAAAATTCATCAACCGGAAACTGAAAAGGGCCTACAAAATAAGTGAAAATATTTCCAAATCATGTATCTATAGTGGATCTGTGTCCATAATATATAAATATCCCCTACAACTCAATAATAAAAGGCACATAACCCAGTTAAAATGAGCAGAGGATCTCAAGATACATTTTTTTTTTTCAGATAGAACATGCAAATTACAGACAGCACACGAAAAGGTGTTCAAGGATGTTAGTCATTTGGGGGAAGCTAATTGAAACCACAATGAGGCCGGTGCTGCAGCTCACTAGGCTAATCCTCCAGGTTCTACTCTCAGTTGGGGCGCCGGTTCTGTCCTGGTTGCTCCTCTTCCAGGCCAGCTCTCTGCTGTGGCCCAGGAGTGCAGTGGAAGATGGCCCAGTCCTTGGGCCCTGCACCTGCATGGGAGACCAGGAGAAGCACCTGGCTTCTGGCTTCGGATCGGATCAGCGCAGCGCGCCTGCTGCAGCGGTCATTGTGGGGTGAACCAATGGAAAAGGAAGACCTTTGTCTCTCTCTCTCTCTCACTGTCCACTCTGCCTTTCAAAAATAAAAATAAAAATAAATAAGATCTGAGAGTCAGGCAATTGGCACAGCAGTAAAGATGCTGTTTGCGTTGCTCACATTCCATATTAGAGTGCCGGGGGTTCAAGGAAGGCAGCAGGTGATTGCTCAACTAGTTAGGTCACTATCACCCACATTGGAAACCCATAATCAGTTCCAGGATCCTGGCTTAGTCTTGGCCTAGTGCCAGCTGTTGTGGGAGTGAAACTGTGCATGAGATTCTCTCTCTCTCTCTTCCTCTTTATGTCTTTGTCTTTCAAATAAATTTGAAAAAGAGAGCAGACCCCTCTCTCTTTTCTAGCACATAGTTGAAGATACACTTGCTTCAGGAAAGGTAGTGCGGACAGTATACAATAATCATAGTGGGAGAGTCTGCTGACAAGTTAGGCTTTGCTTCAAACTGTCTTAAACAGAGTATTGATGGGGAGAACTAGTCATCAGTAGAATTTCACAGTTCATCTGGCATGTCCAATGGGCAGCCGGGATTGAGAACCAGTAGATTAGGGTTCAGACAGAGGGAGGAGTGCCCAGTACTGATTGCTATCTCGGGATATTATACAAATATGGGAAGAATTTCAAGTCACCCCACTACCTCAACATTCAGAATTACTGAACGAGGAGGCTTAAGAATGCTTTTTTTTTTTTTTTTTTTTTTTGACAGGTGGAGTGGACAGTGAAAGGGAGAGACAGAGAGAAAGGTCTTCCTATTCCATTGGTTCACCCCTCAATGGCTGCTGCGGCCGGTGCACCACGCAGATCCAAAGCCAGGAGCCAGGTGCTTCCCCCAGTCTCCCATGCGGGTGCAGGGCCCAAGGATTTGGGCCATCCTCCACTGCCTTCCTGGGCCACAGCAGAGAGTTGGACTGGAAGAGGAGCAACCGGGACAGAATCCGGTGCCCCAACCGGGACTAGAACCCGGTGTGCCGGCGCCGCAGGTGGTGGATTAGCCTAGTGACCCGCGGCGCCGGCCAAGCTTAAGAATTCTTAATGGAGGGATGGAAGAAGAAAGTTGCAATTTAGTCCAGGATGAGGAGGTTGGTCTGTTCCCAGTAAGCTAGCACAGTGCTGTGGGGGAGGCTCCTTTTTCCTGTCTCTGCTTTGCCAGGAAAAGCTCCTTCCTCCTCCTCTTTGCAGTTTTAGCCTGCTTTGTGATGCCAGTGCTCTCTGGGCAACTTTAAGGGAAACAGATTAAGCACGATTTGCAAAGGAAGGTACAATGTCAGGTCTTTGGGAGCTGCAGCATATACAGAGGAAAGCTGATTTTGTGGCGCTGTCTCTGGGAAGCATACAGCCTGCAAGTACGCCTCCGCCTGCAACAGATGAATGCTGTATCCTCAGCGGTGGAATGGTCCTTCCTCTGTGTCAATTAGTGTCAGCCATCATCACGAACACATGTGACAGAAATGCAGCAGCTCATCACCGGGTAGCTCTTGACTGAGTATGTACACAGCCAGCCTCTGGGGTCCATTTAAAATCATATACAATGACAGGTGAGCCACATGACACAACCCTAGGCATCATCACATTGTTTTTAAATGCCAGCTTTAAAAGTGCTGATACAATTTTGTTAAACATCTATGAGAAGAGTTAATCACGCTTATAAGTTGGTTTACAGATGCAGACATATTTTCTAGATGTGCATCAAAAATAATCCCCACACACAGGCCAACAGACCCATCAAAATGATGAATTGATCATTGCCTGTAAAACACCGTATATTGTGCAATTATCTAATGTCAAATCAAGGTGCTGCGTAAAATAAGATCATTTACATTTTTATCTCCTTTTCATTTCTTCTCCATCTCTGCTACACAGAGTTTCAAAATCACTGAAGGCAAACACAGTCATTCTATCTGGAACACAGTCATCACAACCAGTATGCCCTGAGACGCCTGCACAGACATTGGACTCCAAGCAAGAACCGTCGTCACATTAGTTCAGACTTCTTGGTAGTTCTCAGGTCCAATTTAAATGCTGATGATGGAGGTCTGAGCTTTGGCTTTCAAAGCAACCTTCTTGCAGAAAATTTGCTGCTGCTTTTCTACAGGAGACAGCTTTACTTTTACCAAAATCTATCAATAATCAACCCTAGAGTATTCCTTTTTCAATAATGTAATGGTAAAGTTAACTGTTGCTTTACATATTGACCCATGAAAGATATGCTTTGTTGCCATTTAAGCTATACTGACAGCTGGATGCTGACTTAACCATTTTGGTAGTTTTCAGTTGCCTTCTGAAGATTAATCAAGCAATTGTTGGTCTTTTGTGCAGCCCAAGAATCCAGTCAGTCAATCTATTGGCAGTTAAGATAACCAGGTTTCTGAGGCTGCTTGTTTTTGGTAGTGCTTTATTTTTTGCTCTGTTTCTTAGGGATATGAATTGTACTTTGCCTCTGGCCTCCAAACTCCTGCAGCCAAATCTGATCAATGTGTAGTTCCAATGGAAATTTTTATCTTGTACACTTTTGTGTCTCTTTAGATACAATGTGTTTTAAGCAAAGCTATTTTTCCCTTACGCCACTTTCATTGACAAAAGTGTACTCAGCCTCTTAAGATAGATAAATGGATAGCTAGATAGACAGATAAACGGTTTATCATGTTTTAGGATTCTGATAAGAGATCACCCTTATAAAATGTCCCTGGCTTCCTTCCCAACAAGATACAGTGATTGGTGTGTTATATTTAGATTACAACAGACAAGGTATTCAAAGTACTTGTACCATTTTTACAAATAACTCTCAAACCTCAAGACGTCCACTGGCCCCCCTCCTGCCATTGATGAATCTCAGATGTTTTCAATATGCTCTGCTGGCTGTCCAGGTCAACAGTGCCTTCTGCCGTGGGCAGAGCCAGTTGGACCCTGTTTGTTCGGGCTGCTCTATTTCCTTGTCCTCCCTGGCTTGCTGCCACTTCCCAGTCTGCACCCTGAAGATTATGTGATCAGTGTCCTATGAATGGAACTAGATACCTGGCCTTATGGCTTGAGTGTGGTACGAGTGTGTCCCTCAAACGTTCACAAGCTGGAAGCTTGGTCTCCACCATGGCAGTGAGGTCATGGGACCATTATGAAGTGAGGGAGGCATGGGGCAAAGTAATGAGGGGATGGAGGCCCTTTAGATGGGCTTGATGAGAGTCTGACAGGTGTGGATTAGCTCCCTTGAGAGCAGGTTGTTATAAAAAGGGTGAGCCTAGCATTTTCTTGGTCCCTTGCTTCCTGCCTCACCCTATGATCTCTCCCTCTCCTTGTATTTAATTAGAATTTGCATACAAGGTGTCATCGAAAAATCTCATAGAGGGGCCTGAACAATGGCACAGCAGATTAAGCTGCTGCCTGCAGCACTGGCATCCCATATGGGCACTGGTTCAAGTCCCAGCTATTCTACTTCTGGTCCAGCTCCCTGCTAATATGCCTAGGTAAGTGGAACATGACCCAAGTACTTGGGACTTGCATCCATGTGGGAGACCCTGCAGAAGCTCCTGGCTCCTGACTCCTGGTGCCAGTCTGGCCTTGCCCTGGCCATTGCAGCCTTTTTGGGAGTGAATTAGTGGATGGGAGATTTCTCTCTCTCTCTCTCTCTCTCTTTCTCTCTCTTCCTTTCTCCCTCTCTTTCCCTCCCTCTCTTCCTCTGTCTTTACCCCTCTCTGTAACTCTCTCTTTCAAATAAATAAATAAATCTTAACTAAAAATACCACACAAATCACATAGAAAATATGCAGTATGAAAACCACTATGCATGATTCTAAAATAATTTTGCACAAAATAAGCTTGTATTTTAATCCCACTTCCTCACAAACTTGTGGCGTTACTCCTGTACTCTGCCTTAGAAAACAGAAGTGTATTAAGTATTTTCCTTATCTAATGATTCATGGCAATATTAGTTTAGACAGAATCTCTACACATTTAAAACTCAAGCACTGGTATAAATGTTGAAGTATTCTTTTCTCAAAGGCAATTACTTGTGACTGAAAAATGAAGAATCATTTCACGAAAACAATTTACCACCAAAACGAAGCACCCTGAGTCCTTATCATAGTAAATGCTTCACTTGGAACAACTCAATCCTTTTGATAAGCCTTAGAAATAGATAGCAACACTTTCCATAGGGCAGGCATAGAGTTTTACAGCTTGTCCAGGGGCAGTCAGTGGCAGAGCTGGGATTCTAACCCAAGCAGGTGAGCTCTGACATAAACTCACCATGGGTAGAAATCTGCAGACGGAGGAATGTGTTCATTCAGTCATCACAGGCTCAGTGCCCAAGGGCTACACCTCTGCACCCATCACCAAGCAGTCCTTCACATGGCCTTACAGCCTTACACATGCACGAAAGGATCGCCTGGTTCTCACCCCAGATACTTCAAGTCATTTTCCTTTTTCTTGCTTCTTTATGCTCACACCTAAGCGACCCTTATTTTTTTTCCATGCCCCTTCTAGGACTCTACTTGCCCCTTAGAGCACATTCCACACTGACTGTGGGTGATTTTCACTTGGCTATTGGAGTCCTGTCTTCGCTGTTCAGGGATTTCCAGAGGAAAACATTCCATGTGTCTGGGTTCCTGTGTCTGGAAATTCACGTGGCGAGCATCATCACTAGATTGGAACTACATGAAGCACAATTGCATGTGTAATGTGCAGCACACAGCTACTATGGATGAGCAGTGTCTGTAACACCTGCCCCTGGTAGCATCCCACAAGCCAGCAGGCGTTACTGTGTAAGCTCCAATAATTGCCAGTCCAATATGGGAATGAAACCGACAGAAACAGACAGAATGAACATTATTTCCACTTGAGACAAACTTTTGTGAGAGTCTAGCACGTTTTGATTCACCTAAATCCTTCGCTTTTGATAAAAGGACAGGACAAACTTTTTAAGCAGTGTCTATAGTTTCTCTTAAGTCCGATTAATTTTACTTTCCATTTGGGAAAGATACTCCTTTGAATGGCTATCTCTATTTAGGAAGTCTTTAGCTGAGGGCTAAATTAGACTGAAATAACATCTGGATTGTGAAAGCAGCACTTCTGAGCATGGATCCACATGGACAAGGAATTCATGCAAAAGAGTAAGTCAGAGGAAAGGTTGATTTGGGATTATGTTCCAGTTAGGCAGAGAGAGTCGTCTCATGTCCCTCACATCTTGATCCTGTTACTGCTTCCTGATTGCAGGAAATAGACCTAGAATAAGCGTCTGCACCTGGTAGACACCCCAATTGCTTCTTCCAGCAGACTTCCAAAGTAGTTAAAAATGAGATTTCTGTGTTTTTTGAATTGTGAATGGAAAATGCAAAATCAAATGTTGTTTTCTCAGAAGTTTTTTGATAGAGGGGATTTTGTAGCTAACTGGTTGTACATGATTTCGCCTATTAACATGGTTCAAACTATTTGCCAAGAAGACAAAATGCATGCAAGAAAAAACACAAAGTTATAACATAGCTTTATAAAATATGTAATTCCATTATTTAAAAAGGGATGCATTACTAGAAGGTAATAGTAGTAAATTATTTCAATCTAGTAAGTTCCAAAATTTTTTCAAGTTTTTCTCTCTGTATCATGGTTACCGTGTTGTTGTTTGCATGTTGTTACTTATTGTTTATATACATTTCCCTCACCAAAATATTTCTACTTTCATACAAATATATTTATGGTTATACAATAATATTGCATATAATAATTATATAGAGATGAACACAATTATATGAAACTATAGTATATAAAATTGTATAAAATGACTATCTAGACTTTTGGGAGTCAAAAACATACATACATTGGACATGTGAATAATTGTCAAAGAACTTCCTCTGGAAAATTTATACTGAATTACAGTTACATTTCGTTTGTTGTATGTACAACACCTGGTTTTAAATTTGAGAAACTACGTTAGTCCCTTCATAATTTACTTTTTTTTTGCATTGATTTTACTTAAATAATTATCATTTTTTTATTTTTTTTATTTTTTTTAAAACTTTTATTTAATGCATATAAATTTCCAAAGTACGACTTATGGATTACAATGGCTTCCCCCCCATACCGTCCCTCCCACCCACAACCCTCCCCTTTCCCACTCCCTCTCCCCTTCCATTCACATCAAGATTCATTTTCAATTATCTTAATATACAGAAGATCAGCTTAGTATACATTAAGTATGGATTTCAACAGTTTGCTCCCACACAGAAACATAAAGTGAAAAATAATAGATGATTTTTTTAAATGATGATGAAATCAGAGCAGACCTATTGTCATGTTTAATCCCAGTGAGAGTCAAGTTGGGAATTGATAATTTCTTTTTTTTTTTTTTTTTTTTTTTTTTTTACAGAGGATCAGTTTAGTATGCATTAAGTAAGGATTTCAACAGTTTGCACCCCCATAGAAACACAAAGTGAAATATATTGTTTGAGTACTCGTTATAGCATTAAATCTCAATGTACAGCACATTAAGGATAGAGATCCTACATGAGGAGTAAGTGCACAGTGACTCCTGTTGTTGACTTTACCAATTGACACTCCTGTCTATGGCATCAGTAATCTCCCTATGCTCCAGTCATGAGTTTCCAAGGCTATGGAAGCCCTCTGAGTTCTCCGACTCTTATCTTGTTTAGACAAGGTCATAGTCAAAGTGGAGGTTCTCTCCTCCCTTCAGAGAAAGGTACCTCCTTCTTTGATGACCTGTTCTTTCCACTGGGATCTCACTCGCAGAGATCTTTTGCCAGAGTGTCTTGGCTTTCCATGCCTGAAATACTCTCATGAGCTTTTCAGCCAGCTCCGAATGCCTTTAGGGCTGATTCTGAGGCCAGAGTGCAAGTCATTTGCAACAAAATGGAGGAATCTGGAACACATCATGCTGAGTGAAATAAGCCAGTCCCAAAGGGACAAATACCATATGTTCTCCCTGATCGGTGACGACTGACTGAACACCAAGAGGGAAACCTGTTGGAGTGAGGTGGACACTATGGGAAATGGTGGCTTGATCAGCATAGCCCTGACTGTTAATGAACAACTAAATACATTATCCCTCTTAGTAGTTTTTTTATCTGTTCTACTTAATATGACTGGTTTAGATCTGTAATTGATGCACAGTTATTCTTAAGTGTTGAAAATTAACTGAAATGTGATCCCTGTTGAACATGGTGGTGGGAATGGGAGAGGGAAGAGATGTATAATTTGGGACATGCTCAGGCTGACTTGCCCCAAGTGGTGGAGTTGGAAGCATACCAGGGGATTCCAATTCAATCCCATCGAGGTGGCATGTACCAATGCCATCTCACTGTTCCAGGTGATCAGTTTCAGTTCACAGTTGGTCATGGTGGAGGGACTGGGAGTCAAAGGGAGCACATAGACAAGTCTAGTACCTGCTAACGCTAACTGATGGAGTAAATAAAGGGGAGAGTGATCCAACATGGGAAGTGAGATACTCAGCAGACTCATAGAATGGCAGATGTCCTAAATGGCACTCTGACCTCAGAATCAGCCCTAAAGGCATAATTTACTTTTTATAGTCTTCATATGCGTTCTTTGATTACTCAAACAGTAATAGGAAATAAAATTGAAATTTCGTATGCCATTTCTATCAAATTACCAAATTCCTACTAATCTTCTTGGAATTTCCCCAAAATTCTTAGTATATATCGGTACTGTGAAAGAAGTATGATGTTAAAACTTGTTTTTGAACAATACTTTATACTTTGTGTGTGTGTGTGTGTGTGTGTCTGTGCAAATTGTTAAAATCTTTACTTAGTATAGAGTTGGTCTTCTGTATGTAAAGTTTATTAAAAACAAATCTTAATGAAGAATGGGATGGGAGAGGGAGTAGGAGATGGGCAGGGAGTGGAGGTGGGAGGGCAGGTATGGGAGAAATAACCACTATTTTCCTAAAGGTGTACCTACTAAATTTGTATTCATTAAATTAAAGCTTTCTTAAAAAAAGGAAAAAATGTATAAAATGATATCATATACACACATACACGAGAGGCATTCTAAAGGCTCAGGAAAATGCATATAATGAAGAAACCATGCCTGGATTTCAAAAATCATTTGTACCAAAATAAACATACCATTTAATTCCATTTTCATGAACATTTTTGAAAGCTTATTCATTTGAGAATTAAAAAGAGAGAGACACACAGAGAGTACTTCTGTCTGCTGGTTCACTCTCCAAATCCCTGCAATGGCTGGGCCTGTGCTGGGCTGATTCCTAGACCTGGGACTTCAGAACACAATCCGTGTCTCCCAAGGGAGTGGCAGGAGCACAATTACTTGAGCCATTACTGCTGCCTTCCAGGGTGTGCATTAGCAGGAAACTGGAACTGAAAGGGGGAATTGGGTCACAAAATCCAAGCATTCACAGATGAGATTCAGGTATCCCAACCAGCATTATAACTGCTGGTCAAATTTCTACCCCTCCATGAACTTTTCAATATTCCTGTGTGTATGTGTGTGTGTGTGTGTGCAGCTTAATGCACAGTAACTTTTATAGAAGTAGCCTTGGTGGTGAGAAAAAGAAAATTTGGCTTATGTATGAAAGATTTGGGCCTGAATTCAGGACCTGTCTCTTACTATGTTCACACTATCAGGCTAATGTATTCAATATGTTAATCTATCAGACAAAATGGTTTTTATGCTTTCTGTTTCACATAGCTAAGAACTTGAAGCAACCTTGAAGGTGTTGTATGGGCACATCATCATATGTAGACATATTATTTAGAAATCAAATACATCTATATTATATGCTCATAAAATCTCTAATTAGTGTGAACTTTCTCCCCAGGGCTGCCTTTGCCCCTTCTCATTTCCAGGGAACTCCACAGCCCCATCATGAATTTATTAGCTTTTTACACCACAACAGAAAAGCATATCTCTTGGAAAATTCCTAAGAACAGGACAAAATCTAGCATTGCATAGAAAATGTATTTCAATTGACATCACTTGATTTTGTGTTCTAGTTAAAAGTTATTAAATGCTTACTTGGTGACTTGGGCTGTTTGAAGCATTTTTCAACGAACTCATTTAGTTCTAGAACCTAACTATGTGGCAGAAGTACCATCCACATCTCAGGAAGGCGAAAGCTAGCACAAGGAAAGAAACCAACACCTTGGGAAGAGCTTCAATCCCTTGTATTCATTTCAGTTTTATTGTTGCCTGCTTATTTTATTTTTTAGAGTGAGGTAATTTGGTTTGTGCCAGGATGTTCAGACTTGTAGACTAAGACAGTATGCATGGAGGCCAATATGGAACCTTGCTTGGTGAAAACTCTAAACCGAGTAGGAAGACAGGCTACCAGCTGGGAAGTGTTTACTTCCTAAGTACTTCTAAAACTCTGCACACAGGGCAGCACTGTGGCACAACAGGGGAGGCCCGAGTCCTGCTTTACCATGTGGGCACTGGTTCAAGCCCTGGCTGCTACACTTCCGATCCAGGTCCCTGCTAATGTGCCTGGGAAAGCAGCAGAAGATGGCCCAAGTTCCTGGGTCCCTGGGGCTGTGGCTAGGATGAACTTCCTGGCCCTGGCTTTGGCCTGCCTTAGCCCTGGTCATTGTAGCCATTTGTGGAGTGAAAAGTGGATGGACGATTCTCTCTCTCAATCTCTCACTCAATCTGAGTCTCTCCTTTTCTCTTTCAAATAAACACATAAATCCAAAAAAAAAGAAAAGAAAAAGAAAAAGAAATATTCAGTCTGGCTCAGCTCCAGCACATTTGGGAAGTAAATCAGTTTGTGGAAGATCTCTAGCTCCCACTCTTGTTTTCTCTCTGGTTCTGTGTGTGTGTGTGTGTGTTTGTGTGCATGTGTGTGTGTGTGTGTGTGTGTAAAATATGTACCCAATGGAAAGTATACTGATAAATTTTTTCCTGCATTGTTTTTTAAAGTAAATATAAGCCAGCTGAATAAATGATGAAAGCATGAGTTCTCATGAGTTCTAATAATCATAATGACAAAAATTAAAATCTGGTGTTAGATACCGAAATCCTTAAGTATTTTTAAGTTACTTCAATATTGGAATTTTTTAGATCTACTAAGTGTTGTTGTTTCTCCAGAATAAATTATTGTCTCTGATGTCTTTTTCAATTGTTTCTCCAGAAAAAAATACCTATGGACAGTTTTTTGAGGAGAAATGTAATTCAGCATAAAAATAAAAATAGATAATTCTTACTTGTAAAGTCACATTTATCAAGCACATTTCTGTTTTTCAGAATTATTCAATTATGAAAGCATTTTACCTTAGTTTTTAGAGAAATTAAGGCATTTAACCAAATTTTTACAAAACTTTTATGTATTTATTTGATAGGCAGAGACACACAGAGGGCGCTCGCATTCACTGGTTCATTCCCCAAATGCCTTCAGTAACCAGGACTGGGTCAGGGAAAAGCCAGGAGGCAGGAACTGCCTCCAGGTCTCCAATATAAGTAGCAGGAAGTGGCGACTTGATCCATTACCATTGCCTCCCAGGGTCTGCAGTAGCAGGAAGCAGGAGTCAGGAACCAGAGTTGTGCATCAGACCTAGATACTCCAATGTGGGCCACCAGCTTCTTAACCAGAATGGAATTTTAATCTTGGCTAAACAAATGCCCAGGCCAAATAATTTTTAAGAGAGAGAGTTTATGTTTAAAACTTTCAATAGTTTTATTGCACTCCATACCATCTTTTTTTTTTTCAACAAAATAAAAATTAAGTGTTTAAAAATTCTGTCACTACTTAGTTTGAGTTAACACAATACAATTAATTTTCAGGCACATATGTAAGTGTTAACAAAAATCACTATGAGAAACAGTGACTTGATCAGCCCTTGTCCTGACTGTTAATGTACAATTTAATACTTTATCCCTTTTAGTATTTTTTTTGTTCTATGGGTTGAACTCTATAATTAACACACAATTATTCTTAGGTGTTTAACTGAAAAGTGATCCCTGTTAAATATAAGAGTGGGAATAAGAGAGGGAGGAGTTGCACAATTTGGGACATGCTCAATCTGACTTGCCTCAAATGGTGGAGTTAGAAATGTTCCAGGGGATTCCAATACAATCCCATCAAGGTGGCATGTACCAATGCCATCTCACTAGTCCAAGTGATCAATTTCAGTTCACAATTGATCACACTGATAGGTCTACGAGTCAAAGAGATCACACAAACAAGACTAGTGTCTGCTAATACTAACTGATAGAATAAAAAAGGAAGAGAACGATCCAACATGGGAAGTGGGATACACAGCAGACTCATAGAATGGCAGATGTCCTAAATAGCACTCTGGCCTCAGAATCAGCCCTTAAGGCATTAGGATCTGGCTGAAGAGCCCATGAGAGTATTTTAGGCATGGAAAGCCAAGGCATTCTGGCAGAAAAAACAAAAAACACCTAAATGAAAGATCTCTGCGAGTGAGATCCCAGTGGAAAGTATGGGACCATCAAAGAAGGAGGTACCTTTCTCTGAAGGGAGGAGAGAGCTTCCACTTTGGCTATGACTCTGTCGGAATAAGATCAAAGTCGGCGAACTCAAGAGGCTTCCATAGCCTTGGCAACTCATGACTAGAGCCTAGGGAGATTACTGACACCATGAACAAGAGTGTCAAATTGTTAAGTCAACAACAGGAGTCACTGTGTACTTACTTCTCATGTGGGATCTGTCCTTAATGTGTTGTCCAATGTGAAGTAATGTTATAACTAGTACTGAAACAGTATTTTACACTTTGTGTTTCTGTGTGGGTGCAAACTGATGAAATCTTTACTTAATATATACTAAATCGATCTTCTGTATATAAAGATAATTGAAAATGAATCTTGATGTGAATGGAATGGGAGAGGGAGCGGGAGATGGGAGGGGACGAGTGGGAGGGAAGTTATGGCGGGGGGAGCCGTTGTAATCCATAAACTGTACTTTGGAAATTTATATTTACTAAATAAAAGTTAAAAAACAGGAAAAAATAAATAAATTAAACTGTCACTACAAAAAAATCTGTATATAAATATTCTTAGAATTTATTTGTATCTTGCAAGGTGGATCTCTGGAAAATATCCAAATAATTAAAATGGTATTGCTTTCAATGGCTTAAATTTGACTTTGAAGTAAGATATTCATATTAGCATTTCTTGAAAAAAGTCCTAAAAGCAGTGTTTCCTTTTGTATTTTATTTTATTTATTTATTTTTGACAGATAGAGTTAGACAGTGTGAGA
Source organism: Oryctolagus cuniculus (assembly GCF_964237555.1). Lineage (NCBI taxonomy): Eukaryota > Metazoa > Chordata > Mammalia > Lagomorpha > Leporidae > Oryctolagus > Oryctolagus cuniculus. The sequence goes on from NC_091433.1 coordinate 196,416,868, forward strand.
GAGAGAGAGAGAGAAAGGTCTTCCTTCTGTTGGTTCATCCCCCAAATGGCTGCTACGTCTGGTGCCAGCCCGAAGCCAGGAGATAGATGCTTCCTCCTGGTCTCCCATGCGGGTGCAGGGCCCAAGCACTTGGGCCATCCTCTACTGACTTCCCGTACCACAGCAGAGAACTGGACTGGAAGAGGAGCAACTGGGACTAGAACCAGGCACCCATATAGGATGCTGGCACTGCAGACGGAGGATTAACCAAGTGAGCCTCAGCACCAACCCCTCCTTTTGTGTTTTAGATAATTATCCAACAAGGCCATTGTCTTCTGACTCTAATGAGCACCAAGTTGAGGACTGCAGCTGCCCTTTTTCTTTAGAAATCTGGGTGAGAAAGGCTAATACGACTTTCTTCAAGGATTGCATTAAATTGAGTGCTGATGCCAGGATTTTTATCAGTTGTTCCTGCCTCCAAAGCATAGAATGCTTTGGTTGGATCACTAAGTAGGGATGAAGAATTCTTTGAGCCTACAAGGGTTTCCTCGCTGCTGCCTGAGCTGCTCCCAGCACCAGTGGCCCCCAACATGTGGGGGAAGGTGTTCTGATCATGCAGCTCAGGGAGTGCTTTGGGCATACATTTGCCTTCTTAGTATCCCCTTCCTTGATTATTCTACCATCTTAGTTGACATCACTTATCATAGAATTCAAGGCTAACCTCTCTCCAAAGACAACATGGAGTGCTTACTTCTCCCTCCCTTTTTAAGAGTCAGCTGAGAGAGAGGCAGTTAAATATATGAACTTCAGAGATGCCAACTCCAGCTGGACGGGTAGAGAATTCAAGTATACCATTTAACTTGGTAAACACTGATTGTCTCTATGCCTTGAATTCTACCAATCTCATTCTTTCCTGATACGGCCAAAGGCTTCTCAATATGTATGGCTGTAGAATATGGTCCTGAGTTATACATTGTCTGTGCTTTGGGGACAGGGTTTGCTGAGGATCCGGTGCTTGTTGAGGGGTCTAGTGGTGACAATAAATAAAGATTTTAAATAGAAAGCTTTGTTTGTCCAACGACATATTTTAAATAGCAACTCTGGTGGAAAAACAAAGATTGGAAAGTGAGAATGAGATTGTCTGTTTCTTGGTCAGATTAGATGGAAAATGAGGAGCCATGAACTGATGTGGAGATGGAGTTTCAGTGGTAGGATGATGCCCACAAATCATTTTGGTGGTAGGTTATAATAGACACATGGAGAGATGGGATAGAACAGAGCAATTTGGAAAGGATCCAGAGCCGCTAGCTACTCTTCAAAGGAGCTGGTATGCTGGAGCAGGTAAGAGCTGCCTTTTTGAATTGTGAACTGAAGACATTTCTGGATGTAAAAATGAAGTTGTTTCCAGAAATAAGCATTTCATTATTAAAAGTGGCAGAGGGCGGAAGCCTGAGGATGCTGGCTATCAGCGATAGAGAAGGACTTTCCAGACCTGTGTCTGGCAGTGCTTCTGTCTCACACACATGAGCCTGTCTCTCAGCAGCTTTTTCCTGACCCAGTGGTGCATCCAACTAATGATGTTTCTGGTTTATGCTGATATCTTGTATTGAGGAGATGAAGAGGAAAGACAGTCAGAGATGTGGGATGATACTGCTGGGAGCCGACCCTCAGCCAGATAACAGAAAAGGACAGCCACTGGCCGCTGCGGCTGGTTGGTTCACCCCCTAATGGCTGCTGCGGCCGGTGTGCTGCAGCCGGCACACTGCGCTGATCTGAAGCCAGGAGCCAGGTGCTTCTCCTGGTCTCCCATGCAGGTGCAGGGCCCAAGCACTTGGGCCATCCTCCACTGCCCTCCCAGGCCACGACAGAGATCTGGACTGGAAGAGGAGCAACCAGGACAGAATCCAGCGCCCGGACCGGGACTAGAACCTGGGGTGCCGGTGCTACAGGCGGAGGATTAGCCTATTGAGCCGCAGCGCCGGCCGACAACAGGCTCTGAAAAATACTGGACAGCTTCTCAGGAAACGGTGAGGGGGGCAACAGAGTGGAGAAAGCTTGAGTCTTTTTTTAATATTAACTTATTTGAAAAGTAGAATGAAAGAAAGAGAGGAAGAGAGACACATAGATCTTCATTTGCTGGTTCACTCCCCAATTACATGAAACAATTACGTCTGAGACATTTCAAAGCAGGAGCCAGAGACTCCATCCGTGTCTCCCACGTGGGTGACAGGGGCGCAAGTATTGGGGTCATCTACCACCACTTTACCAGGCACATTAGCAGAGATCTATATTGGGAGTGGAGCAGCCAGGACTTAAACCAGCACTCTGGTATGTGATTCTAGAACCACAAGTAACATCTTAGCCCATGGAGACATAACTGCCGGCCTTGAAACTTTCAATCTTAAATGACAAAAATGAAACAAATCAAACAATAAAAACCAGGAGTAAGAGGGGACTGAAATGGCAGGGAAGAATGGAGGCGGGAGGTGTGAGAGACAGCAGAGTGAGAGACACTCATCATTTTGAAAGATATTGGACTTTTCAAAATAAAGGCTGCTAGCAAATGTTGTCTAGGATTGGAGGTCATTGAAATGTAATTTTCAAGTCTTGATGGTTAGGAGCAGTGTCTCCACTAGACTGAGGAGGTGATTAGCTTCACTTCTGCACCAAATGTCTCGGGGACACTGCGGCATCGGGAATGCTGGAGTGCATGGAGTGCTTGGTGTCGTTACCCTGAGTGACTCAGGCAGACTTGCTGTTCAAAGCTGCCTCAGCACCCCAGCCATGTAAACAGGACTGTGTGTATGTGTTTTTTTTTCCTCAGTAGCTTTATATATATTTTATCTTTGAAAATGCACTAATGCCTATTTCTTAGGGCTATAGCAGGGATTAAAGTAAACAAGGTATGTTAAGAACATTCCCCTAATGGTCCCGTTGTGCTCAGTTCCCTCGTGCCTGCTCTCAGCTCTAGCATAAACTCTCAGCACATCGACCATGGCTATCTTCTCCCTGCTGTGGATTCCAGGACGCCACATCCACCAGACTCCTGTTTCATCGTTAAGTTTGTCCTTTTAACTTTCACACTGTGTGTCTCGTGGAACAGCTATTCTCTCCAAGATCGCTCATAACTTGGCTGAACAACTGTCCTTCCAGGCATAGGTCCACAAAAACCAAGCTATATATCCGTGCCGAGTCTTTGTCAGCTACTTCCTGGCTCCAGCAACTTAGAGCACAGAACTGCAGGAAGCAGCTTCCCTTAGAACTTTCAGGGTCAAGGGGATGGATGTATTTTTATGATCCTTTAGTAGCCACAAGATGTGTGTTGTTCTTGCATTAGGAAGTAAACTGAGGACCAAAACAATTTTAAAGAGTTTGATTGAATAAACTGCAGCTCCAGAATCAGAAGTGGTTCAGGAGCTCACCGAGGGAACATAAGGAGGCATCTTTCACAGCTGGATGCTGAAATACAGCCACTAAATCTTTGTGTAATTAGAACCACACATCTTGCCTTAGTTAGCATATCCAGTTGGAAAGTCCTTGGTCGTAGAAGGCAGGTGTGTGGACTACTTCTGACCTGCTAAGCTCGGGTTCTGTTGCTCTATTAATAGAGGCACTTGAAAGAAATTGATCAAGTTAAGATTGGCTTATGTTTGCAAGTCCAGCAAAGCTGAATTCATATTTGAGGTCTACCTGGTATTGTCTTCTCAGGTATTTGTCAGGCCTAGTCTCTACTTTAATTGTGATAATCAGCATTTTTATTTCTTCCTGAGTGTTGTTGAATAAAAGGACCACTGTAGCCATGCAGCACTATCTACTACCTAACAGTGAACTTCAGCATGCACAGGGTCTTGTGTGCACCAGCTCAAAAGAGCCCCGCAATGGCGTCCACCCTGGTTGGCTGTGTGGTCTCACTTCATTCCTAATGGTGTGCGTTTCATTGTTTCCTCTCCCTGGGTTCACCCAGCCCAGGACATCTCATGGGAACTATTTGCTTTTGTATTGTCAGTTCAAATTGTCAAATATTTTTATAAGATGGCTTATAGTCTACAGAGCAGTAGTTTATAAAGGAAGAAAGTGTTTACTTTAAAAATTTTTTTCTGCTTTATTGACTCCTCATTTCCTTATATAGTAGTGGATGCAAGGCAAACTACAGATTATTAGTATAATTTAAATGTATTTGAAATAAAATGCTAAAAGCCTGCTGTTAATTTTAATGCTGCACAAACTGAGATTGGAAGATATAAGTTTGACTACTTAGTATAAATTATAAAATATGCAAACTAAAGTAAAATATTCCTGGAAGAAAACCACCTCCCTCTGTATTTATATGAGCACTTTAGACACAATGAGTGGGACCAGTGCTGTGGCATAGCAGGTAAAGCCTTCACCTGCAGTGCCAGCATCCCACATTTAGCATGGGATTCAATTCATTAGGAATTCAATATAGTTTATTTTTAATTCTTCCTTTTGTAAATTTAGGTTGATCTTCAACAATGTACCTAATAGAAATATTCTTGGGGGCCGGCACTGTGGCGCAGAGGGTTAATGCCCTTGCCTGAAGCACTGGCATCCCATATGGGCACCAGTTCGAGTCCTGGCTGCTCCACTTCTGATCCAGCTCTCTGCTATGACCTGGGAAAGCAGTGGAAGACAGCCCAAATCCTTAGGCCCCTGCATTTTCATGGGAGACCAGGAAGAAGCTCCTGGCCCCTGGCTTTGGATCGGCGCAGCTCCAGCCATTGCAGCCAATTGGAGATTGAACCATCAGATGGAAGACCTCTCTCTCTCTCTCTCTCTCTCTCTCTCTCTCTCTCTCTCTGCCTCTCCTTTCTCTGTGTAACTCTGACTTGCAAATAAATAAATAAATCTTAAAAAAAGAAATATTCTTGGAATTTGCATTGATTAACAAATAAAAATTATCAGGAGAGAAATGGATTTGCTATATGCAATAGCTTGTTTTGCTTGTATCATTAGCTTTCTAAACCCAGTTCTTAGGAACATCTATGTGCACAGCTACAATAAGGCTTTAGAGAAAATTACTCAGTGGTGAGCTTTTGCATTACAGAAAATATGCACGTGCATTTACATCTGTGCAACTTTCAACTCCATTTTCAAAGGAAAGAATTTTATATGGTAATAAATTCTCTTTAACTTGCACTAGCATTTTTAAGAAAATATACAAGGAAGAAGCTTAGGTTACATGAACTCTTTGACTCTTCCCAACTCCATGACACTCTAATATATTTTCTATGGGTTTCTGACAGCAGAGCAGAGCATTTAAAAGCAAGCCCTGGGGACATCCTAGGAGATTATATAAATGGTTGAATCCAAAGGTCTCTCTGTAGCATCACCTCTAGCATATTTATGAAAAGAACATATAAAAGAATATGATAGAAATGCACACAGTGTTTGGCCTCTGCATTTATCATTCTCGGGACACAAATCCCTCCTGATTTGTGTGTCAACTACAAAGACGCCAATAGTGAAAATCACATTAATCACAAGTGCAAACTGCCCCTCTGTTATCTGCCTGATTCTCCTTCACAGACTGTATGTAACCCTTACTAAAATCAACAAAGAACATTTTTGTGGAGTATTTTCTTTCTGCTGGATCATTTTTAGAGCTGTGAATTGATGATGTGGAGGAGAACTGACTTGGAAGATAAGCTGGACTCAAGGGCTAATTATCTCACCCAGCTGGTCAGCTGGGGTTTCGATAAGAATGCCAAGCAGAGAATGCAGGCAGCCACTTGATATTCATGGTTTCCATGGGCTCACCAGATAAACGCCTTCCTTCCAGGGTGTCCCTTGAGTCCTCAGCGTTCTGGCCAATTGTATGTAGCTTTAGGTGCATTTCTCATATTCAAAGTCATTTAAGGGTTGGTGGCAGGAGAAGATCTGCTTAAGGCCCAGGGAACAGAGTGCAATGTGAGTGCTGCATCAGTAGACGGAGGCCAGGTGCTTCCTCTATGATCTGATTAAATTTGACTTGCAGTAACTGATCATCCCTTCACTGGACGCTTGCAATCATGGGAAATCAGAAATTGCTCCTGTTCCTGAGGAGTTCACGGAATTCCAAAGAGATCAGCATGAGAAACTGCACAGATCCTTCCTACTCAGGGTCTGCCTTCACCAAGGCAACAAAGGGCTGCTGGTTACCTGGGAGGAGGGGAATGGGAGGACAGTCTGAGCTGGCGTTGTGAGAGACGCAGGAGGTACCAGGCGGATGGCGTAGGGAGTTTGTCAGCGGAGTGGGCAGAGTGTGGTGGTAGGAAAGTCCTGGAAGAGATGGAGAGGCAGGCAGGGAGTGCTGGGATGCGAGATGCAGGATCAGTCTCACAATCTGGAAGAAGAGATAGGGCATTCCAGTAGTGATTGTCGGAAGTTTGACACGTTTACCCCAGGTTCAAATGCATACTGCAGCCTTCTGTCTCCTCCTTCCCAAAGGACCATTTTATTATGTTCATAAAATTACTTACAGGTCTGAGCACATAGACATGTCAGCTGGCTCTCAAGGGACCCTGGCAATTTGAAGTTAAAAATCTTTGGCCTACAAAGACAAGACTCAAATTTTTCAATCCCTCTCTAGTTCTTAACCCACTTACTTCCTCTTCCCTTCAGAAAAGGTGCCACACCCCATTTGTCTATCACTAAACTATCATCTGAGAATGAGTCACGGAGAATGTGACCAAAATCATTCCTTCCTTCAAGTGTAAACTTTGCAAAATCAGTAAAACTGATCATTTAAAATACATTTTATGTACCATGTATTCCAAACTCAGAGAAGTAGTATTTGATATCTATTTAATGAAACACATCAGGGTTTATCATCCTGTCTTAGAAGAGGAATATATTGATAGTTGAGTTTTTTATGTTTTTTCTTCTTATAAATGTTTATTTATTTTATATGGGGAAAGATAATGGAAAAATGGAATGGGGAATTTATTCTTAATATGAAGATAACGAACACCAAAAGTTGTATTTCAGAAAACATTAATGCTCTTGGAGACACCCATGAAACAGATAATTATAGGCACAAAATGTCATTTTGAAATGCATACAGAGCAAGTAAAACACAGAATGTAGGCAACTTAAAACATCTCCGTAACCTGTCCCTTTTCATTTTCTTATAGAAAATAAGACTTAAGTGATTTCATGTGAATTACTCAGATAACAGAGCTGCAACAGAAGAGAAGAGAGGTGAGAGCATGCTTCCTGACACAGAAAACACCAAGAAAGAGCCTGTTTTGTGGCAGAGTGGGACAAGGGGTGACAAGCAGACAAGAGTTCGAGAGTTCATGCTTCACTTTCTATGCTGTAATGTGTTTGAGTCAACTGGGTTACTATAACCAAATACCATCTATCAATAAACATTCAATTCTCCCAATTTAGGAGTTCAGAGTCCAAGATCAAGACACTGGCAGGTTCATTGTCTGGTTAGGGTCCACTTACTTCTTCAATGGCCATTTTCTCGCTTTGTTCTCACATGACAGAACCCGAGAGAGAGAGTGCTGCTGTCTCTTATAAGAGATCTAATCCCGTTCATGAGCATCCCTCCTTCCCAAGGGTCCCACCTCCTAACACTATCATGGGCCTTAGGTTTCAACACACGCACTATAGAGAGGACACAATGTTTCAGTTCACAATATATAGAAGATTTTCAACCTTGTTAGACCATGTAAAAATATATTTGAAAGGGAGAGAGAAAATAAAAAAAAGCGAGGTGAAGGGGAGAGTTTCCATGTGAAAGCCACTTCCTAAATTCCCACAATGACCAGCAGTAGGCCAGGCTGAAGCTAGGAGTCAGAAACTCATATTAGGTCTCTTACACAGGTGGCAGGAACCCAGTTACCTAAACCATCACTGCTGCTGCACTCCAGGATGTACACTAATAGGAAGCTGGAGTCATGGGCCCCAGCTAGGATTCAAATCCAGGTACCTTCACATGCGATGTGGATCTGTTAGCCAGTGTCTTAATTTTGAGACTAAATACTTGTCTCTACTTTCCCCAATTTGCTACCATTATGTATTAATACAAATTCATGGATCAGTGAAAGAATGTTAATTAGCTGCTTCAGTCTATTTTTATTTTCTTAATTCATGAGTTCGTTGAGTGATTGCCTTCAGCTCTGCAATGGAAAGGGTGTAGTACTGTCTGATGTATTCTGTGTCCCCCAAAACCTTGGGAGAGGAGATTTGTAGTCCAAATAGCCATTTAAAGGCCCAGGAAAGGCAACAGGGAAGGCACTTGGAGTGAGGCCAACAGTTTCACCCCAGGCTGCCATGAGGATTATTTGTGAAATCGTTAACTCTAAAGTATTCAACAGGTAGCAACATGTGGCACCTTGAGTGGTTTATCAGAGACAAACAAGACATCTCCCACCAGCCACTCCTACTTCATAAATATATATATATATATATATGATATGTATATTATATCAGATCTCAAGGTGATTTGTTTCTAATGAACATTGGACAAAATCATTGTGGGGAACCTTTGTCCATGTGAGCAACCACAGAAGCTCCACGGCTGCTGACGCAGATACAGCCCTGGACTTCCTGTCTGCAAGGATGATCTTCTCAGATTCTGCTCTTGAGAAAAACCAGTGCAGGTTCTCCTCACTGAACTGTCAGCTCAGGTCTTTCTTAATGTATAGCCTGGTTCCAGCTCTAGAGTTCCGAAAGAGAAGGAATCTGTAACTATATCTGTATCATTACATGTATATCTAGATCCACGGCCGTATCTATGGAATCAAGTAAAACTCTGGCCGCTTTCATCCTTATTATTAGACCCTTCATAACTGTAGTCTGCAATTGTTCTTGGGCCTCCAAAACTCAAAATAAAAGCTGGACTTCTAAAGGCACTCGAAGTTAAAAGTAGACACGGGAGCACAGCGGCCTAGGGAGAAATCAGAAGTTCTTGCATCTTTCATCTGAATGATAAATTTTGGATGCTTTCCAAAGTGAGCTGAAGAAAATTGTTCAAGACACCCCCCCCCCCCTGTCCTGTGACATGCTGAGGAGAGCAGAGGCAAGCATGATCATGGCCCACTGGAACAACTGGGGCTACACTGTGCACCTGCTCGGCATTTGAAGTTTCATCTAGGAGAGGCTGGCGTTCAATCCAGTGTTTTAGCCACCACTTGGGACACCCATGTCCCATAGCAGAGTGTCTGGGTTCAAGTCTCAGCTCTACTTTCATTCCACCTGCCTAAATATGAGCACCCTGGGAGGCAGCCAGGTGATGACTCAAATAGTTGGGTCCCTGTTACCCTGATGGGAGACCTGGAAAGAGGGGGTCATGGCTTCGACAACGCCCAACGCCCCAGCCCTGGGTGTTGCGGATATCGAATCAGGGAATGGGGATCTCTCTGTGTTTGTCTGTCTCTGTTTCTATATCTTTAAAATAAGTAAAATGAACAAATGAGACTACATTTACATGAAGTCACAGTTGAGTTAATGACCATTAAGTTAGAAAGTCAGCTAGGAACTGTTTTTAAAGCTATGATCCAAGAGTCCTACTGTCAGTGCCCTTCTGTATGCTTTTTTTTTTTTTTTAAATCTGTTTGCAATTATGCTGCTGTTGTAATTACAGGGAGCTTAAAAACATCTGAGTTGTTTGCATAAGCCTTTATTTATTACCCATAATTGCATTCTTAGCAGCAATGCCTTACATTCACCAAGAGGAAGAAGCAGACCAGGAAGGCATGAAGATGCTGATGATTCAGCTCATTCTGGTCCCAGAGGTTGAGCTACAAGACTGAATCCTGGGTATTCCTCTTCAATAAGTCTCAGACTCAGAGGTAAGTGCGGTGACTGGGAGGAAAGGCAACATGCGCATCTCTTTTTCCTAAGAAGCATGATCTCGACTGACCTCATTGTGTTGGGCTATCAGAGGACTAACTCATTTTACCTTTGCTTCATAAGACATGGGTGGAACTTATTGACATTTTAACTCAAATCATGGGTGGATCTTTGCTGATGTTCAACAACTCTGCATAGCTGCAGGTGGAGCACAGCAGTGAGAAGTGAGTTCTCCTTCATTCCTGTCTGGACTATGCACCATCCTTCTGGTGGGACTTGATTTGGTTAATTTCCATTTTCCGCAGACAAACCAGGTGTAATTTTCTAGATGTATCAATATGGTTCAGCATTGACAAACAGCTCCTTACCTGATCATTGAAATCCAGAGGCCTGGAGCAGCAGTCCTCAGTGGTGGTGGTACATTAGTGTCACCTAGAGCTGTTAAATCCATGCTCAGCACACATCTCAGAGCAATGGCATCAGAATCTCAAGGTGGCAATCAAGTGGCAGCATTTTTAAAGTTTCCTGACAGCTTCCAAGTACACTCAAGGCTGGGAACTATTACCTTATGCAATAAATCTGAAACCCACTTTGTTGAACTACCTTAACACATTTGGAGTCCTTTGAAAAGCAGTATTATCAATAGCAGCAGGGTTTTTCCTGGTGGTGATAACAACAACTTTTTAGCAATATCTGTTTAATTGCTGTGTCCCTAGTTTTTCAATAAGCTCTTATTTATTCTGTCACTTATTCCCAATAGAAGCTTTAAGAGTAGAAATTTTTATTATCTCCATTTCAGAGATGAGAAAATTTTGATTCAGAAAAATGTATGTAAATTGTACAAAATAGTATATTCAAGATAAAAGTAGGATTTAAATGCAGGTCTGAGCAACACTAGAGTCACAGGACTTAATCATTGGAATTCTGCTTACAAAAATCATGCAAAGGGAATACCTTGTCTCTACTCTATTAAAGTACATTTGTTTTGTCTATTGCAGCACTACTTTTAACACCTCTCACTGTGGAAGTGGAAGTGTATCCAATGATTACCTTAGCAGCCTTTATTCTCATTGTTCTTGATATTAACATAGAAACAGTGTATACTAGGGACACTCTCCTTTCGACAGATAACAGTTTCATTCATACACACAAATATACACACCTACACACATGGGATTCATTTAGATTAGAACTTTCAGTTTGTTCCAAGGACTTTTATTTCCATGAGCACAGAAAGATAATGTCCCTAATCCTTGATCCAGTAAGGGGCATTGGCACTAGAATTTATATCTGGAGCATTTGGGGTATACAGTGATTGCAAAGAACAAAACTGTTGTGGGAGATGCTGTGATTAAGATACCTAGGGAACTTCAAATCATGACAATGTTATATACTAGTTTTTAATCAAAATGGGGAAAAAAAGCATCCTAAATTGAAAACAAATGAACCTAAAATTTTATCAGATAGTAGAGGGATTGAAATAATTATTAAGTTATTTTAAAACAGATATGCACAAGCATAAAAATACAGAAAATTAGATATTCCACTTAGTAGTCTATAAGTTTTGTTATATTGAAAATGTATTCTATCTAGTAGCAATATTGATATTGCTATTCTGCTATTTTGAGAATGTTATATAAACCCATAACAGCTTAAATAGGATATGCATTTATAGTTTTATAACTGGAGTGAATACCATCACAGGAGAAAAATGTAAAATAAAATTATATAATTAAAATAGAATTTTTACATGACATGAATTGCATTATATTATTAACTCATTTTTTCCATCTTCTAAGAAATATATATTGAAGTAACCAAGGGCTGTCATCATGTAATTCTCCTCCCAACTATACTATCTAAATACCATTTCCACTATAAGCGTCCAGGGATACTTGGAAAATGATTGATTCAGGCCTGAAGCTATGTATGCATTAGTTTGGACTATCTGAAATTCTCCTTTGTAGTTTCAAAATGGTTGAATATTCGCAATTTAAAAGGGTTTGTCAAATACACAATCAGCCTAGGACACTTGTTCTTAAGAAAGCAAAAAGAAAAATAATCACAGGTGAACCAGAGCTTTCTATTTAGAGGGAAATTAGAAATTGGACTCCCACTGGTCCAGATGAGAAAATTTCTACAGCCAAGAGAACTGCAAGCACTTGAATTACATCATAAAATATTTGTGTCTATACATACATGCACATACACATAATTACACACATTCATCAATTGATAGTAATCTTAAAAGAATCTGTGCTGTGATGTAATAGGCAGTGCTTGAAAACATAGTTTAAGTGTCCATATATGCCTGAATTTAATCAAACCTTAAGCCAAGAGTTTGTTTATATCCTCATTTGAACAGATGAACTTAAAACACATTTTGATAAAAACTTGGGCAACTGATGAAATAATGAGAATAGATTGAAAAAAAGCGACCCTGGTTAGGTTAAAATGGGACAAACATAGCTGTTTGGAAAGTGTACTGATGTTCACGTACATGTCAAAAATTTGTATTTCACAGGAAATACTCCAGCAAACAATAACATCAGAGCAATAAATGAGCCTGGGATAGGGCAGAAGAATTAAAAAGAACTGAAGAAAGGCAAATACTGAAGCTAAACAGAATCCTACTTTTGGGACTATTTGAATCTTTCCATAAATACAAAGCTTTAAAAATACTGAAAGGAATAAAAAAATGTAGTATCAAAGAGATGATGATGGGGCAATTTTACTGCATCAACAGGAGCTGAGTTGTTTCTGAAATGATTATTCTAAGTAGCAGGAGCATACTGTAGCTGGCACGGGCATCTGGCGTTGTGTGGCCGTGTCTTGTCACCATCAGAATTTCAGTACTATTGAGCATCAGCTCTAAGGCTGTGGAGTGGCAGGGGAAGAATGGATTAAGAAACAGAGAGACAATGTTATAATATTTGAAATAAAGCAATATTTGAACGCAGACATAGAGCCCAGAGCATCTTAGCTCTATCTCTGGGAAAGTCACGTCACTTCTCTGAGTCTCTGTTCTACATTGTGGAGAATGGAGCAGAGTGCATCTTCCTCTCAGCGAAATCAGAACTAACGCGAGAATGTGTGAAAAGGTATCTTTCCAACTCCACAGATCTGTGCATATGCTGTTTTTTGTCGCTGTGATTGTCAGTGTATACAATAAACACACACCTAGTGTCTGATGCCAGCCAGCAGAGATTAATTCACCGCCACTTAGATTTTTGACGTTTTGTTGTAGCTGCTTACTCATAGTGGAATCAGTTCTGAATGCCTTTTCATGACTCATCATCATGAAGCTGGAATGGCCACATAATATTTTTCTTTCTGCAGTTATCAAACACCTAATTCTGTTATATCATTGAGCATATTCTGAGATTAAGAAACACATACACAAGAAATTGAATTTATCTGTTATATCATTGAGCGTAATTTGAGATTAAGAAACACATACACAAGAAATTGAATTTTACCATTGAGATCAGAAAAAAATGTTCTTTTAATACTTGGTAACTTCATTTCAAAAACATTTATAATTAATTTATGAAATTATTAATTGGATTTTCACACTATGTACTATCCTTATTACAAAGGGTTTAGGGGACGCATAGAAAACCATTGGGGAAATCACGAGGAGAAAATTAAATCCCCTATCTTTTACTTTTATTACTTGTTACCCTGAAATGACCCATGGTTTTTATGTGTAAATTTGTGTGGGTGAATGTGAGAGTGGGTGTCGACAAAGGCGCCTTGGTTTTGGCTACTGCTCAGAGACAGCTGGGTCAGTTCTAATCCTCAGCTGTAGTGACGTGCAAAACACAGACCTTTGAGTTTCCTAGCAGTTTCCGTGGCGCGTATGCCGCTCCATTAATTCAACCCTGGCTATTCTTTACACGTGTCATATAATCATGATAATGAAGGAGGAAGTAGCTATTTGAGAAATGCACAATAGACAGAGCCAATTTATCATGTTCTGTTAAATGAAAGAGTAACAATAAAAACAAAATTGGCCATGACAGTGCAAAGCCTTCTGAAGGATTCATGAGGAGTGGATGGCCGCACAACAGGCTGACCAGCAGTGGCCTCTGCCCAGAGCACCAGATGACTCTCAAAAATTTATGGCGTGCTTCAGTGGCCTTTAACAACCCATGTACTAGGCGTGCACACTCATTTACATATGTGCAAACACCCATGCTTGTGTGCTGCAGCAGTACGAATTTCTGTAAATAGACCAAAGAGTCTTTAGAAACAAACTGAGTAGGGCAGGACCAATGATCGGCTGTGGAAGAAAATTCGCTGGCTTCAGGTTAAAGAACACACTGGCAAAAACACAAGAGGAGCAGCATCAATAGGTTGAAGAAACTTCAAGATTTCACCATCTCTACCAGACACGTGCAATTAGACATTCAGTGGACGCTTTGTGTCATGCTTGGCCAGTTTGAACTATTAGAAAGTTTTTTTTTTTTTTCTGAATTGAAATCTGATTCTATTGAATCCTAGTTTTATCACACTAAATTTCATAAACTGGGAGCCATCGTGTAGCCTAGCAATGAAGCTGCCCATGTCCCACATTAGAGAATCTGGATTTGAGCTCCAGCTTCAGCTCCTGACTCTAGCATGCCGTCAGTGCAGACTCCTGAAGCAGCAGGTGATTGCTCAATAACAGGGTCCCTGACACCCACGGGGGACGCTTGGACTGAGTTAGTGGCTCCCCACTTTGCCTTGAACCTGCCTATACCATAGCAGGCATTTGAGAAGTGAGCCCATAGATTACAGCTCTATCTACCCATCTCTCTGTCTCTCTTTCGTCTCTGTTTCTGTCATTCAAGTAAAGAAATAACATTTAAAATACATAAATTTAATAATCTTAAATTATGATTAATAATTTTTGTACCCATTTGAAAGAACCTCTTTCCGCTGAGGTCAAGATAATCTCTTGTGTTTTAAATTGAAGGCTTTCATTTTAAGATTTTATTTATTTTGGTTGAGAGGTAGAGTTACAGATAGTGAGATGAAGAGACAGGGAGAAAGGTCTTCCTGCCATTGGCTCACTCCCCAAATGGCTGCAATGGCTGGAACAGGGCCAATCCGAAGCCAGGAGCCAGGAGCTTCTTTCTGGTCTCTTACATGGGTGCAGGGGCCCAAGGGCTTGGGCCATCTTCCACTGCTTTCTCAGGCCATAGCAGAGAACTGGATTGGAAGTGGAGCAGCCAGGACTAGGACCATCACCCATATGGGATGCCGGCGCCACAGATGGAGGATTAACCTGCTGCACCACTGTGCCAGCCCCGAAGGCTTTATTTTTATGATGTCTACATTTTTTTCCTGAGAAATTTATATTATATAAATTTACTGTGAAATAAGGGTCTAATTTCATGTTTTTATTCTAGATACCCAGTTTTTCAACTTTTGTTGGAAAGACAGTCCTCACTACTCTGGTTTCAAAAGCTACAAATAACACATTTCCAAAAAATGCAGTTATTTATAACTTGGAGTCAATGTGAAAATTCATTGGAGTGGAGGAATTTCTTAGAAACTATAATTTAGTAAACTAGCCTATAAAAAATAAAAAATCTAAACAATCCTAAATCCAATAAAATTGTCAAATCTACTATAAAATCTTGTCACAAAGAAAGTGCCAAGCTAAAAAACTTCACTAACAAATTTTGACTTTTAGCCAAGAATCAGTTCAAAACATTTTAGACTTTTACAGAGGATAGAGGATGAGAGAAGGCTCTAAGTTCATTTTATGTGGTCATCATACCCATGTTGGTCTTAGGAAAAGGATGGGCACGACACCATGAGCTGGAACACAGTAGGCAGATTTCATCCCTGCTGACAAGGATGGAAAATTCAACCAGATCACAGACCAGCAAATCCAACAAGATTTTATTTGACCCAGCCCCAGCTTCCTCCACCCTCAGTGAAGATTGCACTGAAAAGAGCTCCCTGGCCACACCCACCACACAGCTCTTGCTATTCATTGAAAGCATAGATATTCCACTAAGCCACAGAGGTATAGCTTAAAGATAAAAGCGATCAGATGGGAAAAATAATTTCTACAAAAGCATAAAAATAAAATCAGAAATTGAAGAAACAAGAAAAGGAAGACACTATGACCCTCCCTCCCACCAAAGGAACAAAACATTTCAATATTAGAATGTGAAAATGAAGAGATTGAGGAAATGCTAGAAATATAATTCAAAAAACTCATCACAGGAAAACTCAAAAGCAGACGCAAATCCACGAACAAAAGAAAACTAGGCTGGCGTTGCAGCTCAGTAGGCTAATCCTCCACCTTGCAGCGCTGGCACACTGGGTTCTAGTCCCGGTCAGGGCGCCGGATTCTGTCCCAGTTGCCCCTCTTCCAGGCCAGCTCTCTGCTGTGGCCAGGGAGTGCAGTGGAGGATGGCCCAAGTGCTTGGGCCCTGCACCCCATGGGAGACCAGGAGAAGCACCTGGCTCCTGGCTTCGGATCAGTGCAGTGCGACGGCCGCAGCGAGCTGGCAGCGGCAGCCATTGGAGGGTGAACCAACAGCAAAGGAAGACCTTTCTCTCTGTCTCTCTCTCTCACTGTCCACTCTGCCTGTCAAAAAAAAAAAAAAAAAAAAAGAAAAGATAAAGAAAACCATATATAATATCAATGAAAAATTTTCCCATGAAATTGAGATCTTAAAGAGAAATCACAATGAAATACTAGAAATGAAGAATTCAATAGATCATACAAAAATGCAGTGGAAAGCCTTAACAACAGAGTTGGTGATTCAGAAGAAAGAATATCTGAGCTAGAGGACAAATCACTGGAAATTTTACAGTCAGACCAAAAATAATAAAAAGAAATAAGAAAACTTAAAAACAGTGTTGGAGATCTATGGTATACTATCAAATGACACAAAATATAGGTTTTAGGAGTGCCTGAAGGCATGGAAAAAGAGAAGGGACTAAAAGACCTATTTAGTGAAATAATTATAGATAACAACCTTAATTTGGAAAAAGAAACAAATGTCCAAGTAGGAAGCACATAGAAATCCTAATAGATACAATAAGAAAAAGTCTTCACCCTGACACATTGTAGTCAAACTTTCTACAATAAAGTGCCTAAAGAAATGATTCTGAAATGTGCATGAGAGAAATGCCAGATTACTCCCAGAGGATCTCCAATTAGACTCACAGCTGAGAAGACAATGGCAAGATACTGTCCAAATATTAAGAGAAAAATAGTGTCAACCCAAAGTGCTGTCTCCTACAATACTCTCATTTTTGAATAAAGGTGAAATAAAGATCTTTCCATAACAAACTGAAATTAAAAAAATTTGTCACTACTCATCCAGCCTTACAAAAGATGCTAAAGATATACTACACACAGAAACACAGAAAGAAAGCCATCATTTTGAAAGAATGAGAATGCAGAATGAGAGAAAACATTTGCAAACTATGAAATTGACAAAGGATTAACTTTCAGAATCTATAAAGAGCTCAAGAAACTCAACAACCACAAAACAAGCAACCTAGTCAAGAAATGCGCAAAGAACCTGAACAGACATTTTTCAAGAGAAGAAATTCAAATGGCCAACAGACACTTGAAAAATTCTCAGGATCACTAGCCTTCAGAGAAATGCAAATCAAGACCACAATGAGGTTTCACCTCATCCCTGTTATAATGTCTCTATACCGAAATCAACAAACAACGAATGCTGGCGAGGATGTGAGGAGAAGAGTACCTTAATCCACTGTTGGTGGGAATGTAAACTGGTACAGCCACTGTGAAAGACAGTATGGAGATATCTCAGAAACCTGAATATAGACCTGCCATATGACCCAGCCATCCTACTCCTGGGAATTTATCCAAAGGAAATGAAATCAGCATATAAAAGAGTAATCTGTACCCTCATGTTCATTTTGGCTCAATGTACAATAGCTAAGACATGGAATCAACACAGATGTCCATCAACTAAAGACTGGATAAAGAAATTATGGTATCTACACACTATGGAATACTACACAGTGGTAAAAAAAAATCCAGTCATTTGCAACAAAATGGATGAAACTGGAAATCATACTTAGTGAACTAAGCCAGTCACAAAAATGCTAATAACTATATGTTCTCTCTGATCTGTGGTTTCTAACAGAGTACTTAAAATGTGATCTATAGGAATGAAACTGACCCTTTGATATGTGATGATTTTGAATAGACCTTGCCTTGACTGACAAGGAACAATGGAACAATGTTTTTCTTGTTTGTCTGTTTGATTTTGTTCTTTTCTTCTTTCTTTCTTCATGCTAAACAGTGAACTTTCCACTTAGTGTAGAGCTAATCTTATGAGTACAGAAATTAATTAGAAATCGATCTCTGTTAAAAATAAGAATGGGGAAGTAAGAGGAAGAAAGGTGGGAGTATGGGTGGGAAGGAAGTGGTGGGGAGGAAGAATCATCATGTTCCCAAATTTGTATATATTAAATGCGTGCACTTATATTCCTTAAACAAAAATATTTATAAAACAAAACAAGCATTAAAAAAAAAAAAACCTTGACTGTTAAACGTGCACACACACAGAGACACATGCATCTTGGTAAGGAAGACATAGAAGAAAACTTTTCAATTTTTTTTTTTTTTTTTTTGACAGGCAGAGTGGGCAGTGAGAGAGAGAGACAGAGAGAAAGGTCTTCCTTTTGCCCTTGGTTCACCCTCCAATGGCCGCCGTGACCTTCGTGCTGCAGCCGGCGCATTGCGCTGATCCGAAGCCAGGAGCCAGGTGCTTCTCCTGGTCTCCCATGGGGTGCAGGGCCCAAGCACTTGAGCCATCCTCGACCGTACTCCCAGGACACAGCGGAGAGCTGGACTGGAAGAGGAGCAACCGAGACAGAATTCGGCGCCCCGACCAGGACTAGAACCCCGTGTGCTAGCGCCGCAGGCAGAGGATTAGCCTATTGAGCTGCGTTGCCAGCCAAACCTTTTCAATTTTATAATATGTATCTTAACATGTATTTGCTAGCAGACTTTCTTTCCTTCTCTTTTCCTCTTCCCCTCCTCTCTGTGTCTGCCTTGTCCATTTCCTCCCCTCCTCTTTTTTTCCCTTCCTTCCATTGCTAGATAATTCCATGCAAGATTCATCAGACAGAAAAGCAAGGTGCACTCCACACCAGGTTGGTGAGGAGAGCGTCCACTTGCAGTGATGGCCCAATGTGAGGTATGGGATATGGGACTGAGAATAGAGGCATCCATGCATTGGCAAAAGTGCTGTGGGGTTTTGGAGCTGAAGGGAGTGGGCAGGGAGCAGCCCCAGGCCACTGGTGGGCGGTGTGGGAACACAAGTGGTATGAGGACAGAGTGCATGTGCAAGGGAGCTGGGGGATGAGGGCTTCTTTGTAGAGGAGTGCCTGCCTGTGGGTGAGGGGACATAGGCTATGCACAGAGGACTAACCAAGTAAGAAATGAGACTTGGTTTTCTCACCACTGGAGAAGGGCACTGTAGATGGGAAAGGCGTGAAAAGTAGAAGGAAAGGTAAGTGCTGCATTGAACTGGAGTGTGAATTTCTCTTAGATAGAAGGTGTGAGACATGAAAATTCACATCTGTGTGTTTGACCTTAAGTACTGAATCCCTGAGCTGTGCAAACGGAGTCAGCATATTACGCATGACTTTGTTCCCTGCAGAGCAATGCAATCTCTTCCCAGTGTCCCTTCTGACACCATCTGTGTGTGTGTGTTTGTCAACTTGCACTTGAAGAGAGATCTGCTCACAGAGAGAATGAAAGGGCAGATTACATGGGTTCCTATTGTCTTATATTTAATTGCGCGGGTCTCAAAGTAGAAGAAGGTCTTATGGTGCTGCTGGCTAACGAATCAGTCATATGTCATTATGACATCACCAAGTCATAGGCCAGCAGGAATCTGAGTCTGTCTTCAGACACCTGCATGGATATAGGTTTCTTACATAGGCTCCAAGAGGCAGGATTGAATTGTGTCCCTTTCTCCAGAAGCATGGTAGGGTCTTTCTAATCTGCCTTTGCTTTTGTGCCTTTCTGCACACCACAGGCAGAAGCTCTGCAAACCCTGAAATGAACACCACATCTGCTACAGAGCACACAAATGTCAGGACGTTTTCGGACAGCGGAGTCTAGTCTGCTCTGCTGCATGCCGCCCGCCTGACGTCGGCTGTGAAATCCCCAACATCCTGCAGCAAGCCGTGGAAGGCCCCGAGAAACAGCCGAGGCTTCCCTTCCAGCTGCTTCCCCAAACATCAACACACTCCCATTGGCTGTTTCCCAATATTCTGGAGATGCACTTGCAGAAGCAACTCATTAAAGGCAAATCTCTTACATCTGGCTAAATAGCCCTAAAATCATGGTTCTTATCTCTTCACTGCACTTTTTTTGTTTTGCCAACTCATTGCCAGCCATCTATGTTCTAATACATTTTCACTAATATTCATCTCTGTCAGTATCCAGAGCTAGCTCTGTCCTTCATCACCCATGTCTTGGTCACCATCATTCGGTCATTGGCATTGGCAGGCATCAGGGACACAATTTCCTGAATCTCTATCCAATAACTTTCTCTTTGTGATTAATTGTGTAGGAAATTGGACACCAAACTAATTGTGGACTACTCAAGCCAACTGCACTTTAAAAAGAAGGAAAATTGCGGCCACATCCAGTAAATTATAATATAACCCTCCCAGTGCATAATTTGATTTCCCAGTTAAAAGTAGGCATATAATTAGAACACAAGAAATGAAAACGTGAGCTCCTCTTTTATTTTTTCTTTATAGAGTGTTTTCATGAAATCAATTTTTAAAAATCTATATAATATATAGTTTTAGTTTCTCATAATTTGTCAATAGAATTGCATCTATTGTGTAATTTTCATGTTGTTTTAATTTTTCAGTACAAAATTAAGTAACTGGTTTCAGTTTAGATGAGTCACCATTGTTTTTACTCTGTACACAAATTCATTCTTAAAGCTAAAAATTTGCATGCATTTGTAAGTAACAAGATATTGTTTACCATGTAATGAAATCTTAGTATCCTAAAGCAATTGGTCCTGTGACATCAACTGAGAGAGAGAGTGGAACAGACAGGAAAGTAGGTATCTTCTATCTACTAGTTACTCCTCTAGTGCCTGCAAGAGCCAGAGCTGGACCAGGTTGAAGGCAGGAGCTGGAAATCAATCCAGGTCTCACAGTGGGTGGCAAGGATCCAGCTACTTGGGTCATACCTGATGCCTCCCAGAGTAGGAGGCATCCAGGAAGCTGGATCTGGAGTGGAGTCAAGACCCAATCCCAGGTCATCTGATATGGAATGTGGGTGTCCCAAATCACACTTCTCTGCTGCACCAAATGCTTGCCCTCTGACCTCGATACTCAAGAGGACCACTGAGAAACTGGATGCATATTTTTTTTTAAAAAGCAGCTAGAGGGTACTCTGTGGTATCAAAATAGATATTATAAATTCTGTATAATGTATCTCATAATACATATTTTCTTTACTTGCAAAGTCTACTCTGTGTCCCTTTGACTGTACAGTTCCCACCCATGGAAGCATAAGTTCAACAAGTTGCAGCCAGGGCTCCCAGAAACAGAGACTGAGAACAGAAAGCAAATACAGTGGAAAATCTGACAATGGAGGAGAAAAGACAGAAAATAAAATCCAAAAATCCAGAACGTCAAAATAAAAACCAACATCAAAATTTTCACAAACTTGGAAACTTGGCAAACATTCTCTACAGCCACAGCCACCGAGGACAGTGTTTTCCTCCAATAAGAACTGAATTTGTAGCACTCCAAAGTTGCAGCTAATGGTTTACAAATAGCTGTCACATACAATAGCTGCTCTGATCACTTGTTGTAAGCAGAGCAGATAAGTAGCATCCTCTTTTCCTAACAAGTTACTTCCTACAGCACATATTAGCCCGGAGCTTTGGAATAAGATCCACTTGGTAAAGCTGTGGATCTACCTGTAGTATGGTGTGTAATTTTAGATAGCTATTCAACATTAAAGATTTATTTGTTTGTTTATTTGAAAGACAGATTGACAATGAAAGCATGAGAGTGAGAGGATGAGACCTTCCACCTGCTGGTTCAGTTGGATCCTCATCCTCTGCTTTCCCAACTAAGAAGCTGCATGGGAGGTAGAGCAGCCAGAATTGGAACCAGCACTTTAGTATGAGACCCAGGGGATGCCAGTGCTGGGAGCAGAGCTTCCACCTGCTGCACCACAAGGTGGGTGGCCCCTTTTCAACATTTTTGAGGCCGTTCAACTGGCAGTTACTTGATTCAGTTTGCAGTCCTGTAGTTTGTCTACAAGTTGACATCAAAAGACACCATTTAGTATATCAAAAAATTACAGGAAAAATGATCATCATAGAAAGAAATAACCGAAAAATTATGAATGTGAGCACAGACGTCATTTGTGGTGATGAAGAAATTCTTAAAATTAGAATCATCTGATGAGAAAGAAAACAATCTATGAACAAGTTTGTGAAAAAAAAAAAAAGTCTTAAGGACTATGTGAATAGAAATACAAATCCTGGCTTTTTGTCAGCACTTGTTGATTTCAGAGTGAGAGACCTAACAGGTGTTGCTTGAGCCTCGAAACAAGGAAGTGCGTAGATATTTTTCCTGAAGGGAAAATCTTACGTGAGATCATAGCTGTCCAGCCATCTTCATTTGGATTTCTGGAATGCGCCATTTTCCATTACAGCTTTAGTCAAGCCAAAAATGTCCTTTTACTATCAAGTGTTTAGCACTGTATAAAGAACTGCCATAATTCTCCCTACCTAAAAGAAACAAATAATTTTTCTCTATAGACATGTGGTAGAAAGTTTGGGTCTACCTGGAAGAGGCAGTGACATGTCATGATCTCAGCACCAGAGGGTAGGGCAGAAGGCCAGTCTCGGAGAGCACTGCGGAGCTGGGGAGAAGTCTGAAGAGGAGTCCACAGAGCAGCCAGGGCTGCAGGTGCCACCTTCCCTGCTCCTTCCCTCTCTCCCTCCTCCCTATGCACCTTCTCTCCTCCTTTCCTCCCTTTTTTCTCTTTCCATTCAAATAATATTTGCAGAGAATTTGTTGTATACCAAGATGTACACAAAATATTTACACTCTATTAACTAGACTCTCAGAAAGCCAAAGAAATAAACAACTACAGCCCAGTGAGAACAGCACTGTGCTAGAGTGAGGTGGAGCCTCAAACCACAGGGGAAAATGACTCGCCCTGAGGAGGTGTCTGTGGGGAATGGGCAGATGTGTGCCCAGCGACTGGCAGGGCCAAGGGGCCTGGGAAAACACACGAGTTGGTTTCTCTTTCAAAATTTTTTTAAAAGATATTTATTTATTTGAAAGGCAGAGGTCATTTATTTGAAGGAGAGAGAGAGGGAGAGGGCAAGAATGAAGGAGACAGAGAGATCTTCCATCCTCTTTCACTCTGCAAAATGCCTGCAACAGCCAAGCCTGGGTCAGCCTGAAACCAAGAGTCAGGAACTCCATCTGGGTCTCCCACATATGAGACAGGGGCCCAAGTATCTGGAGCATCTTCCACCGCTTCCCTAGGTGCCTCAGCAGGGAGCTGGATTGGAAGCAGAGAAACTGGAACTCCAATCAGCGCTTGAATAAGGGATGCCAGCTTTTCCAGCAGCAGCTTAACCCACTGCAAAACAATACCTGCCACTCTTTCAAGACTTTGAGTGGGAGATCAGAGTAAGAGAGTGAAATGGCCAAGGTTGACAACTAAAGAGCTAGCAGATAACAGAGAGTTGAAGGGTTTTGCATGCGAGCTGAAGGTTCTTTCATCAAATTGGCAATGCTGGAAACCACATTTCCTGGAGTGCCTTTCTCTCTGTATTTCTGGCCCTAGATCAGGCTGTGGAGCTGCAGAAGCAGAGGCGGCGGGAGACACAGCAATGCTGGTCAGAGCTGTTGCTCATGTCTCTTCCCCGTTCTGCTGCACTTCTCCTGCAGGACAACTGACCCTGCCGAGCAGCAGGGCCCCAGACCCTCACTCGATGAGGCAGTGTGTGAACCCACAGAGGCAGGCAACCCTTGCCAATACTAACAGATTCCCACGGACTCCTGCACCAGCTTCCCCTCGGGCCCTGCTCAGGCATCTGGAAGGACACGGGCCCAGCTTTACCACAGGCCCAACTCATGCACATTCTGCAGAGCTGGCTCGTGACCCTGATTGTCCGAACTCCCGCTTTCGGAACTTTGTTTGCTGTTCCTCTCACAGTTGTGCAAGGCCTAATTTTTTTTAAAGATTTATTTATTTATTTGAAAGGCAGAGGTCTTCCGTCTGCTTGTTCACTCCCCAGATGGCCGCACCACCAGAGCTGTGCCGATCCGAAGCCAGGAGCCAAGAGCTTACTCTGGGTCTCCCACGGGAGGGCAGGGGCCCAAGCACTTGGGGCATCTTCCATTGCTTTCCAGGGCTATTTGCAGAGAGCTAGATTGGAAGTGCAGCAGCCGGGACTAGAACTGGCATCCATATTGGATGCCAGCACTGCAGGCGGAGGCTGTACCCGCTACACCAAAGTGCCAGCCCCAAGGCACTTAGCACACAATATGTTATAAATCTTTTCAGTTTCCATTAATATACCTGTTGATGCTAAAAACAGTTCTACAGCAACAGGATTTTCTGGATGAGAATCTGCAATTGGTTCTTCGCTGCTCTGATCAAGTTCATTGGCATCTGGGATGGTGCTGCAGTGGTGTGGGGAGGTGGGGAGAGGGCTTGTTGGTGCATGGCATGCAGTGAAGTAGCAGTTGTTTGCATTTTTATCTGTGCACACCTGTCGACATGCACCCGTAGAAGGCAAACCCACACAGTAAATTTTAGTAAAAAGACAAAGTATAATGGAATTGTTTGGATGCCTGTGATCATGCCAGAAATCTTGGAGAAAAAAAAAATGATGTGCTCATGGATTTAAATTCTCAATCCAGGTAAAGAATGGACCACTAAACAGTGATGGTCATAATAGCAGTCCCATCTCTTCCAAGAATTGAGATTTCTGATCACTATGTGTGAAGTCTGATCTAGTGGGTGGCAAAATCAGCAGATCAACATGCAGAATGAATTAATGTAAATTAAACCCAACCAAGGACGAAGATTCATGGGAGATTCCCATGTGACTGAGGCTCTGTAGCTCCTAAACCCACAGGTGTCTCCTACTCACAGAACAGCCACTTCTCTCTCCCTGGAAAAGCGAGGACGGCTTTCTCTGAGGTAAGCACCTACAAGAAGCTCATGATCATCCTTAGAACCCATCCTCACCAAGTCTCATGGCTTTTAACTCAGCAATTAAGAAAATTTTTAAATTTGTGGATACTTTAGCATCTTAATAATTTTCCATGATGCTCTGAGGCCAAAAGTAATACCCAATAATTCTGCTTATGACATCATTGAAAAGATTGCAACATGATTTAATGTTGAACTTGTTAATTCAGTATTTTGCACAGTGTCTGGCAAAGGTTGGGTGTCTCTGGGTTTCCCTTGAAGTATCTGGCTCCCTTGTGAATGCACTGTGGTGTCCTGAGACAACTCTGTGGCCAGTTTGAGAACTGTAGCTCCAATCCACTAACCCAGAATCCAGTCCAATCCAAGAACAAAGTGCTATCTGTCAGAAAAAATGAAATATATCCCAAAGGAATTGCAAGACTTCATAATTCACATTGACATGGTTGGGGAAATATGTATGGGAGTGGATCTTAAGTGTGTTAAACCCTGATCAGATGGTAGATTTATGTGCAAAATTAATGACTGTGTTTTTAGGCCATGAAGTTTCTGCACATTTCATTCCATTTCAATAAGTGACCACAGCATTATGATAACTGTACTATTCTAACATTTTTGTGTTTGTTTTAGACAGACCATAATGGCTTTAATGTGGAAAACATGGGAGAATAAGAGGGCACCTTGGTGCATGACAACCAACTTAGCCTTGGGCAAAAATGACCCAAGACAAACGTAGGCAGCATCCAGTGAGTGTGCACTTTGCTGTAGTTGGAAGCACGCAGTGCTCTGAGGTCATGAGGGGTGTGTAACAAAATGCCTTGCAAGATATTGATTATGGTCCTGGAGACTAGGGGTCCAGACCAAGGCCCAGCGTCAGTGCCTGGGCAAAGGCCCAGAGGTGTGGTTCAGCCTGGGCCAGAGGTTATGTGAAGGGGACAGCTGTGGTTCAAAGCACAGGGAAAGGCACACATGCAGGTTCTGAATGTCACTTCTGAGTAGTTCTTTGCCCAAATATCCAAGTGACTGGTGCCTAATGACTCTTCCAGTTTTTTCTTGATCTGGGAGTTTGGGGAGTCGATTTCATATCCGTATTAGCGTGAACATGTACAGGAATATCTGAGTCCTTCCCATATGCTTCCTTCTCACATGCTGCACACTGGCAGTCACTTGTGTGTCTCATCAATCTCGCCCATTCATTCACTCGGAGCTAGCGCTAGACAGCAGATGGTCAAAAATGTGCTCCAGCCCATCAGCCTCTCCCTGAAGCCTGGGCTGTCCCTGCTCCCAGGCCCCATGCTGTGGATTCCCAGTGCTGCAGGGACACATGGCTGGGTTGCCTCACCTCTCACAGGACAGAGAGAGCAGCAAGCAGCTTCGTTTGGACGTCTCCCAGACACATTTTCTTTCCAGTTCTGAACCTTCCTTGAATCCTGCTAACATCTGGTGTGGATCCTGTAAAAGCTGAAGCAGGTAATCCAGGCCTGCTGGGGCCTCAGGCATGCTCAGTCTGTGTGTGAGGGCCAGAGGCACCACCTTGGTCCAGCAGAGCAGGCTTTGGTGCAATGGGAGTGGGGTGGCCTCCCCTGGTCCCCTCTCTTTGGAAGCCTGAATGCAGCAGAGAGAAGCTCAGAGTTCTCCCATGGAGTTTTCAGTACCACCTCCAACCTTGCAGACCAACTCGATGCAGAAGCAGGTCCCATATGGGGAGAGAGAGAGGTGGGCACACCCTGTGCCACAGCATCCTCCTCCCGTCAGGAGAGCAGCTGGCCTGGAACAGAGCTCCAGCCCGTCGTTCAGCCCAGCCTGAAGAGAGATAGTCCTGCAATGCTCGATCACCTTGCACTTTCCCAGCCTGACCGCAAACTCGAGGTCAGCCAGAGTCAAGGAGAAAGCGTAGGTAAACCGTTAGCCTGGAAAGTATTGCTCGAGAATTTGATCAGCTGTGCAGTCGGAGAATCCTGTTCTCCTCTTCCAGGGAGCATCTCCGTAGAGGAGGCTGTTCCCCAGCCCTCCACCCTGAATTTGCATGGAGAGCACATGTGATGTCTTCAGGAGCCCTTAGCGAGGGGCACCGGTAGCAGAAACATCCGCCATGGCCACGTGGTTAGATCCACAGCTGAAAACCGGGCAAGAAGGCCAGATCCTGCCTGGCACCGTGAGAGGCGGTGGCCAGAAAAATGAACGTGGATGGCAGAAGTATTTATCCGGGAAATCAGGAATGGCTTCATTAAGCCTGAGCCTGTGAAGATCCGCATGGTGTCGTACAGTACAGCTACAATTATACGAAGCGAGTGCCTGCTGACACGGAGGAGAGGCAGGAAGTGAGACGGAAAGTGTCCTGACCACCCCATCTGCAGGCTCCTTGCATGCTGAGGACTTCACACTTGGTCATGTAGGCAGGAGCTGAATCCCTGAGTGACATTAAGCAACAGAAAAATGTGACAAGATGGCCCCTTGTGGACACTGGGAGCAACACCCACATTCTCATCTGAGACAGACCCTGGTGCAATTCTGCAATGAAGTAGCAACAGCCAAAACACAGCACAGGTCCTCAGCTGTGTCACGGCTTGGGGACTTGCGGAGGAGCTCCTACACCTCTGCAGGTGAGATTGGTCCCTGCTCCTCAGTCTGGGGCTCCCTCCTGAGAGCAGTCTCCTATTGTGCTACACACACTCTTCAAATAAAGAAAGAGCAGGTGGCGTCTGCAAATACCCGGCAATTAGGTGGGATTTCACTGACAAGTCAGCCACTGGGTGTCTGACTGTCAATATTGAGAGCACACCAGGCAGAAATTTCTAGTTCAGTGACTTTGAGAAGCTCCCTAAATACTCTCCTCTTTTATTTCATCAGCTGTATATCTGATGTAAAGCAATGCTTACATCGGAAATCTGCCTGTGAAGTGAGCCAGGTGACGCACCGGAAGTGCCCCCAGTGCCTGGCACCTGTAGTTACTTTGTGAGATGTCGGTGTCACTGACGCTCACAGAAGCCGCTTGAATCCTCTTCAGCTTTGAAATGCACCACATGTTCTGCACTGCTCTATGAAATGCACAGCCGTCTCCACAGGCAGATGGGTGCTAAGCCCCAGATGCCAGAGATGGATGCTCAGTCCTCTCCCTGAAGACTCGCACGGAATGTGAAAATGGTTAGAATTGGCAACCCAGTACCCCAAATATAGAGAACTCTGAAAAGGGCATATTTAAATAACTCATGGTGAATTCAAGACTCCCCAGGGCTTAATTTGGGCCCAGTGGTAAAGAAGAAGGAATGCTTTTTCTAAGTGATGGGTCGTGCTTGGAGAAATCAATACAGACCAGAGGTAAAGTCATTCAAATGGCTGCAAAGAGCAAGGCTGCTGCCATCAAAACTGTGGTTCTCTTCTTGCTTTCCTTCCTTGAGAATCTCTCTCTTATTCTTTGCTCACCTGCCTTTCACTTTTTTCTTTCCTGAGAATTCTACAAGATTTTTCCACCTGCTGCTGCCTTGCTCCCCTGCCCAGCTGTCATGCCACCTTGTAGTAACATCTGTGCACTGAAGCCCTAGGCACTGAGGAAGGAGGAGGGGCTGGGCATTTAGCCAGAATCCATCACAGTAGAGGTCTTCTCAGTCTTTAGACAAGAAAGGAGAGGGCTGCGGCTTAGAATCTCCCTGTGAACTGCCATCCAGCCTTCCGCTTCCCACTTTCCTTCTCTCTGCACTCTTGCACTTTATCTGGCCACGTGGCACGTAGGTTGCCACCAGCTGTAATCCAAGGAGACATTCTTACTGTGGCATTTGGATAGCGATTGCTTTTCTCTTGTTCAGAAATGAGCTCTATCAGTTTACCTTCTTCTCCTAATTTTCCTGAGTACTCTGGCTTCCCAACCCTGTGAAAGTCACAGCAGGAGGCTGGGCTGGATTGACCTTGAGCTGCTGGGATGGAGCAAGTCAGCTAGGAGGAGTGTATGAGTGGCAGCTCCCGGGGATCTGGGACAAATCACCAGAGTACCTGCCACTTGAGATTAGAATTTGAAGGAGAGGGGAGTTCATCATCTGGTTTTGCCTGGTCAGCCAGAGGGACAGGTGCTCTGCACAGTGCCTCCTGCTCCTGGGAAGGCAGCAGGAGAAGAGTACCCAGATGTTCAGGGGCTCCTGCAGGCCAAAGGGCAGCGTTGCAGAGGCCCTGGGTCATTGCAGGCACTGCGCATGGGACTGATGATTCCCCTATGCATTTGAGGTGTAATATCTCATATTAATAATGAAAACAAAATGCTGCAGCAGAATGATAACTGTTACCCCTGCACACATGCTGCCAGGTCATGTAGCAGCAGCTTTTGACAATACCGTTTCGGTAACTTTTATCTAGGAGATACTGCATGGAACTGACCGATGCTCCTGATGTTTGGTTCTTCCATCCTTCCCAGACACATGTGCAGGCTGCCTGACTGCTTCTTCAGTTTCCTTGTGGCCACCTCTGACCAAGGGATGTGAGGACAGGACTGGTGCACTATTTGCCATGCTTCATGTGGCAGGTGGTGGCATCACGGATGGAAGGTCCCTGTGTCACCAGGCAGGAGGCAGCTGCTCTGGGAGGTTCTGACCTCCTAGGATTTTGTGAAGGCAAAAAGCGAGCATTGGTTTGTGAAGCAGCAGATCCCATGTTTGTTCATCACGGCTATAGAGCCTTTCCCATCCCCAGTCATGGAGGCTGAGGGAGCAGTGGTGAGGGAGGGTGCGTGGCTCATCCTAGCACATACAGAGAGAAAATGGTGGATTCAGGTTGTGAAAACAGGTGAGTGTAACCTCATAGCCCAGTAGGTTAGTGGATTCTCTGGGCTTCTCTGATAGGAGGTCCCTTCGGGCTCCAGAAATCCAACCAGAGTAAGGCTCCCTGACCAGCAGCTCTGCCTGCACAAGCCAAAGGTCTTCCATGGACTCATATTCAACACCTTGAGGAAGGAGGTGGTCCAAAGTTTGCCCCACCTCAGCATTGTGAGCTTTGATGGTAACTGGAGACCTTAGTGTTATGTTTGCCTTGGAATTAATTTTTAAGACCTCGGCTCATACTCCTTCCTGAGCCAAGAGATTGTGACAGACATAATTGCATGTATTTATATTGCAGCTTTGGAAGCAGAATTCATAATCAGAATATTTAAGAATAACTGAAGCAGACACACCTGCCAATTGCAGTAGACCATGGTTTGGAGTTACAAGTGCACGGTGACTGCAGAGCCATGCTGGCTGAACCTCAGCTTTGCCCAGGAGAGCTTCAGAGTCAATGATCTAAGAAGAAAAATCAAAATAAAAAGTGACTTATCCCAGGATACACATGATGCTTGAAATATGCTCATACAAATATCTGACCAGAGTTTCTTATTCTTTAATCTAAAAGTCTACTGCATGAAAAGCAATCTGTTTAATTGAGTATGGTGATTATTTGGATTCCTGTTTAATCAGACTCTTTAAGCACATATCTGGTAAATACTGAATTCTGATTGCTCGTGTTTTATGCAGAAATGGTGAGGAGCAGTCTTATAACCTCTGTGTTAACTTCAAGAGTGGGAGTGTATGCATATGCAGGTCAGTTGTGGGAAGTGGAACACTTGTGATTTACGATTGTCATTATGAGAGTTTACCTTCTGCACTTCAGAGTGGCCTCTATATGATCAAATAAAGAGTGACATTTCATTGCCACAGCTAACTCGCTGTTGAGGCCTTTATGAAGGGAGAAATCATGTTCCGCCAGGTTTTTGCTGTCTCTCACTCACAGCAACATCAGCAGAAGTCTCTGAGAATATGCTGGAACCGTCCGTGGCTGGCTCTTGGTCCTGTGCTGCATCTGTGTTACGCTGGTGTTGAGACCAGGCCAGGCAGGCGGCAAGGGCTTGGTATCATTATTTCCAAGAACCTGGTGCCCACTAGGGAGGGTGAAGGGAGACCTTGCTGCAGCCGTCCTGGATCACGTTACGTAAACAGCGTTTGGCTGCCTTTTTCCACAGGAGCATCTGCTCCCACAAAGGTTCCCTTGTGTACGGATTTTGTTTTGTCCAAGACAGTGATCGTGAGTAATGGATTGGACTGAGCCTGATAATGCATGATGTAATCGTCAGAGGGATTTAATTATCAGCACATTTCATGTGGGATTAGTGTGCAGTGCCGTCTCCAGCTCACACTCAGGAAATTTAGAACCAGCTTGAAACACAGCAGCGGAGAACTTCAGGTCGCTGGTAACGCTTTCACCTCTCTACTACCTGTCTAAGTGCTTAGAATAACCATGGCTTATTTTACTTGCTAATTTCCATGGAAAAATCTATAATAGATTATGTTCCTTATGCATCATCCCATCGCTACATAAGTCATTCGCACACCGTACAAGCCTTCTCGAAAAGTACTCGGTGTTAAGAAGATTCATTCACTGAGTGCTAGCACTTAAGCACGAAGTCCACAAAAGGGGTAATTATCAGGCATGCTTCCATCCCTGCTACAAAGCCCCCGAGATAATGAAGTACAGCGCTCTGGTTTCAAGATGGATTAAAGAAAGACATAGTGAAGTCGTAAATCACATGCTTTATCTAACACACTAAAGCAATCATTGATAACAGCTATTGACAACAATAGTTATCAGTTCACTTATAAAACAGTAATAAAAAGCTACATTTTAAAGTTAAGAATAATTTTTTAAAATTCAGTCCTATATACTAAGCAAGCTATACCATGCAGTTAAACATATACTGTCTCTACATAAATACATGTAATAATTCCTAAATCCACTAGTGGATGAGGGGGCAGGTTCAGAATGGTAAATAAATTGTCAGGGGCAGGTGATAAGAATTTAGGTTAAACAAAACAAAAAACAGTGGCCACAGGTTAAGATTATAGTTTATAGTTAAAGAAATAAAATGTATAAAATATAGAATGTTGTAAAAGGGCAATTCATGAATGGTTATCAATTCTCCATAGAGTCAAAGTTTTGCTTGGAAGCTCTAGGGTTCAAAGCCAGTTCAAAGCCCAGCAGCATTCACGGTTGCCCTGCCCATCTCTTGCTCTCCTGGACCCACTCTCTGCCTCTTTCTCACATCTTTTCCTCCTGATCTACACGGTCTCCCTCGGTCTCACTCCATTCCCGCTCTCCTTTCTGTGAGGAAAGTGAAACGTGGGTAGCGAGCGTTAATCAGCAGTGCACCATTGGACACAAGCCTTGTTATATAGAATGTCAACACTATATGCTTAAAACAATATCAATTACATGGAAATAAAAGAATATACACATGAATTATTTTTACAAAATCATGAACCCAGTTTTCATTAACACTTGAAATATTTACAATAAATATATGAAATAAATTAATGTGTAAGTTATTCTTTACTGTATTTTAATTTATTAGTATTTTTTATTCCAAAAGTGGGGGGGGGCACGTGCTTCTACCTTCTTGTTCATTCCTCAAATGACTGTAATGTTGGGGATTGGATTAAGCTAAACCTGAGAGAAAGAACCCAATCCCTGCCTCATACATTGGTGGCAGGGCCTCGACTATTTAACCCATAATCTGCTGACTCCCAGAATCAACACTGGAAGGAGGCTAGCTGGAATCAGTGACCATAGCTGGGATTTCAATCTCAGACACCTGCCCCAACTGTATCATTTAAATTTCTATAAGGAACATATTTTTATAAAAAAGTAAACAATTTCTAATTTGTACTAATAGTTAGTAAACTTATGAAGTACCTTACTTTATGTTTCATTTTTGTGACAACTGATAGTTCTCTTTTATTCCTTTAATAAATAAGTGTATTTGGAAGTATACCAATATACCCATGTGTGCCTGTATGTATGAACTGTACATTTTCAGTATCTGTATGAGAAAATCTGATATCTGATATGTTAAGGTATTTTTCCCTTAAATCAGAAACTAAACGCTCTAACCATTAATTGCAAATTACCTATTTAACTCAAAGGAGTCTAATATTCAAAAGGTTATTTAATTTAGATTTATATAAAATGCATGCTTGACCGGCGCTGCAGCTCAGTAGGCTAATCCTCCACCTGGGGCGCCTGCACACGGGGTTCTAGTCCCGGTTGGGGCAGCAGATTCTGTTCTGGTTGCTCCTCTTCCTGTCCAGCTGTCTGCTATGGCCCGGGAGTGCAGTGGAGGATGGCCCAGGGACGCTGCACCCGCATGGGAGACCAGGAGAAGCACCTGGCTCCTGGTTTTGGATCAGCGTGGTACGCCGGCTGCGGCACACTAGCTGCAGCGGCCATTGGGGAGTGAACCAATGGAAAAAGGAAGACCTTTCTTTGTGTCTCTCTCTCTCACTGTCCACTCTGCCTGTCAAAAATAAAATAATAAAATAAAATGCATTCTTTACTCTAAGAATAACTTTCTTATCTTCCTTAAAAATCAGGCTTTTGGGTGAACTTGGCCACAGCTTCTGAAGTCTCCACTTAGGATGCTCACATCCCACATCTCAGAGTCTGGTTCAAGTCCTGGCTCCTCCCACTTCGCATCCAACTTCCCACTACCGCACGTCCTCAGGAGCAGCAGGTGATAGCTGAACTACTGGAGTCCGATCGTTTATGTGGGAGACCCGAAGGGAGTCCCAGGCTCCTGGCTTCCACCTCACCCAAACCTCCCTATTGTGGGCATTTGGAGAATGAACACATGAACGGTAGATCTCTCCCTGTCTCTCTTGTCTCTGCCTTTCATAATAAAAACTCAAAATAGATAACAAATTTAAACTCAGATCTAAAAGATGATTAATTTGGTTTGATGTACCAATATTTATTGATGCCCTAATACTCCCTTTTGTCTAATTGAAGAAATACAATATGTAATAACTTTTTTTTTCTCAAGGGCACCCTCCAGAGTCACGAAAAGATAGCTTGAATTGAATATGTTTTATCAACACACTCTGTTATATTAAAGATGCTAACAGTCTCCTTTCTGTATTTCACTGCAGATTTATGAGTCCATTAAACGTGTGACTGCCCTCTGGATTTTGATTGGTTTATTAAGAAGTTTAGAAGACTGGACTGGGCAATTTAATTTTTTTGTTTATTTAGTTTTGAGAGCAAGAGACACACTCAGAGAGAACACAC
Source organism: Oryctolagus cuniculus (assembly GCF_964237555.1). NCBI lineage: Eukaryota > Metazoa > Chordata > Mammalia > Lagomorpha > Leporidae > Oryctolagus > Oryctolagus cuniculus. Next base: position 196,450,952 of record NC_091433.1, read on the forward strand.
ACACACACACACACACACACCTCCCGTCTGCTATTTCACTCTCCAAATTTTTGGAAGTCCTGTACCCAACCCAGGTTTTCCACTTGGCTGGCACGTTACCAAATATGTGAGCCATCATCTGCTGCCTCCCAGGGAATGCGTTAACAGGAAGCTGGAATTGGGAGCAAAACTGCGACTAAAACCTAGGCACTCTGGTATGGGATGTGAGCATCCCAAGTGCCATCTTAACTACTGCTCCAAATGCCTACCCTATAAGAAAATTCTAAAATCCCCTTTCAAACCTAATAATGCCTGTTCTACACATAATCTAGGGAGAAAGATGAGAAAGTATCATTACAATGCACTAGATCAACTGAAATCACAACAGCTCTGAGGCAGTCCTAGTGGTAATCAAAGTCTTTGAATATTTCCATGGAGATAAGACTTCTTACCATCCCAGAGTCAATCAAAGAGAGATACAGGTTTGGAATGAGCAGATAATTCCATCTCACAGCCTCAATTTATTCTGCTTTTCTTTTCAACACTTTTTTCTTTTATAATATGAGAATGTCACATCTGATAAAAGAAATGTGCTTGAAATGTTTTCCACTTTAACCTCCATCAAAATCTCCAGATTTGACCTTGGACAAGTGATCTATGCTCTTGGTGGTTTGTTTTGTGTTTGCCTGTAGAATAGGCAGTAGAGTCCTATTCTCTCATAAATCTTCTGGAAGCAGCCATCTAATAACAAATGGACTCAATTTACCATAGTAAGCACAGCGGCGCATAGTGAGGGTGATAAAGGTGGGCTGTTTGCTCAGATCCCCATGCTAATGTTCAGCTCTGTGCTGCCGTGTGCGGGATCTGAACAACTGTCTTCTGCTTGCTCTGCCAGCTCAACAGCATTTATTTGAGCCCTTGCTAAGTACCAGATACTGTGCTAATGATGAAACCGAGTCTTCCTCCAGAAGGTCATACATGTACAGAACTATCCATTCTTGTTGTATCCAATTTCATAGTCTCAGTCAAGCTCTTTGAGCCTCTAAAGACTATTTCATAAAATATTAACATGCTGGTAGGCATCTGTGAGGTCCTGGATGCAACTGGGGATAAAGAAAAAGGATGTGTTCCAAGTCAGCATGAGTCAAGAGAAGAGGTGGAAATAAGATCCAGACAGAAAACACCAAGACCTCCTCCAGATGGGGCTGAGCTGGCCTGAGTGGTGACCATGGCTTCCTTCTGAAAGCAAATCCATTGCTTCTTGCCTGTGTCTTATCCTTCCAATTATGAGTTCAAGAAATGTTAATAAGGCCACTGGTACTGACTTTGCTCTCAGAAATCAGAATCTGTCGGGTCCAGCCACACTTAGAAACATAATCTCCAAGTGGCAGTGGATTAGGAAAGGGAAGCTAACATTTATTATTGCTTTCATACCTGCCTCTCAAAGCTTAATTATCATCAGATATGGGTGTCATTTTTTATTAAATATTAATTAATTCCATATGGGGCACGCATTCATTACAGTGCATGCTGTTCTACTTAAACACAGCAAAACTATGCAGTCAGTACCGGGAAGGGGTGTATGTATTATTTCACTTAATGCCCACAGAATTCTATGATTAAAAAAAGGTCTGTATCATCTTTGCAAACAATGACACCTGGTTTAATTGGTGGTAGAATGACAGAGTAAAGACTCACTTCAGGATTCTCCTGCAGTTTCTACTGATGCTCACGCCGTGCTGTGCTGTCTTGGTTCACGTTTGGCCAGCTGTTCTGGTGACCCCAGGGGTTGCCTGCTCAGGTCACTCAGCTGCACGTGTCTTCTCTCTGGAACTCGTGAAGCGCTGGGTCAGAGGCTGCTTACTCCCCAACAGCAGTGAGGCTGATGGATGGGTCAGATGCTGAGAAGACTTTAGGAGCACACTAGATCCTGACAAAGGCTGGCTGTGGTTCTGGAAAAAGAACCTGGAATCTTAGCTCCCAGAATCTAGCAGTTAGCAAGCGAATGAAGTGTGTAACTAAGCCCAGCAAGTGCCCCAGCAGATTCTCAGATTTTGCACACTTCAACAATACAGATCATGTAAGAACTAGAAGAAAAACTAAGAAAGGAAGGAGGAGAGAGCTGGGGGGTGTAGGTGGGAGGGAAGGTGGTGGGAAGCATCACCATGCTCCTAAATATATGTGTTTGAAATACGTGAAATTTGTTTACCTTAAAAAATCAGAAAATTTTTTGAAATGCCAGTGCTTCTGTCAGTCTCAAGTTCACGTCTAAGAGGGTGCCATCACACATATACATGCCTCAGAGCTTAGCCATGGGAAGTGCACCAGCTTGCATTTTATGTAGTCTGGATAGGGCTTTAGCATTCCAGAGCTCAGGGTCCAAGCTCCGACCTAGTCTTTCACTGCAGGGTGACCTTGGCAATGTGGTCCTTCCTGGTTGTCTACTGCAGCCTCACAAGACCAGCAGCCCCGAAATGCAATTGTTGGGAAGATTCAGTGGGACTTTTGTATGTGTAGCATTTGTTCCTTCCTGTGCCAATCTCAGAGCTAAGGATCCTGTGCATTGGCTCCCTTTGAGAACAGATTTTCTACAGACAGATGAAGACAAATATTGCTTTACTGTCTGCAAGTCTGCTCTGGGCCATCAGAGTCGAGTCAGGAATGGACATTATGTCCATGCAGTGGTGAGACCTCCCACTGTTCTACTTGGTCACAGTGAAGATGACCAAGGTTCTGTGCTTGGCCATAGTTTATTTTAACGAGTTGGAAATGGCCCCATTTCATCTTTGAGAACATCTTGGTGGTAGTGAGTCCAATCACGGTTCAATCACTCCTTCTGGAAATCCACCTTGAATTCCTCAGGAAAGCATAAATTTCCTGTTGTCCTAACTCTGTGTTTGCTCAGCTCCCCAGCTGGGTGATTGTTTTTTAAACTCTGACAAACTTCAGTTCTCTGCTTCCCTTCATATAGTGTTTTCCCCAAATAAACTATAAGCTCAACACATGAAAATCCATGGATTGTTGAGTGAATGAATGATAGAATGAATGAGACATTAAAGAGAAAGAGGGAGTGGGAGAAGGGGCAGGGTGGATGTTGGCCGGTGCTCCATCCACTTCTTTAAATGGGTACTATGTTTGCAAATTCCAGTACAGGCCTGCATCTGTTCATTGTTTTTAGATGTTCATTTGTTTGCTTAAAAAACTAGAATTTACGTAATTGCAGTATAATACATTCCCTTGGTAAAGGTAATTTTCTTTGTTATTTTCTCTTTTTGTGCATGTCTATTTCTTTTTTATTGCGTTATCATTTATCAGCCATACAAAAGAAAAAAGAATGCATAGTGTGGAATCAAAAGAGAAAAGTGTTTAAAAGCAAATCAGTCTCATACTAGTCACATGACTCATGACAAGTTATTTACTTTTCTAAGCTACATTTTCTGTCTTAAATAATTGTCCTACAATTTAACTGTTAGAGTCTTGATAAATGACTTTAGGAGGAGTTTACCAGATGCTGCTTTACAGTAGATGGTAGATTACTGCTCAGAACTGTTTGATATGTTGTCTGCATTGCTACCATTAATATCAGCAAGACAGTGACCCTGTTTCCCATCAATACACATGGACAGATATAGGAAATAAGTATCCATGAACTATACCCACACAATTCCACAGGAGAGCTGCCTGCCCAGTCTTCTGCCCCACTTGACTTTTCCCTGTAGTACCATAGACTCAAGCTGGTTGATAAGATAATGGCACCGTAAGTGATGATATGCATGTGCATGGATCACTCCCATAAGCTACAGGGAAAAGGACCGATGGCATCCTTGTGTAGGGCCCTAGCAATGGATGCCAGGCTGCTGGGTCTCAGAGTTCCCACAGTTCATGTCACTTCCCATCTTCACAAATCCATAAACCATTTTCTGTCATGGTGATGACCTCAAGTTCACATACTCTATCTTGCAGGCATCCAAAATGCCTTTCCCTCATTACTGCAACATGCTGTTTGGGTTGCTTCAGTGGGTGTGTGCATCAGCCTAAATGAGTCCAGCTGATGCAATACAGCCAGGGTTGTTAGAAGTCTAATTTGCATGATCAGTACTTCCCTGGAGCTTTGGGTACCTCACCACCATTTGAGCTCCAGAGTGGGTGCATTGGGCTAACTTCATCTACACACAACAGTAACACTGTCCTGTACATATTCTGTGACTATTTTATGTCCTCTGGATGTATTTCTAATTTTATGCATATCTATTAGTATTTTAATGCTGAAATTTACAACATCTTTCATTTGAGATAGATTAACAAACTACTTTGTAATTTCTACCAGGCAACTTTGGAAAAAATCTCTAGTATCCTTTTTCCATTGATCTAAATTTATTATTCCAGGTCTCTTCTGGATTCCAAGTTTTCCTTTCCTTAAATATCCAGCTAATATACTGAACATTTTCATTAGAAAATTAAAGAAATCTCTTAAAATTAGAAACTCAACAATTAACCAGCAAGAAAAGATCCCTGGATACAAAAACTCATCAGAGTAACTAAAAGCATGAGTGTGTGTGTGTGGAGGGTGTGTGTGTGGAGGGTGTGTGTGTGTGTGTGTGTATGTGTGTGTAATTCTCTCATATCATAAATATTTAAGAGAAAATGTTTTATAGTGAAAATATTTCATTATGGGTAGCATCTATCAGTCAAGACATTGTTACTAGAATGACTGCCAGGCTTGTAACTACTCTCATAACTGAATTCTAGAAGAAAATTTTATTCCTATTTTTTTTTTTAATTTATTTTATTTATTTGAAAGACAGAGTTACAGGGAGAGGTAAAGACAGAGAGAGAGGTCTTCCATCCGCTGGTTCACTCCCCAGATGGCCACAACAGCTGGAGCTGTGCCGATCCGAAGCCAGGTGCCAAGAGCTTCTTCCAGGTCTCCTACATGAGTGCAGGGGCCCAAGGGCTTGGGTCATCTTCTACTGCTATCCCAGGCCATAGCAGAAAGAGGAGCAGCTAGGACTAGAACCGGTGCCCATACGGGACGCTGGCGCTTCAGGCCAGCGCTTTAACCCGCTGCGCCATGGCTCTGGCCCCTTACTCCTATTTCATAACCTTTCTTTAAAGACTGAAATACATGTAAGTGTTGATCTGTCAACAGAATATTTACAAAATTCTTGCTGTTTAGCAGGAATTTCCATCTTAAAGAGTGGGGAAAAACATGGACTTAGGGTAGATGGAATGTCTAATATATGGTCCCAAATTTTCTTATAAGTGAAGTTTTCAGCCAAATTGCTAAACTTCAGTTGTGTCTTCTTGTGTCACTTCAGCTCCCCTGTCCCTTCCTTTTTATGGTGCATGGTCACTGGTGGCCTGCTTTGCACTGGGCCCTGTGCTGGGGGACTCCTTTCACCAGAAATGACAAGTCCTCACATGAGTGACGACTCTGGAGAGCTGTGTAGTTTGTGCTGTCTATTGACACCCGAGGCCTGGCACAGAGGCCTGGGGTTTTGAGACATAACTGAGACAGATTGCTGTCTTCCTAATTATCACAATTTTTAAAGATTTATTTACTCATTTATCTGAAAGGAAGAGCAGTGGAGAGAGAGAGAGAGGGATAAACAGAGAGAGGTGGGGAGACCTTCCATCTGCTGGTTCACTCTACAATTGACTGCAATTATTGAGGTTGATCCAGCTAAAAAGCCAGGAGACAGGAACTGCATAAGGTCTCCCATGTAGGTGGCAGAGCCCAAGTATTTAGACCATCTTCTGCCTTCCCAGGTGCATTAGCAGGGAGCTGGATAGGAAGTGGAACAGCCAGGACTCACACTGCTACTCTGATAAGGGATGATGGCTTAACCCACCGCACCCTAACTCTGGACCCGTAATTCTCACAACTTTAAACTTCACAAATTAGGAAGGTGATATCACACAGTAAATAAATAGAAGAATTATTTTTCTTCAAGAATATTAAAGTAGATTTATATGAAATACCACGGATTTGCTTGGGTGGGCTCATTAAGAAATTCTGATATCACCAAAGTGAGTAAAAATCAACACAGAGTCAGCAACTGGAAAACCCTTTGCAGGGAATCACACACTCGTCGAGGAAGCCTGCGGTGTGGACTTCTCACCAGTTTCAACAGGTTCTTACCCAAATAATCAGAAAACTGGGTGTTCACGTGGAACCTGGATTTCCCTTTAGGACATGGTTTTGAACTCTGGTGAGCTTTTCCAGCTCAGGTGACCATGAAGGGAGATGGGCTCAAAATCCCAGTGAAGCGTCTCTCACTCATTTTCAGGGCCTCCCTTCCACAATCAAGAACCTACACATGCAAACCTCCCACGTGGGTGCTTGTTCTTGCTGCTAATCTGAGCAACACCATCTTATAAAGGCAGGAACGACGCCCACCTCCTGTAGGTCTTCCAGCTAAGCACTGTTGATTCTCAGGGCTGGGTTACACCAGCTCCCTCACCCCTAAGGTTGCTCCCCACAGCAGCCAGCACAGCTCTGCCCCCAGAGAGGTCTCTGAGGAACCTCAGCTGACTCTTCCTGTGACTGAGAGTTATTCATGGCACGTTCACTTGCCCCTCCAGGGCGCCCACCGGGCGTGTGCTAGGAGTGAGCAGCAGGACAGGGCCTGGGCACTCTGCTCTGGCCCTGCAGA